>NC_054066.1:15781790-16093668 GCF_017639655.2 Falco naumanni | reverse complement strand
ACTCCCAGGCTTGCTCACAGATCTCAGCTAGGCATCCTCACTGGGGTCAAGCACACACAGAGCAAATTATATGGGAGCAGGGAGGGAGAGAAGACAGGATTGCATATACTAACTCCCTAGTTATGTTATAGAGTGGGATCCCCACCTCAGTCCAGATTCGAGCAAGCTTTACAGAGCTTTAGGTCAAGTAAGCACAAAGCAGCATTCTTCTCTCCCTGTTTTGTGAAGCAAAGAATACAGTCTTCACTCTCACAGAATGAAGGGAAGAGATCACTAATGCAGTGTTGGGTGCACAGGCAGTTGCCAAAGCTCATCTCCAGTCGATAACTCCCTTGTCTTCTGTCTGGCTTTGAGGAAAGTAGAGAGCTCTGGGCAGTTTTTAGGCACAATGGCAAGTCCTTCAGCTGAACGGATACGCCAACAGACAAGAAAGGCCATCCCAGGATACTTCCTGAGTCACTGCTAATGCTAAGCCCTTGCAGAGCAGTTATCCATTAGGAACACACACTGCCATTTGTAACTTGCAAAAGGAGTCTGTCCGGTCCTGCACAACAATAACAATGCCTATTAGAGATAATGGCACTTCATATCAGCTGGAGGAAGGCAAAGCTATACACCTATACACATAAGTAATAAAGAAATCAGCTCTAGGGGATTCTCCCTACCCAATGCAATAAGCATTATTATAGGCCAATGTAATCTATACTGAACTCATACGCTGACTCAAAATGAAGCTATAACCACAGTCATTAACCTAACAAGAGGTCTGCAGTTAGGATTTCATGCAATAGGAGGAGCTGCAATATTTACAGTGCTAAAAACTGTAGTGGGAAACGAGGGGCTCAACTCACTGCTGAAACAGATCCTTGGACAGCTCTTGGGCACTACTCTGTGTACTTAGGTAGCTTAAATGGCAAAAAGGTTTTATAATTGATTTATAAGTAGAGGCTTTTGAATTGCTAGTGAAGGATTAAACTGTTTGCTCTTTGGTGCTTTGCAATCTGTTATTTTCTATCTAGATGTTTTGATTGATATGAAAGTGGTGTTCAAAGGGCCTATTATTTGAGGCTGCATTGGGCTCTTTTATGTTACTAATTCAATCCTCTGAAGAATGTTACAAACCAGTCTTCACTTTCATACTGTGCCAGTTGATTAAACTAGCTGGCACTAAACTTTCTTATGTACGTTAATATATGCCCACACAAAACAGCAGTAACAGCAACAGCTTTGCTCAGCTAAAGTTAGGTTTATAATGAAAATATCTTACTAAAATTTCTGTAGATATAAAAATAAATGCTAACAAGTTAGAAATCTATTTTGTGGAAGGGGAAATAGCTCTTTTATGGGTTCCCCAGTGCAGTGATCTAGTATCTATAACCAAGAGCCAGATATTAGCAAACGCACCCTTGCATTCCTATTGTTCACACCAATTTAACATGTAATGCTAATCAAGACATATGAGGATAATTATGGATAATTATATTTACTCAACTCATGAGGGACCCTGTGATCTGCTTGGATCAATTAATCGTCTGCCTTCTTCCCAGTGCCTCACTGGGATCTTAAAGCTATGGAACTGGCAGAGATAAGGATACATCTCTGCAGGAACAGTCAACGTTGCAAGACCTGACTTCAGCAAAGTACAAATTGGTGAATACAAAGGCAAGAAAGCAAAATGCGTTTCAGACCCTCCTTGATGAAACATTTCTGGAAATACTTGTGCAGCTCTGCCTAGGCACTTTTCTGTTCTATTCCCCTTCAGCTGCATTCACCCCTGTTTTCATGTTATTATGGAAGCTGTTATGTTCAGTTCCTCACAGTTTCCTGTCACACACAGAGTCACCCCTAAATTCGTTGATTCCTTTTCCAGGAATAATTTTTTTAGTTGGAACTCCAATTCTTCACTGCTAACCTCAGTGTCTTGAAGCTCTCCTACTCAAAATGTAGGTCTCCTCTCAGGAGTAGTGAGGATTCTTTTTTCATAACCCACTCAGAGTAAAAGAGGGGTTTTGCAGAGATGAGTACAGTTCTCCAAAATCTCTAGCTTGTTTTTCCACAGCTTTTCCACAGCTTAATGTGTTCATCAAGCTGCAAGTTTCTTAGCTGGGTATGCTTCACAGCTCACTTTCACTTCATGAAGTGTGGCTGAGATTTGCTATCATCTCCCAAGTGCTGCAGGGAATACTTACTTGCAAACTTGGCTTCATTATGGCTTTGCTGAAGATTGAGTCTTCCCCAGCAGTGGCTGGATAATCTGATCTACTTCTGATAAGTGCAGACACAGAGATCCATGTCACAGTCTTACGAGAATAAACCCGAAATTCATCCTAAATGAATATAAAAGAGAAGTGTCACAATATCCCTCAAAATCAGACCAAACTCACCATCACCTTGAAGTAAATGATTACAGTAGGCCTTTCTAGAGCACTGCTCCAGCTTTTTTAAAGAACTAACCAACAGGGGCTGCCCAGCACCTGTGACTGATCTATAAATAACCAGAATGGGGGTGGAATCATGGTCCTTTCCAAATTGGAGTACTGCAAATAATTCACTGACTGCAGGTCTGGTGCTTGGCTGATAAGGATGGAATGTGAACTCCCAGGTCATGATCTAGGACAGGTAAACAGTACAGGACAATCTGAGATGCAGTGACCATGCTGTAAAGGGAAGATCAAAAGGAACATAGCACTGTACTGCAAAAATGATGTTTAGTGCCAATACCTTTTCACAGTCGTTCCTGTATTAACACTTCATTGGATCAAGTGTGTTAGCACTAAGCCTCCCTTACGGTACCGTAGACAAGCTTTTGCCACAAACAGCATGATCTTGCTATTTTTTGTAAAGTAAGTTCAATGTTGGAACTGTCTGATAACTAGTGCTGGTAGCACAGTCTTAGAGATTAGAGCAACTACTGTAATAAGAACCCTCGTGTTAAGTCCCACACACACGGAATCACATACATTAAAGCCAACCATGAGACTGACTTATGTCAGTTATATATATATTACATTCAGTGTGTGCGCAGATTGGCAGACAGAAAAAGCTGATTACCTCAGGCAGCCAGGTTCTGAAAGCATAGTTATTAAACTTCATTTGAAAATGACAACAGAAAAAAAAGTTCTGTACTAAATATGAGTCCTTTTGAATAATTTAGGGGTTCAAAAAAGAACTTTAATAATGTTTATATATCTTATTTATTTGTGCACTTTTCTTCTTAAACTGTTATTTTGAGTAGAGTAACATTTATTTTGTGTTATTTCTCTAGAATTTAAATTTCAGAATTAGTAGACATTGGGATGCAGATTGCAACAGTGAATGACACAGGTGCCTATTATTTGAACTGAAGTGAGTCAAAATTCAGCAACAAAAGTGAGTTAATAGGCTCTTATATTGCAATCGCAGAGATGATGATTACTTATGAATGAAGGTTTTATGTGAAGGAAAAGAATTCCAAGGATCAAGCTGATGGGATTACTTGTATCCTCATTAGCAGTAGTCATTACATTTGAGAACTGACATAATCGAATATAGGGAAAAAAACCAAAACTGTCATTTTAATACAAACAACCACAATGGAAATCTGAAATTGTCAAATGCCCAGAGCATACTTTGAGGGAGCTTCCTGATAACAAGAATGTACAATATGATTCAATTCTTGCTTAATTACATAAAGGATGATTTAAAAACTCATTTATTTGAAAAGTGCTTGGCATGGCAAATCCATTTAAAATGACACACAAGAATAGTAAATTAAAAATGCAAACAGAACTGAAGATTAAAAAGGGAGAATAAACCTAATATGCTGCTTGTAAAAAAAAAAAAAAAATCCCCCCAGCCTAGCCTATTAGGATGTAGATTGTTTCAGTATAAAATATTCAACAGGCAGATCTGTGATTTTCAAAACCCAAGATTTTAACTGCATGCTGCTCTGGTCATTTAAGAAGGCAGCTCAAATACAGTGGTAGCAAGTGATCCATTTTGCAATTGCACATTTTGCAAATGCCACTGTTCAGGAATCTTTGAAGCAGAACAAATTGCACTTCTGCAGGTAAACCAACCCTACCAGTTCCTGAAGTATTCAGGCTCAGCTGAGATTCAGTCAAGTCTCAGTTTGCTTCTTTTAGCGTTGCAGTAGCTTCCATGAAATCAAATCAGGGTTTGTGTATGTTGCAGTGCTTCAGTACAGTTCTGAACAGAAAACTGCATTAGGAAACTACTAGCAAAATGTAGCAGCTCTGAAAGCATTAACTGCAGGATTGTGGGCTTACTGGACATGGGGAAGGGCTGATGGAAAATGGAAACATACAGCCAAAAAAAGCAGCTTAGACTGCTTGCCCTCTTCTTTATACTGTACCCTCATCATGCACTGTTGGATGCTGCTGGGGACAGAGCCAGACAAATCTTTGGTTTGGCCCACTGGCTAAACTTTGGTGGAGAGGGGCAGCTTTACCAGGAACATCCAAGGATCTGCTGGACACTGACAATCAAACAGATACTTTAGAATCTGGAGCTGAGATCTGCCACATAGGATGCACAGGATGGTGGAGGATGAAGGACTGAGAGCAAATAACACAGTCTTGAAACCACAGACACTACAGGTGTTTTCACCCCAATTTCTTTCAGCTTGTCTGATCAGCTGTTACCCTCCGTTCCGGTCATCGTCTTACACACAATCTGTAGAATACTTAAGAGTTCTCTAGATCAATGATGGTAAATATAAGATATTATTGCAGGAAATCAGCAATATAAGAGATTTCATCTAACTGGATTCCTTCCAATTAATTAGTCTTCCTACTAACTACATACTAGGGACTACTTTAAAGATTAAAGTAGGCACCTACTGTTGTTCTAAGCAGAACAATGTCTGCTTCTTCCAGGCTGCAGCGGATGCAGTTTGCCCACACATCCCACTCTGGCTTCCAGTAAAACAGCAGCAGCAGTGCCCCACAGGACAAGATGTATCCAGCAATGCACAAGGCCTTTCGGCTGCTTTGAGTTTTGTAGCCAAATATCTCCTGTACAGCAAAGACAAGTTAAAAATCATTATTATTTCTCTTAAAGAATCACCTGAAATACCACACTTTCCCACCATCCACTGGTCTCCCATAGGCACTTTTTGATATGGTACACTGAAAAAACCAAGTCATAGAACTTGTATTTGGCTTCTTTACATGTCCTAAACATGACTAGAAAAACATCTTGCATGTTCCACAGAACTTTTCATCCACTGTCACAAAACTAGATTGCTATAGTCCGACCAAACCCCTAAAATAGTTGTATGTAGTTCTGATACTCAGTATGAGACACTATTAGGTGTGCGCCATGAGTTAGAATGGTATCAAAATATAGAGGCCCTAACCTTTAGGCCCCAAGTCAGGAACACAGATTTGCCTGGTCAGTTTTTTTAAGGTCCCTGGGTGAGACAGCTGAAGAACTTGAGTATGTCTGCACTAGGGGATGGAGAGTGGTGCAGACCCACTCCAGCAGCTGAGACTGTGCCTGCTTCAGAACCAGAACCGCTACTGCTGTCCTGCCATGGTAGTGAGCCTGCATTAATGCACCTACACCTTAGAGACTCCGTTAGTGTCTGTGCATAGTGCCAGATGACACTGCGTGACTGCACCACCTGGAGCTGTTGGCACAACTCAGAACAGACACAGCCTTTATAGGGCTGTTACCATCTTCCGTGATAGCTCCAGTGTGGAGATTTTGGACCTTGCCAATGTGCCATTGTCCTAATATCCCAAAATAATAATAACAACTGTTAGTAAGAACAACTAATGAACACTTGCAGAATGCTTTACATGTTCAGAGGGCCAAAGGAAGCTACTCATGCTAGCTGTATGAGTAGGTATTATTATTCCATTTTAAAGCTGGGGAAATTGTTATGGTGAGGCAAGGTGACTTGCCCAAAACTTCAAAGGGATGACTGTCAGCATTACCGTTTAAGAGCTGCCAGGTCTTGGTACCATGGCAAAATTCCCTCTCAGTAGGGCTAGCAGGGACTTGGTAAAGGTGAAATGAAATGTATACAGTGATTTTATAGAGGAGACCCAGCCCTGATCTAAGATGGGAGATTGCATGACTGCAATTACATAGCGTGACCAGAAGAATTTGCTAACACAGGGGTTAAGATTCCTCAATCTCCTTCTTCCTAGTGTATCTGCAGCAATTGTGCAATCTGCTTCTGAAGATCAGATATCTGTAGCCACAGATATTGCAAGACTCATTCATAAGGTGAGAAGAAAAGGCGATGTAATTGGAAGGATGAGTAATGCATAATTCCTGGTTCTGTGCTGGTGTCTTTGCTTGTTATGCGAAACGCAGGCCCTACCCAGTGGTTCCACGTGCTGCCTCGGCCTACCTGCTCTATGTCATTCTCCAAAAGACAGACTCTATCTTCCTAGGTAATCTCCATGGTGTTTCTAAAGAGAAGAAATTGGCAACTGTGGGGAAAAATTATGGTAAACTGGACAGGGAAGTAAGTGGCCTGCATTGCACAGGACCTGGTTATACCACCTGGAGATGCACACACTCAGCATTTCAAAGGTTTCAAAGGTTTCCATAATCTCTGAGCAACCCAGGAGAATAAGGCAACTCTGCAGCAGATAGAAGGAAGTTCATGGAGGACAGCAGATAGGCAAGATTGCTAGAAGGTTGTTGGTGTGGCAGTCATGCTATTAATATTCACATGCTCCTATAAATAGGTAAAGCACTCTCCATTCACTTCTGTCTAGTTGTATCCTTAACAAAAAGGTTCCAAAATTAGCGTCAGCACCAGCTTACAAAATAGTACATAGCAATGGCTTACTAGCAAGATCCAGTTGCTTGGATCCAGACTTTACAGCTTGTCAGCAAGGCAATGGAACTCCCAAGGAGATAGAGATGCCTAAGGGAAGAACTGTTAAAAGAACATGCCTTCAGACTTCCTCCAGTAAATGGCTGGACCTGGAATAACTGGAATAGTATTTTCAAATTGGGATGGGCATGAATATCAGGGTGGGGAAGAATGAGATTGCTGCCATGTGCACCTTGCTTCTGCCAGTGAATCATTCCTTTAATTTCCAGCTTTTGTGCCTTACACCCAAAGTCTGAGAAGTCAATAAGGCTGTAGTTAATGCAATTAAGAAAGGAGAAGGTGGGCACTCAGCACATGATTGACAGTCATTTGTTATCATCTGTTGGCAGAGTTCTCCACTGAAATGATGAATAATTCCCCAAGCCTGATATGACAACATAACCATAGAGCTAGGGCAGACCCTGTTCTTCTCTGCCTAGGAAACGATGCACCTATATATCAAAATATGTATGAGTCCCCCTATGCCTGCATATATTTCCAGGCCTTTTTTTTCAGAAGTTTCCTTTCAAAAAATTATTTGATTCCTTAGATCTCAAGACACTTCCCAAAACCAAGCATGCATCAATATTCCATATGTTGAAAACCACTAGAGAGGAAGACAAGCAAAACAGCTCAGCTGGAGGAAAATGGCCATGTTCTAAAGACATCCAATATGTTTCTGCTGGACCTTGCTTCTTCTCACAAGGGACTTTCCTGAGAGAGAGAGAGAGAGAGAGAGAGAGAGAGAGAGATACCCTTGAGCTGTTCTGCCCCAGTGCACATTCTACCCTATGAACACAGGTGTTGGTTCAGGATCATTGGTTTGTGTCTTGATGAATCTGACATTTCTGAATATAGGTGTTTAGGAGCTCTACAAGGAGTAAACTGCTTGGAACAAGGAGTAAAACTACAAGGAACAAACATCAGATGTTAACTGCTCTTTTGTATCTGGATGTCCATGCAAGAATCTAAAGCCATAGCAAAGCATTTCTCATGGTTTGGAAATGTCTGGAGCAGGTTCCCTGGGCCACATCATTCAGAAGTAAATCTAGGCAGGGAAAAAGACTAAGCTCCAAATCTGACTTGTGCCAAAGTTCCCTGGGCCAGAATTTCAATGCTTCAGAATAAAATGTTCCATTAGGTTAGGGTGTTTTTCCTGACCCTGTGCCTTCAGCTGGAAGGACTATAGCAATGAATGCTGCATTCATAAAAAGCATTTAGTATATAAATAACTCTTTGTTGAAACAGAAGCAGTATTAGTACGAACACTTCTCACTGGTCAAATAGGTCAACAGTGGAATTCTTCAGAAGAATTCTCAAAACTATTATCTTCTCCAAAAAAAAGGTGAATATTAGACCCACAACAGAGGTATCCATAATGTGCATGAAGAAGGGGGGAAGAGGCACACAGATGATGCAGGTTTCTCAGGTTTTTTTAGCCACGTGAATGCCTTATAGTAATTAGGGTTTGGAAATTTTTCAAGCTTACTCAGGATTCACTAGGCCTATACTACAAAGATCTCCAAGCAAATGCATGTCCACTATGGCAAACAATACTTCCAGGGCTGGCAGAAATCCTGGTGTTGATGTCACCAGTAAGAACATGTCTGTCAGGTTGGGTTTATGTTGTTAAGGAAAAGAGAATAACTTTTGCTGGGTTGTATTTCATTGCACAAAGACACTCTGCTGATGAAGACATGCTTCTTTTGAAGATGGGTCTGATGAATACAGATTCACACCTTGACAACTTTTCCACTGTGTGAGCAGGTTTTTAGGGCTCAGTGTGTGCATTTGGCATATGCAATGTTACACAGCCAAATAACCTGGGTTCTTGAGGGCACCAGACTTGATGGTGGAAAACAAAGCTAAGATTAGCTATCTGGAAGACTCCAAAGGGCTTCTCATTACCTCACAGGAAGTAGGACTGTCTACAAGAGTCTGATATGCAGGGCTCACCTAATCTTTGTAGAATAATTTTTAGTAAATTGTAGTGTACCGTAAACCTTTGTTTCTTCATCTATTAACATCCCCTTTCTCTTGAGACTCCCAACAGTCAGAACAGTGACTACACCAAATTGGTTTAACTTGTGAGTAAAGGGTCTAGGGAGGGTCCATGGATTATTGGATAGAAAAAGCTGCCAGATTTGCTCAGCTGGCAGAAAGCATACTTATTCCAAGAAAGGTTCTTAGCTGCTTTTACAATAATACAAAGCCGGTACTCAAGGGCTTACCACTTAGTGTCCAGCAAGTCCTTGTTACTTATGTTTAAAAGGAAAATCACCTGTAACTGCCAGGTCATCCGCAGAGCAGAATTTAAATGCAAAAGCCAAACAAGTTCAGGCTCCCTTTTCTTCAGTGAAAAAAAGGCCTGTAGCTACCAGCAAGGAGCCTAAACAGTGGCTGTGAACTGTCATATTTCTGGCAACCCAATCACCGGGTATCCTATTACGAGCCACCTGTTGCTATAACAACAGAAAATAGGATTAGACTTGAAAGACTGGTTAAGATTCACAAGGAATTTAATAACTGAATTTCATTCTTACCAACCAGAACCTGCTTTATCAGAGGTTTCTTTCTGTTCCCTCTGAAGCCAGTAGTAACATTCATTACTGTTCCATTAAGAACGAGGTTGCGCCTTTCAGAATCTATCTTAATTTTCAGAGTTACATTTTTCAAATTAAAAATATATAAAATTCCTGGATCATATTCCCTTCAGAATTTTGGCATCCTAAATGAAGCAGACAGTTGCCATATGCAGTGGCAAACCTGGGTTGACCAGCTGACTAACTACAGTTGTCCCATTCCTTCAGACATAAGCAAGTGGGGAACACATAGTTAAGACAAGCTTCTGGCAAATCCTTCCTGAAGCAGCAGCCTCTTGAAGTCTATCACAACCTTTTGCACAGCAAGACTTATATTTTGCACCTTAGACTTTGTGCAAAGGGAATGATTAGTTCCGAGCTGTACAGAGAGGAGCATCAAATTGGCGGGGAACATAAAGCTGTGTTTTATCTCCCTCTTCCCATCTCATCAACAATAACTTCTTCTCAAAAACATCTTCAATCGGATCTTTCTGAAGGAAGGGGAGCAGGGCGGAAGGCAAGCTAATTCCTAAAATAAATCCCTTCCTATTAGCATACCTATTAGACCTCTCTGAGGCAAGCTGCTGTGTCCAGAGTGCTCTCACACTACTGAGACCTTTGCAGTACCACAAATGGTTATGAAGAGAGAAAGAGAGATTATCCCATGCTCTGAATATACATTGCTAAGTTTTAGCTGGGTATCAGATGAGTGAACTCTCATTCAAGGAAATGTGCTCCAGCTACATAAAGTAATCCCAAAGATGTACACAAGGATTTATAGGGTAGATTTCCTAAGTCAGAGTGATTATTCTTAAATATAGGACTATCTAGCATCTCAGGTGTACCAAGAAATGGAAATACTGAAGAAAACTTTGTATTTCTTCTCATTACAGCTCCTCAACTTTCCTTAGCAAAATGGACAGCTAGTTCAACACAGGAAAGCATTGTATGTCCAGAGTCCAACTGAACTATTTGCATGCTTTCAAAATTACTTGAACTATTTACTCTGGAAGAATTGACACCTGCAGCACTGTCAGCTGTTATGCTATTACACCAAGGGATATACACCAAGGGACATGATTGTGTTTGAGGAGTCAAGAACTGCTTGTTAATAATTTGGTTCAGATGGATTAAACTCACTGTTAAAAATAATGTTGAAGAATATTTTTCATGACTTAGAATTTTAAAAAAATGTTGCAGGGTCACTGAGACGTTATGTGCTAGTGCCACTTGCTGCAGATGCCAATAATTTAAAATACATCATGTTAACAAAGAAATAATGTCTGTACATAATTCTCTTATACTCCATGTACCCTCCTTCTCTCTTCTGCTTAAACACAGCCTTCTTTGTCTCTTTCTTCACAGTTTCTCTCACCTACATATTACTTTCTTGTTCTCTTTCACACAAATTCCCACACTAGCTGTTCTCTCTTTCTATACACATAGTGGGTTTTTCCTCATCCTCTTACAGTACCTCAGACACCCTCACAGGTATTTTCACCCCTTATACTCAGAACTTTTTTTCTCTCTCTTACACATATGTAAGAAGGACACATACATACCTGCCAAATCTAGCACAATTTGGCTATTGTTTTAGTTGCACCTACTACTCAACTGCTTTATCATTCTTTTTTCTATTATTTTAATTTGGGAATCCCAGGTGAATGAGCCCTGCTCGTGCTCACTGCAGGCACAGAGAGCATGGCAACTGCCAGACACCCTGGATTCACAGTGCAGATTGACCCAACACTGCGCACACACCAACCGAGCATGGAAAACCTCAGATTCACAGTGCAGATCCCCAAGCACCAGACTTACAGCATGTGCTCAGTATGATACTGGTGAGAAACAAGAACATTACTGGGATAGCTGGCTCCAAGCAAGCACAGTTTGGGTGTCACAGCAGTGCACAGCTGGAATTGGACACGCAGGGTACAGTACTGTGGCTCCACACAGCACCAGACAGGCTAGTTAAACCTAATTAGCTCAGGCTTAATTCTGGCATTGCTAGTGACAGTGCCAGCAGTGGCAAGAGAATGACGGGGTGTTTATGGTCCTAGAAGGACAGGGGCAGGGTGGAGCACAGATAAAACCAGCAGCCGTTTGGAGCTGGGGAGCAGTGGCACATCAGCACCAGGGCTAGAGCCAGAAGCGGGTGTTGCGAGCAGGTTTAGTAACTCGGCAGCAGAGCCAGTTGGGTTCTGCATTGCACTGCGCTAATTAGTCCCCACCCTCAGAGCCAGTGCCTTGCACTTCCTGCAGCTCTCAGTTCATGCTGCTGGGTGACTGTGTACCGCATTCTCCAGCACATCCCAGATTACCCAGGTTTGCGTTACGCAAAATATGACATCTCCCCTCCAGAGGAGAGAGCAGAGAGCTGACTGAAAATCTACATTTGTATCTAGGGATACCAAATGTCTGTATTTTTCCATGACATGGTCTCTTTTTCACTAAAACAGAATTCTCAGTAATTTTGAAGATTTCTCCAGGATTTCTGGAAGTGAACGGTCATGTCAGCCTGTGAGTGAGTGTTCCACTAGCTTTGCTGGGGCTGTTGTACACCCAAAAACCCTACAGGCACTCACAGCAGAGCTACAGTGCCTCTGCAGCATGGGAAATTTGAGAAGCACTGCATTTATCAGCCATGCATGAGAACTGTTGCTGTACAGCTGCACCGTGGGTCTGACATCTCCAGCAGAATCCGTTAGATGGACAGAATGCATATGTGACTAACAGCTGACCTGTAACATGCAGCAATGCCAAAGCAGCTAAGCAGCACTGAATTTATTACAATTGTGCACTGTGCTTAGTATTAAAGAGAAGTGCCAGGCAGTAAATCAGGTACCTAGTGTAAACATAGGACTTATTTCCACATGTTACAGAATGCACGTGAACATACTCCTCACTGGAAAATTCTGGAAAGAAATATGGTAGTTCTGTACTTAGAAATCCAGCTTTACACAGGCACTTAGGTTGGAATAGTGTGAGCAATTCAACAGACTGCACTTGCTAATAATTTATGCAAACATAACACATGCTTTTAGGTTCCAGAGAAAGCCAAGGTTCCCAACCCTCATCTAACTGGAGCTTACCCTAAAGATTCAGCCATCAAATGGTTATGAACACTGCTCCAGCCCATCCCTCAAGTTCATAAAAGACCACCTCCACCTAAATTTATAATGCCACAACAATAATTTGTCAAGCCATACCTCGTTGGAGTAGAAAATTAATTAGATCTAGTGGACACATACAACCTTATTTTCTTTCTGCTAAAAAAAATATATCCCTTTCTAACTGTATGTTTCTGCTATGAGAACACCCCCATCACCTATAACTAAATTACAGACTGTAGTATACCACTGCACAACACGTGCCATCTGGTGCTCCAAGTTGAGAAAGACCTAGACAGAGATAGGACTCACCATCTCATTTTCTTCTCCCTGGTTAAGCTGTGCATAATGGTTCTTGGCAGGATTTTCCCCCATGAAATGACCCTCTGGAGACTTCCTAGAGCACCCTCAGGACAGGTCTTCAGCATTGTGTGCTTGAACTTCCACACTGAGGGAGTGCTCTAAGTACACACCTTCCTTATAACTCTGCTGATGTTTGAAGAATGGAGCTCCTCCCTCTCTGTGGGGTAGCAGGTAACAGTCATCCCTCCTCCCTTCATTCTGTTGTCGGATTTTTGCGACTGCAAGGGAACATGCAAAATTCACTCAAAGACACGGCAAGAAAGAAAAATTTAGATCTCACAAGTGTTTGCCACAATATGACTCTGAGTCATAACTGATAGGTGCAATCAAGCACTGTTGTCATGCAACTTTCAGGGGAGGGCAAGAGGGGAATATTTTTCTTTGAGAGATTACCGAATCACTGGAAACCAGGAGTGTGTCCAAATGAGAAGGAAAATAGGCGTTGCTGTTGTTAACCCTCTTAGTAACCAGCCTGAACTAAGTGCCCAGCTGTGATCCCCACATATGCTTTGAAGAAAAATTCAAACTCTGGCATGTTAAACAAGGGCCTCAGTTTGTGCAGGTGAATTTATGCACACATAATATGTGTCAGGATGCAGCCATGTAGGATCTGTAATTCATTATTAAGAATCTCATCACAGAATGTCTTCTGACCTTACTATATAGCTTTGGAGAATATCATTGAGGTTATTTATTTACTCCTGAGGGGAAACTGGAATTCGTTGCTGATGTTAGTGAGCTGGATACAAATGTCTCTGACCTCCAAATCAGGTGTCAAAAGGAAGCTGGCACAAAAAGAGCACTGAGGGTTTTATAACCTCCTTTTTTTTTTCTATTGTTGGGCTGCATTTGTGTATTAGTCTTGTGATTCACTCTCATTCTCATTATTATTTCCTTGTCCTTCACTACTTTTAAGTTACACACCAAATATTTTAGGAATTAGGTCAGGAAAGGCACACCTGTTCTTCAAATAAATATGTCAAAGAAACTGAAATATTGTTTCTAGAGTGACTGAAACATATCAAGAGGTGCCAAGTTAGTTTGTACTTATTAGCCTTTTACTTCCCTGTGGCATGGACTTGCACAAGTCCCAGACATTTCAAGCACCAGGAAAGACCATTGTCTACCCTGCAGTGATCAGGCTCAGAGAAATTGAAATGGTGGAAACAGAGGGAACAGAGAAGAGAAAATGAGGGAGTTAGGTCAATTAATAAAAGTTGTCCATTGCTAATAATGTGAGCCAGTCAAAGATCTGCTAACCAGATGTGCATGTACGCACAGCACATGGACAGCTATGTGTGTAAAATCCTGGTGCCAAGCAGTTTGCGTTGAAGCTGTTTGATATTCACACCTAGCACATTTTCAAAAGGAACCAAGACCAGAGGCTGGACAGAAAAGGATATAACTACACAAAGTTAAGGGTGATTGGCTGCAAAAAGATCAAGGATAAGGTGCTCCCCATACTGCAGCTTCAGTGTTACTCCTTCCCCCTGCTGCAACTCTGAGACTAGCTTTGAGCCTCTCAACTTTTCATTTTGCTCTGAGACCCAGAAACAAGAATTCCAGTTATTACACAAGAATCACAATTTTGAATTAATAATTAAAAAGAAATAATGTAACAAGGTCCATTTCTGATAACCCTGATTATATGGGGAAACCGAGCATTGCCATCTAAAAGCTATAAAAGACGTGAAACAACTGCAAAGGTACCATTTCCAAGGCAGACTGATGATTTGGGGAAATTATTCATCACTTTGGGAGGTGCCAAGGGTGGAAAACAGGAGTGCCACACACATTTTTTCTGCCTGGTCAGCTTTTGCTGCTTCCCCAAATGTCAGCCTTGCTCTTTCTAGTGTCTGTAGAAGACTAGGGTGCACTAGGGGTCCTTGGCTGCCCTTTCACAAGAGAAGAGAGATGACCTGCATGCAAAGTATCCCACCAAACCTGGGTATCCAGGGAAGAATCAAGGCTCACCCAGTCTAGTGACTATTCATAGTCTTAGTCCAGCTCCTGTTGACAATTTCTGCTCCTACAGAATATCCTCATTAGGGAGATTTGTATCTTCACAACTGAAAACAAAGAAAAAGCAGATTAAAGGTGTAAAACGTTCAGCATTTCCATAATTTTTCAACCTGTCACAATATTCCAGCAAAATCTCCTAATCCAGAACAAATGAAGATGGTGGAACTTTTTCATTTTCTTGAGCAGGTTCACTTTCTCCTGGAGAAAATACCCCTGTAGCACCCTAAATTGAAACCGTTAGGTATGTGATGCCCTCTACTGTCCAAAGTAAGAATTACATATTAGGTTATAAATGCAGTTACTTTTATCTTGTCCTATGGAGTACTATCATTCTTGGTTTAAAATTGAAATTTGCCTAAACCCCCAGATATAAATCATAAAAATAAACAGTCAGGTTAAAATACAAAAGCAAAAGTAAGATTTATAATAAAGATAGTTCTTTAATTTATAAATAAATAATCTAGAAGCGAGCAGAGAAAATAATGTGCCTCACCTCATCCCTACAACTTTTATCTCAGTCCTGAAAATACGTGTATGTATTCTCTCATCCTTGAGCAACTTGCTTGGAAAAATGCCACTATATAAACAGAAGCCTGACCTATAAACCACCCCAATTCTCTCTTTCTGGTTAGTTCAGCCCATGATTCCCAGTCCCGGGCAGATCACAGAAAGGATGTTGTGAACCAACTGGTGACAGTCCACAGGACAGCACAGAGAAGAATGACAAAAGAGTCAGAAAACATGGAAGAGGGATTTAGGGTTGTTTAATCTAAAGACAAGGAGACCGAGAAGAGCCATAGCAAGTTTCCAAACACGTAAATAGAGAAAACAATATTCTCCATGTCCACTGTGGATGGAGTTAACTTGCTGCAAGAAAAATTCAAACCAGGCACAAGTGAAAACTTTCTATTAATGTTAGCAAGCACAGGCATTGCCAGGTGAACACTCCAACACCTGTTGTCTTTATGGACTGGTGAGGCATGCACCTCAGAAATGACACAACTAGAGGTGATCCTGTCTGAGGGGAGATAGTCACATCTGCTGAACTCTGCCAGGTCCTCCTCTGTCTCCCACTTCCATGTGGTCCTGCCGGCAAAGAACCTCCCAACAGCTCACAGAAGCCCATTTGGACGCACCTTGTGTTTTCCAGCTTTCAAGACAGCCCTGCCACCCATTTCACGCACTTGAGCGCAACAACAGCTGGGAACTCATCTGGCAAGCTTATTTAAGTTGGGCGGAAGACCCCCGCGCAAACCCAGGCCTCCAACCGGGGTGGGGCCTCACCACCCTCCGCAGCCCTGACCCGGGCCAGGCCGCCCGGGGGGTGCCCCTGGCCAGCGCGGGGGCACCGGGGTGAGGCGCCGAGGCCTGGCCCTGCCCTCGCTGGGGTGTGAGGGGACACACAAGGCTCGGCTGCGGAGGAGCCGCAACCCCTCCCCGCCTCTCCGCGCCTCCTGGCCGGGCAAGCCCCCAGCGGTGCTCCCTCAAAACCCTCCCCCTGCCGCCGCCGTGCCCGGAACCCTTGCGCGGAGAGGCGCGGTTTCCAGCCGGGCTGGCCGCCACGGACCGCAGTGGCCGGAAGCGGCGGCAGCGCTGTCAGCCCCGGGGGCCCCACCTGCCCTTGCCCGCGGCAGCCCGGGGTGCCAGGCGCGGCGGCGGAGCCCTGGCCGGCGGCCGCGGTGCGTGCGGCTCCTGCGGGCTCCTCCCGGCCGTTAGAATGTGGCGGACACGGGCGGCGGCGCCTTGGTGAGCGGGGCGGGCCGTGGCAGGGGTCAGGGCGGGCGCTGCGGGCCGCCGGCGGGCCTGCCCCCTGGGGCGCGGCGGCTGTGCGGGGTGAGCGGCCGCCGGAGTCGCCACCCGCTTGCGACCTCGGGGCCTCTGGCCCAGGCGCGGTGTTGGTTGCAGCGCCCGTCCCGGCTAAGCAGGCCCTGGGCACCAGTGGGAGCGGGGCTGCCCGCGGGTGAGGCCGGGGCCGCCCGGCGGGTCGGAGTGCCAGGTTGGGGGTGGGGGGATGTGAATGGCGTAGGGGGGAGCGTGAGGCTTGCCGGGGTGCGGCTGCTGCTCCCAGGCGGGGAAATTCCTCGTTCTTCAGCTCCCCAGGGGCCTGGGGCTGCGATGTGAAGGGAGCTGGGGCTCCCGCATTCCTGCCCTAGGGAGCTCAGGCCAGCTTCGTGTCCAGACGATGGCCCTCCCCAAGGTGCCCTACGTCCCTCCGGGGTTTGACAGTTCTGCACAGTTCCGGACAGGAGTGGCGAAACTGAACGGCCGGTAATCTCATCATGTTCCGAGGCAGATTTGGGAGCAGCAGTGCAAAAATAAACGTTACCTAGTGCTGAGCAAAAAAGAAAATACCACAGTGCTTTTTGTTGGGTTACTTTTGAAAGACTGCTTCACGCTCACAGTGAATATATATGTATATATACACAAATGTATATATAAACTGTCTTTCCAGAAAATTGTTCACAGCAGAGGTGGGGATTTTTTGAACTGTTAAACTGGAGCAGTATGTGTAAAACGTTATGTACAATTTCAGGTGGAATGCTTGGCTATCAGTAGTAACAGGCCACTTTTCCTTAAAGTTTTTTATGAGGTATCTATAATCACACTGCGATGCAAGTATAGTCAGGTTGCAGGCCTGTAATCAAGCAGATTCTAACGGCAGAGCTACTCATGTCTAGAAGGCTAATTTTTGTTATTGTTGTTAAAAACAGCTTTCCAGAAGCTTTAAATATGGAACTCATTAAATACTTCATTTAATAGCATTGTTTTGACACCCTTTTCAGTCTAACTGCACTATACATGGAAGACCTTAAGGTGATGATTTTTTTTGTCAATATCAGTTTTTAGTAGTGAGAGAAGATGGAAGTTTTGTTATAATGATGGAGTAGTGGAGTTTTTAATGAATTTTAAGATTTTATATGTACAATTAAAGCAGGTAGGGTTTGAAATACATGATAGCGCTCAAAAGGCAATTGTTGTTGATCAAGTGGACAGCAAGTTGCCCATGAGCCAGCAGTGTGCCCTTGTGGCCAAGAAGGCCAGTGGGATCCTGGGGTGCATTAGGAGGACTGTGGCCAGCAGGTCAAGGGAGGCGATCCTCCCCCTCTACTCTGGTGAGGCCGCATCTGAAGTGTTGCGTCCAGTTCTGGGGTCCCCAGGTCAAGAGAGACAGGGAACTGCTGGAGAGAGTCCAGTGAAGGGCTACAGAGGTGATGAGGGGACTGGAGCATCTCCCATGTGAGGAAAGGCTGAGAGAGCTGGGCATGTGCAGCCTGGAGAATAGAAGACTGAGAGAGGATCTTATCAGTGCATACAAATATCTTAAGGGCAAGTGTCAAGAGGATGGGGCCAGGCTCTTTTTAGTAATGTCCAGTGACAGAACACGGGGCAATGGGCACAAACTGCCACACAGTAAGTTCCATCTGAATATGAGAAAAAACTTCTTTGCTTTGAGGGTGACAGAGCACTGGAACAGGCTGCCCAGAGAAGTTGTGGAATCTCCTTCTCTGGAGATATTCAAAACCTGCCTGGATGCCATTCTGTGCAGCCTGCTCTAGGTGAACCTGCTCTAGCAGGGGGTTGGACTAGATGATCTCCAGAGGTCCCTTCCAACCCCAACCATTCTGTGATTCTTGCCATAACAATTTGTGGTGAAACTCTGTTTTTCTTCAGTTTAAACATACAGAATGCTGTAAAACACAGTGTATTTTAAAAGAACAATCACAGAGAAGAAAATTACATAATACTACAAAATGCCTTTAACCTAGGTGAAGACTAATAATGAAAAGTGGCTGCCATAGTATATTAGTATGGTCTCTGCTGAAAAATATTGAATATCTGTGCAATGTTAGTGACTGCAAAACAAAAGAAATAACAGCTTGGTCATCAGCTTGCTGTGTACAGGCTTGCCACACCCTGATTTAAAAAACTGTCTTCAAAAGCAAGATACTAAATTCTGTAGTTATGTAGCCACTTTTGCATTGGTTCCATTTGTGGTTAATTTCTGAACCTCTTGCAATTCCATGTCAAAGAGGAGAAACTTGTAACTCTTTAGGGATTATTCTGCTCCTGCTTATTATCCTCTTTCTAGATACTAAGTTCGTTATTGCAAAGGCACAGACTTCTAGATAGCTTAGTGTAGCAGCAAGAGAATACCCTTCAAAATCATAGTGACTTTTATGAACATTCATAACCATCAGTGGGATTCCCTTTTTTTAAGCTTTTCATTACACTGAAGGAAACTTTTAAATGTAGTTCATCAAGAGAATTGGTCTTTTAAGAGAGGAAAATGTCTCAATTTGCATAATCCTGATTTTTAACTTCCAAAAGCTCAAAAGTGCTTTTGTAAGTCTTCCACTTCCTTGGACATTAAGAATATGTCTGTCATGGACAATGTCATCTCTAATACATGGAAAATCCCAAGGCAAAGAGCTCTGTAGAGCATGTTTATTAGAAAATGCTGTAATATTTTCCACTTTGTATGATGCACTTACTCTCTTTTAAGATCTGTTAATTTAAAATTATTTAGGATTACATGTGGAATGATTTGCCTTCTCAATCTCACTTTCAAAGTGAAGCACTTTTTTATTTGTGCCCTTGTAAGTAAATGCACTCGATAATGTTGAAAACTCTGAAAAAAGCATCAAGGGACAAGCGTTAATTTCAAGAACTGTAATTTCACTCATATTTTGCATCCAGTAAACGATTTAATATTAACCATTCTGATATGATGGTAAGACTAAAAAGTTACAGAAGAAATTGCTTTTTCCAGAGCAGTTCTTTCCCCAAACTACCAAAGCTACCTGAAGATGTTGAAGCATACAGATAGTATAATTACAATTATACAAGGAGCTTTATTCCAACATATGTGTGTGTTTTAACGTAGGCAGGATTCATAAGGTTCCTGTGTTTTAACATGTACTTTTCATGTCTGAGCTCTGTATTCAGAATCAAATCCATCAGACTGAAATTTTCCCTCTTGCATAAATCTGAATTACTTTATTGAAGTCTTCAACAAACATGGTGCAGCCATCTCCAGAAGTCTTGTCTATGCATGACCTAAGACAAAACAAGAATGCTGTAATCCTAGAATTGCAGAATATTAGAGTGAAAGGAACTGAAAACTGTAGCATTTCCAAAGGAGAATCTGCTTTGCCAAAAGAGGACAAATGTGTTTTGCAAAGGAGTTTTTCTGTGTATTGTGTTTTTTGAAGTTTGAAAATCCTCTGCAAACTTATGTTCTTTAACAGTTAATTTTGAATAACAAGATGGGCCAAACTGTCAAGTTTTCTTTTTCTTTTATGTTTCAAGTTGATCGTATCTTCTATGGACTCTTAGCTCCTGTTTGCCCAAACTGTGTTTTACCACAGACATGTTACTTGCCTTAATCCAGTGTGGAAGTTAAATTTAATTCATAACAGACTTCATAAATGGTATTTAAGTTTTTGTTTCTGTAATCACTAGAAATGCTATACCGATTAATGATGATTACATTTTAGCTGGTTACAAATAAATTAGAGCATCATTCTGAATGCACAATTTGCAGTTATCATTGGTATGCTACCAGGGAAATAAAAAGCTGTAATGTGAATTGCTTATAGAGAGGTTATTGAGTTAATGGTATGTTGAGGTAATCTGTTACTTAAAGAGGTTTTATTTCTTACTTCTAGTGTCATCTGCCGGAGTCTAGCAAATAGCAGCTATGGAATAAAAAGAAAATCACCACTTCAAAACTTGCATCTTGTTTCCCGAAGCATACATCATCCCTACTATCCGAGTTCAAAACTACAAAGACCTCCATTGAGGATATCTATTCAGCTGTTCTCTTCTCTTAATCGTCTTCCCCTACGCAAAACAAAACTTTTAAATGTAAAATATGGATACCCATTCCACAGGAACTTTTGGCTAGCTACACTAGCGTCAAGGCTTCTCAAACTTCGCTATCTTATATTAGGATCTGCTGTAGGTGGTGGTTATACAGCTAAGAAGGTATTTATCTGTGGAAGCTATTTTGTTATTATATATACTTCAGAAATGTAGTTCTTGGTATATCCACAAAAATGCAAGATATCATTGTTTGGTTAACTAATGACAGTAAAGATGAATGAATATGGAAACAAATTTTTTAAAGCGCTAGTATAGATTCTGAAAGATCCAAGTAGTAGTATTCATATCTAAAAGATGGTGGATTAGTATGTTTTATGTGTAGGTATTGCTTGTAAGCTTCTCTACATACATTTGTTTTTCTATTTCTACTCTTTTTTTTTTTCCTTTTTTGTGTTAGACATATGATCAGTGGAAGGACATGATGCCAGATCTCGATGAATATAAGTGGATTGTTCCTGACTTCATTTGGGAGCTTGATGAACATATTGACTTCGGTACCACAAAAGCTAAAATGTTACTCTATCTAAAGGCTAGCATATGTAAAACCTAAACATAAGGGTGTAGGTCCTCAGTGCCTCTCTCCAGTAATTCCTTTAACTGTAATTTGGCTGAACTTGCATTGTTAGCATTTGGAGTGTGTCTTACTCCAAGGTGTTTGTATCAGTGTGTTTGTAAGAAGAAATTAAGCATTGTTTAGCGTTGGTATTCCATAGTTCATCCTTTCATTTGAGAATGTTTGTAGTCGTTTCATATGGCCATATAATCCTATTATTGAGAGGAGAGCTGCAGCATGATCAGGGGGACTTACAAATGTTTTAGTGCAAAGTTCATGCTTTCTGTGTGAATGACACAAGTAAAAAATGTAAGTAGGTAAGTAAAAGATACATATGAGTAGAAGACCCAATTGAAAATGCAGAATAGTGAACCTACCTATCTACAAAATTATCTTGAAGATACAGAAGAAAAGAAAATACTAAATATAGACTGTTTCCCTGAATCTTCTGGTTATGGTAGGGGTTTTTGTGTATTTTCAGATGAAAGGAATAAATCTAAAAAACAATCCTTGAGTTACTTCTTATACATGCAGGATAGTAAAGTGGTGGTCTCGTGGGGGTTTTCTGGGGGGGGAGGGAACAAACTTTGAGATCTTAACTACATGTATGAACATTGCATAGATAGATGCAGAGATCGAATGAGGCAAATGTTTTCCTTTGTTACTGCTAGAGGACAGTACATTTTTGTAGTGCATTACAGCTTAATAAATTTGGGTTTTTTTAAAGGGTTATGAAATTGGCTTATATATGAAATTGAAAAATAAACTTTTCTTAAAATGTACAAGAAGTGAGCATAGTTAGTGTTGTGTAATTTTAAAATATCCTCTACAAAGTATGTGAGAGAATAATGTATGAAGTGTGGAATGCAGCAGTGTGTTTTAGACAGTTTTGAAGTACCTGAGGCAACCAACTTATCAGTAAGTTCAAAGTCTAAAAAAGCAATTGGTTTTTCAGATTTGATAATCTTTCCCAACACTAATGGGGGGAGGTGCATGTGGAAAGAAAGTTTTTAATTTTTTATTAAAGGAAAAAGCCATGTCCTGAAACAGTTGCTAGGTTTTACAACCTAAGCCATTTTTGTTCACAAATATAGTAGGGAAAACACCCTACTCATTAGCTATTGTACTGTTTTCCTAGAGAAACTTATCAAAGCCCTTCCTGACGCAGATGACCTTGCCAAACTTCTGCCTGACTTTGACAAGATTGGAGAGAGCTTCACATCACTGAAAGGATTTTTTTCTCCTGGTGAGAACAATTTTTCAGCTTAGTTTTAATTTTGAAAACTTAAGCTATTACAAGATGAGGTCACAGATATGTCCTTAGACACTAAAAGGAAGCGGATCCTGAAAATGCATGGCTTTTCAGTTAATATCTCATCCAAAAGTGTTTTGGACACAGGTAAGTGTAATGTATTTTTAAAAGCAAGAGCTCTAGTAGCAAGTACAGAGAACCAAAATGAGAAATTGAATAGAAAACTAGATTTCTTGTACAACACTAAACAAACAGTTCGGAAGCTAGATTGCTTCAGTGAGTCATAGAAGCTGGATGTGTCCAGCTGGAATTTGGAGAAGGTGAGAGTGGCACTGGACAATAACAGTACCACAGCCATTAAAGGAAGAAAGAGTTAGATTATTAAAAACGATGGTCCTTAATGTTGCAAGCATGTGAAAGAAGAGATTTGTAACAGAGGTATTCTTTTGGGCTGAATGGTATTTTCCATCTGGATACGGCTCCAGAAGGACTTGCTTGAAGATACAGCTTAGGTGGTAAGGGCTGCATTTCAAAGGAGTAGGTAAACGTTCAAAATCCTTTGCAAAGGACATGGGGATGGTTTGTTGATTCAGTGTGTTCAGGTAGTAGTAGGCTTAATGGTTTTCAGTCTTTGGGAGACTTAAATAAGACATTTCTGATCAGTGGGCTTTTTAAAACTAAAAATGATTGATTTGATCACCATATCTGGCTTGTTAATGAGCACAGCTCAAAACTTACCCAGTCATTCTTGTCATGAAGTACAAGATTATTCCTATTAGTAATACCTTAATAATTATCAAACCATGTAAATCTGTATTCATGAAAGATCCTATCTGTGAAGTAGTAGAGTCAGTGCTCTAAGTGTGTTTGAAAATATATCTGTACCAGTGTGCATAAGGAGCCTATTTTCATTGTCTTAAAATACTGTCAGTGGCAGAACTAGTTTATTAATCTTACAAACTCAGTGAGCACCTAAGTAGGGATCAAGTTCAACAGAGTGACAAGTAGATTACAATCTCCTATGTATTTTGGCTGTTTAAAAATGGTGGTGTTTTTGACTGGTATTGCAAGATGTCACCTATTATGTGTTATCATACTCACATGGCCATAGTTGCCATTTATAATTGTGTGGTCCTCCAAATGAGACAAAGATCCCTCATCTTTGTTTTGCATTTTGGTTTGTATTTATAATTTTTATTTCCCCTCTTCTGCTGATTTTTCACAGGTTACAATTTGGTTAGTGAAGTCATAGGAGCTTCTGATCTACTTCTGTTGTTAGGTGTGTAAAAGCCCTTTTTACTGCCCTTAACCTGCTTCTTTAAAGCAAACTGTTAAAACACTACTGTACTAAGAGGAGTGAATATCGATGTAAACACAACTGTTTACGGCAATTTAATACTGATTTACAAATAATTTCCAATTACTTTGAAAATAATTAGATCCTCCCCTGTGAGAATGAATAGTTGTTACTACTTTGCCACAGTCCTTAGCTTTTTATTTCAGGCATTTTCCAGAAGTTTGTTTTGAAAACCTATGTCATTACAATAGGAAAGAATTTATTTTGTTTTCTAGTTACAATAATACCAGTGCAATTTGCATTATCCTTTCATGTTTATCAGAAATAATTAGTTTTACGATGTTTTCAGAATTTTAATAGTCTAACTCAGGGGTCCTCAAACTACGGCCTGCGGGCTGGATATGGCCCCCCGTATTTACAGACACACCCCCACCACCCCCCGCCAGGGGCTGGGGGAGGAACCAAGCAGCCGCAGATGGCTGCCTGCCACTTATTCCACGCGCCGGCCCCCTGTTTAAAAAGTTTGAGGACCCCTGCTCTAACTGAAGCTGCCTACACCCTTGTGATATTAATAATCTGAGTCACAAACTAGATATAAAATTTTCAGATGGGTTTTAAACTTAGTTTCTTTTTCAGTTTCTGAAGGTAGATCTTTTAATAGGAACTTCAAAGATTATGGAATTAATAATTCATAGGGGTTGAAACTTTAATTTTATTGTAGGTGTAGTTTGAGAATTTTCAAGTGCCTTTTGCATCTTATGATGGGTTTCTGTAATTTTATCCTAGGTTCTCCAGGAGAAACGGCATTCAGAGCTACTGACCAGGGATATGATAATGACAAACAGTACAAGAAGGTAATTACGCTCTTGCAAACCTAAAAATGCCTTGACAACAGGTAATTTTTTTTAGAAGTGCTTCAATAGCTAGTTGCAGCTGTTTATTTGAAGCAGATGAATAGTATTTATCATTGAAAATTACTTGAGTATGCATCGTTGCTTTTAGTATATAAACAGTACAATGATAGTAAATATTTTGGTGTAAGGAAAACGTAAGGCAGTCATAAATCTTTAGGAATTGTATTTTTAAGAAAATTGGTTTGTGATAATGTAATTTTAGGTAGTTTGTGTGCATTTACAATTTTTCAGGGCGTGTTCTCAGTGGCACTTAATCTTACAGCTTATTACTGAAGCTGGTTTAGGCTTTTATAGTTATTTTCAAGCATTTCTGCTTGCAAGCTCATTTCTGTTGACATGTGATTCTTACTTAAAGATTTGTGCCTTAATAAAGAATTTCTATTTCTTAAAGCAGTCTGTCTTTTTACTTTCTTTGGATAAAGCATACATCTCAGTTTTGTTACTATCTTCTGGAAAAAAAATGTTACTGTATTTTGATAACTGAATTTTAGCATTTTTTCCATGAAGTGAAGAAGGTGAAGTTTTTGGGTTTTTTGCTTTCATGAACAGTAGATCTTATTTCTATTAAATTTTAACTAAATTGTAACGTTGCTCATTCTTTAAAAGCTCTTCATTTTCCCTGTGTATATTTTTTAAATTAATTTTAAAAATGGAAGGAAAACTGTGTATTGAGGAATTTGTAAATTATTATATATTTCTTTTTGCAACTGAAAGTGTCTCAACTATAACTGCTGCTTTTTATATAAATGACATTTCTGTATATGCAGGCATGTATACATTTTTTCTACATTAATTCTGCATGGCAATATCTAGTGAAACCTGTACAAAGCTTTTGTAACTGGTTTTTTGCCTTTAAAGCAGTGATGGATTTCTACATGACAATTAAGTTGAGTTTTTGTTTCCCCTTGTCAGTAAACTGTCTATGTATATTGTTCTATTTTGTTTTGAGTGATTGCTTAGCACAGGTTTCACTGTTTAAGACATAAAAAATACTATTGATCTGTGAAGAAGTGGCCATCTTAGTTTATTGTCTTTAACTGAGATTTTTACTGAATACCAGTATTATAACTAATATTTAGGATTAATCTGCTTTTTTTGGGATGCAGTGACAACTGCATTTTAATGTTGCCAACAAAGTTTGTGGTACTGAAAGTATCAGCCTGTGTTAAATCAGTATGATTTAGAAAATTTAGTCTGGTGTACTAATTTTTGTTCCAATAATATCTGATATGTTATGCTTAGAAATTGTTGGTTTTGCTAATCAATAGGATCAATTTTGGTCATGATATTTCAGACATGGCACATATGAATACCTAAAAAAGCATAATCACTTAGTTTATTGACAAGCAAAATTATTATTTTCAAGACAATGGGCTAGGTGGCCTTTTTTCATTCAGTGCTTTCCACTGCCAACCAATACTAATTTAAGAAATGTGATTGTATGGATGCCTAAAGCGCTGTAGCATGGTATTAAATGTGTCTGAGCTATTTTTCTTTATTTTATTGTGAAAAGATGTGTAACTGGTAAAGGAGTCTAGGAATTCCTCATTTGGAGGAATGTTCTGTAGAACAACTGTTGGGCATGGTCCTCAGATGGTTCTCTCAAAACTTGCCATGGAATGAGTGAGAAACCAGTTAGTTTGCAAGATAACTTTGAGAGAGAGAATGTTGTCCCAAACACTGATTCAGGTTGTACTGCTTCTTGCCAGCTAATGTGTCTATCTCATAATCTAATTTATTGCAAAAGGCACAATTTTTTGAAAGAAGAATTAAATTAAAATTACTGGAGTGTTCAGATAATTTAAATAGAGTTTAAATCTGTTTCTGCTTGGATTAAATAAGAAATTTTCCTCTTGGAGAAAGAGGAGAGAAGATAGTTATAAAAGCTATAGCATAGTAAAATATTTTACTGTATTGTATGTGTGGGACTAGTTCAGACTTGCACTTGAAATGGCAGTGTTGCTATTTTAGAAAATTATCTTTCAGTATTGTCTGTCTCCAAAAAAAATTCCTAAAGAGTTTCAGCTTCCTATTAAAGCAAACAGATTCCAAAGCTTAGCCCAGTTATTAAAGAAAATTTATAGTGGTTGTAGCTACGATGAAGTGGGTGTGAAAAATGTGACTCAAGTATTGATTTGGGGCTTAGAAGCCAGATAAAAAAATAAAACCAACCACACAGTCCTTTCTCTGCCTTTGGTGCTTCAGTAAAATCTCATACCTTGAAGAACGTGATGCACTGTTGAGGATTTGGCAGTGCAGAGACTGCCTCAGCCAGCACAGTCACCTTCAGTGGTATGAGAAGCGGTGCAGTAATTCTACAGCTTTGCAACAGCTACTGCTGGAGAGTGAAAAAGAGGCTTTAGTAAGGAATATTGCTTGACTCATTTTTTTTTTTGGTTCTTTTTTTTAACATTCTCATTTGTTTCATTTTTTCTTGTAAGTTACGCAGTAAAGTTTCCATAATTTTCTCTTTTCTATTCATAGCACCATTATATTCCCAACTTAATTCCCACTTCCATGTTATAGGTGCTCTGAGTAAAATTATGACATTATTCAAATTCTTAGAAATGGATCTCTTTACCTTCCTCAGCATTTTCACCCCATTACATCCCCTACCATTTAGTTGGAGGTTTTTTCTGCAAGGATTTATTGTGGCTCAGCTTTTCTCATGAACAGTCATGCTGAAATCATGGGGAAACAGTGGAGAGAATCAAGACATGCAAAGCGACAGGGCTTTGGTTGCTCGTGAAAATGGGACACACATACTTCAGTCGTGAGGAACTTTTAAATTGGAGAGTCATACTCAGCTGAAGTACAGCATATTAACTTTTAACATAGAATAATGTTGAGATTTTTTTTAAAGCATATGCAGTAACAATGTCAGCACTTGTTTTGCCTTTATTTATTGTGCACCCAGATTCTCATGATGACTTTGCAGAGTTTGTGCCGCTGTGTTTGTCAACTACAACTACTGTTATTCCCCTTTACGTTTTTCTTTGATAATGAAAATAATGTTATAATGATTGTAAATAACTTGGTTTTTTAAATCCCATTAATTGATCAATGTTGATTTTATTTTTTCTAGATAGAGTTATTTAAAATAAATACAGTTTTACACTGAAATGATGGATTTATTTGGGGGGGGGGGAGTGGTAGTGGTAGTGTCCAGTGACAGAGAGATATAAACATTTTTTGTTTGTGTCCTGGTTCATACTAGCCTGGACATTGTGTGTGTATTTCTGTGCTATTTAAACTTCTTGATATCTTTCTTTTTTTAATTCAAACCTATACATTAAGAAATAGAAAATAAAGGAAGTAAGATTATTGACTGATACATACAAAGAAGAAAGTTATTGAGAAGCCTTTTAAATCACTATATTTTTTACTGGAGTGTTTTATTAAATGGGGTAAGTGTAGTTGAAAAGGGCTATCCATACTTTACTGTGAAGTAAGAGTCACATAGAATCATAGAATCATTTGGGTTGGAAAAGACCTTTAAGATTGTAAAGTCCAACCATTAACTCAGGACTGCCAGGTCCATCAATAAACCATGTCCCTAAGCACTGCATCTATGCATTTTTTTAAACACTTCCAGGGGCGGTGGTTCTACTACGTCCTGGGCAGCCTGAAACAAATGTCTTAGGAAGTAAATGCACATTAAATAGTTAATTCGGTGACTTCAAAAAATTGTTACAGTTCCTATTCAAATGCTAAAAGACCTTCATGGCAGGTTTTGTTCAGTGGCTTTTTCTTCTTGTATTTTCTTGACCAATAGCATAATGTTTAAAGAGACTGTCATGTATTGGGAATTGCCTTGTTTGTAAAGTGGCAAAATTTTATTACTGTTCCTCTAATAGTAAGTGTAGCTGTGAGGTGCTCTCTCCTTGCTGCTGTATAGAAATGAAATCTTTTGTTTTGCCTGAGTGCTTAGCGCAGCTCTAATACGTTACCTAGTCAGGCAATATAGACATTTTAATAAATCTTAGTGGTCAGTAAAATACAAACTGAAGATTTTTCTATTCTTGAAATGTTACATAAAACGCTATTTAACAAATGTTTATATTTGGTCATTTGATCGTCTTTTATTTATTCACTCCTGTGTCGTTTATCCTTATGTGTACATGCCTGTGTGTGTATTTCATGCAACAGATGTATAATTTTGTGGTAGATGTCTTGTATTCTTATGCCAAAGTTCTATTTCAGGGTTTGTTCTGATTCCTGAAGTGCATTTTTGAAACTTTTTGTTTCATTGAATGTTTTATTGCAAGAAGATGCTATATTTTTTAGAAAAGCTTATTTAAATAGTTCACTAGTATTTTTGTCTACGTTCTCTGAAATAAATTGTCCATAAAGTTCCAGTAGATGCTGGCATAGTATCTCTAAACCAATTTTGAAAGGCAGCCTACCATTACAAGAGTATTTAGTGTGGAGGGAGAAGAGAATGAAGCTTTGTGGAAATGCTGAATAAGTAAAGGAGTAAGTATTGAGTTGCAGGGATTTTTAAATGATCAGGAAGGATTATGACAGCATGAATTTAAATTGCAGTGTGTTACAAAAAGAAGGGACTTTTTCTTTATGCTCTAGAAGAAAAATAGTTTCTAGTTTGAGAAACTGAAGTAGCAGTCAAAAACATCTTTCTAGAAACTGTTGCTGGGAATAAGAACAAAATGACAACTTACACATTGCTAACAGAAGTTGAGCCTATTGGCTGTTGTACACAACTTTGTGTAGAATATCCAAAACACTCTCTTTAAATATGTGCAAGGTTAATTTGTGAAAAATGGCTGATACTTTAAGAACTTCTGATATGAATAATTGAAATAACATCCTGAAACCTGTGAGAAAATTTTAAAGCCAGGATAGTTTAATTTTTATGATTTAGATGCTTAGTTAAAGTTGTATATAGTTGTAAAATGTAGGTAAATGTTTATTATTTTGTTCTACCTGGATTTGCAAAATGCATAGTTTTGCTGGCTATATCCACTCCCAGCTAGCTAGCAAGAGATCTTGCTGATGAAATTTCACTTGTGATTTGAACTGACCCATTCATACCTGTTTTTCATCTGTCTTTGTCGTGCCCTTTGGTTTAACTTTGTTCTCCTTACACCCCAAATTTTTCCTCTCCTTTTTATTATAAACTCATGGCAGGGCCTGCTTGGTGAACTCATTCTGTTACAACAACAAATCCAGCAGCACGAAGAGGAAGCACGCAGAGCCGCTGACCAATATAACATGGGCTCTTCCCAGCAGAAGCGAAAGGTGATGGCTTAAGGGACAATATGTGCTGTATTCATACTAATCAAATACTTCAGCCTTCTGCATTTGAGCTAGAGAAGTCTAACTAATTAAATCATGGTCCCAAATAATTGTTACAGCCAACTTCACTACAGATGTATGGTCCTGTTTCAGGTTAACTAAGTTGCATTTAAAGCATGGTGTTAGAACAGTCACTTTGTGTCATTTTGAAATTTTATGTTCTCTGCCTCTATAAAAACTGTTATTTAAAGTTCATACATTAAAAATGCATTTAAGGAAAGTATGTGAATAAATGTCAAGTCTGTTTTCTCTACTGTTGCTTGCTTACAGTAGATCTGCCTTGTAAGAATATAGCTATTTACAGGCAATATATCTCTGGGAAGATATTTTTTTCCTGCTTTATACTGTTACCAACCTGAAAATGACAGCAGTTCCTTAGAAACAATTTTGCACAGACAGTTAAATACTGCTATTAATAAGTCTTTATTGTATGTTAATCAAAGGTATTCCTTCATCTGTTTTCCCTCTTAAAGCACTGTTTATACTGATACGCTGTGTTGTTGAACATCTGCACATCACTTTACTTACTTAATTTAAGCTCTGATCTTTTTATTCATGATTATATGGCTGACATGAATCAGAAATGCTTCCTAAATTGAGATATTTTAGTTGTCTAATCTGTTACAATGCATAATTCTTAATGTTATTGCTTTGTTGGCTGCTTCTGTCCTCCAAAAAATCTTTCTGATTACTGGTATTTTTCAACAGCTTTGGAATTGAGCACTGGATACAGAACTTAATCTTTTGTACATCTAGAGATAATTCCCACGGAAAGAAGAACACAAAACTTATTGTTGCATAGATGCAATTGTCATGCTTTTTAGTCTGTCAACAGAGGAAATCACTGTTCTCTGAAATTATAGTAGCATTTTAAACTCAAATATTTTACTTTCTTGCCATATTATTTTTTACATTTTAAAGTTACAACCCCTGGCCACTCCAAACTGTTAATCTTCCTTTAATTAAGAAGAAAAAGGATGGTGAAAAGCTATTTTTCCTCATATTTAATTTTTCAAATTTATTTAGTGAATTTCTGTCTGGATTTAAAATAACACTAATGTATTCTGTTCTCAGTTATGAAACTAAACAAAATAGAATGGAAATGCAATTATTTGAGACTATTTTATCTCAACCTACAAATGCCCTCATGTTCATTCCCTTTCAAGTGTGTATTTTACTAGCAGAGTAAAGAGGTCTTCAGTGATCTAAATATTCTCTGGTTGTTCAGTTATGTTGTTTTTTTAATAATGGTAACTCCTGCAGCCTTTGTCACGTTGTGTACAGTTAATTGAGAGAGCTGGGGTGTAGAATAGTAGCTTGAAATTCATAGGATGAAGATATAAAAATTGCTGGAAAGGCAATAAAAAAATTGATATATAAAAATGTATCAGCATAATAAACGCAATCAGAGAGAAAAAAATCTTGATGTTACATTTGTTTCTGATTGAAATTCTACCATGTTGGTACTTTTCTTGCAACTAATTCTACAGTTTCCAAGCTGTGAAATAGCTGTAAGGGTGATCTTTGTAAATGTTCTCCTGCCCTTCAAGGCATATAATCTTTTTTTTTTTTTTTTTTTTTTTTTTTTTCTCTGAGTGTTGAAAGTCCAACTGCCCTTGCACATAAAAAGTTTTAATTTAGCATTCAAGGTGCTGTTTGGCATACATGCCTAATGACAAGGAATATCTTGTGTGTCACACTAATCTTTTTGCTTGAAATGAATTGAAAGAGATGGTAAACTATTTTCTTTAATATCTTGATATGAGAATATAACTTAAAGATTCCAATCATTGACCCAGATTCTCCTTTGGAAAAAGAAATTGTTACTGTCGTTGAAATAAGTCATTGCATGCCCTTTTGACAGGGCATAAACTTAACCTTGTTTATTTAACTGAGTTGATTTGCTTGCTTGTCTGCTAGAGAACATTGTTGTTTCCATTCTTGGAAGTTCTGTTGCCCAATTTACTTGCACATGTTTGGTTTTAATTTAATTACTCTATATTAAATCTATTTCTGTTGTAAATTGTTCTAAGAACCATTTCACAATCAGGAGGGTGTATTAAAACAAAAATGTGATTGTTGCCTATTGATATTTTTTTTTGTCAGCCTTTTGATAAATATTTAGCAGTATAATAGATTATTCTTGTATAGCTGCACTGTGCATGGCTGCTTTTTATGTGTATTTTGTCTGGGCCTTGATATTTTCATTTCTATTAGTAGAAATCATTGTAGTTCTTTTGTAGATGGTCAGTGTAGAATTATTTATAATCTGATTAGAGAATGTACAGAATGTGACAGTTTTATGACAGTTTTAGCTTTTATTGGCAACTTAAATTTTAGCAATATTATGAATTACATGTTCAAAATACTGTATGTACTAACATTCAAAGCACACCTGAACTAAATGCTGATGTATATACATCATTCTAGAGCTGTCCGCTATTCTTGACAGAACTTGCCCAATTGTCCTTGTTAGAATCAATCATCTAGTACTAGATAATTCATTTCAGAATTTGCAACATGTAGATGTGTTCAATATTTTTGTTTACTGTGTTTAACATAAATATACTGTACATAAAAGACAGTGCTTATGTGGTTAGAGATAATCTGTCTGTAAGTATGTACTCCAAAGATGCATCAAGGCCCCAGAAGTACTTTCAGAAACAGCTTGCTTAAGAGCAGAGCGCAGGAAAATGTTAACAGCTTTGAAAATCTGCAGCACATGGAAACTGTTTTCCTTTTCTTTTCTTTATTTTCTTGCTGCTTCTGACTCTCCCAACACCATTCTCTTTGCCCTTCTATTTTTATTTTCCCCTTATATCTCTGAGGTGTTTAAAGTGTATGTATATGTAAATGCTTATTTACATATACTACCCTGTGGCTGCATGTGTCAAGTTGTCTGTGTGCTGAACTAGTCCTGTTTCTGATGCACTTCTGCTATTACTGAACTAATTAACAGAAATAAAAGGAATTCAATTTACGGCACTTCCTCTTTTGCTGTTTATGAATAAGAAAATAATTTGATATAAATAGAAATGTCAGCTTGGATTGCGTTCTATAAAGTACAGGCACAATCCTGTATATTACAGGTTTAATAGCTAAATAATATCAATCACTATGAATAACTGCAGACTTTTTTCTTGTTTAATCTGTTAACAATGATGTGAAATTATAGTAACTAAATCGATTTGTTTCTAAATGACAGCTGTCCTCTGCATGTTAGAGAACATGCTTTCTGATATGAAGCTAACTTGAGTTGTATGTTACATGAGCTTTGTTATTGAAGCTTTTGCCTATACCATTCTTTCAGTAATTGTTTAGATTATATTTTTTCTCAGTTTAATCAACCATTAGGTGTTATGTTGTTTGTTAATATTTACATCATATGAATCTGTATTGCACCATTTATGCTTTTGTTTTTGTGTTATTAAAAGCGGATTGCTTTGAACAACTGTTTATTACATCTTGATGAACCGCTTTTAAGAATATTTGGCTAAGAATGGTTCTAATTGCCTGATCTTATTACATTTACGCCTTGAACATCAGAATGTTTTGTATTATATCCTAATTCTTCCAGTTTTTATGTAATTTAAATAATTTTAAAATAACCCTTCAAGACTGTTCTGACTCACTACAATTTATGAAGTTGTGCATTCATGCATGCTTAGGATTATAATTCTGGGGGGAAAAAATAAGAATCCCCTTGGAGATTCAGAAATAGTGAATATTCACCTGAAAGTAGTTGCTGTAGCAATCAGGTGTTTTAGTGATTATATCTCATTAAGATCATGCTAATTCAGGAAACGAACATACAAGATCCTGAAAGTTTGACCACTAAAATTACATTTAGGGCAGTGGCCAGAAAACTGAGTTTGCTTTTCCCTAAGCTCACTTCCCTAATATTAAGTCTTGAAGGGTTAATTTTTGCATTTGCATGCACTGGAATTCAGGCTGTTTTTTTTAATGTGAACCTCCTGTTGCAGGTGGAACTTTCCATCAGCATTAAATCTCAGATGCTTAATTGAAGATTTTACCTGCTTTAAAGTGCATGTAAAATCAATTTTCTTATGTGGAATGAACCTTTCAGTTTGTAATTTGGTTACAATTTGTAGTGGAGAAGCTAAAGAATACCTTGGTAGCCATGACTATTTTTCTCTGTAGGTTTCTGACAAAGAGAAGGTTGATCAACTTCAAGAAGAACTTTTACGCACTCAGGTAACTTTTATGAGTTATTGATGTCTTAAGTAGAGAATTATGTGCAGCAGACTCTGATTTACTAGACAGAAAGCACACCTGAAATACCAGACATTTGGTAAAAGTGCAGTGCTTTTTTCAATCTTTGAGTTTATCAATGCAGAGTTGACTCTGTTGGCATAGACCAAAGGTCAGTCTAGTCTGTTCTTTCTCCGACAGTGACTGACAGAATCCAAGAAGGGAGTGTAAGCATAGGGCAAATGTGTATTTGTGCTTTCCCAAAATACTTTCTTTGCCATCAATGTGATATATCCCTGAAATGTAAAGTTAGCCCAACAGTATTATGTAAATACAATGATGACGTTCCAATATTTAATTTGTTAACGCATGCTAACCTTTCTCCTAACATTCTACAGTTCCCTTTTACGATATCAATGCTGCTAGATATTTCTGTGATAATCTTGTATGTTTAAATGACTCATTTGTTGCAGAAAGGAGATCAATTTACTCATTAAGGAGTTACATTTGTAATCCCTTAGTCTAGGAAACATAATTTCTAGTAAAGAAGCTCTTAAGTGCATTTGCTAACCAAACATCAGAGGTCCAAGACAAAAAATAGACATCATATGGGATATGTAGGGTGAGGCATTCAGATATAGTACAGTGGCATTTAGGAGAACCAAAGTGTCTTTTTTGTTTTCTTCCATCAAGAAGAATAATTGCAGTTAACAATGCTGGACTTTTATTAACACTGCATGGCTTATGTACAAATCTGTTTTGTGAAGCAGTAAGCAGTTCTTTCAATTAAAACTGTTTCTATGATTGGACTATTTGGTATGAAAATTACTATGGGCAGATTAAAAGCTTTTTCTCTGCCCTCTCTTTGGTTTTAAGAGAACATTTAATCCCTTTAAGAAGCTGAAGTGGATGGTGCTGTTCAGAGTGATGACCTTTAAAAAAATCAAAGAATAATTACAGCTATGGGTAGGTTGTGTACAGGTACTATTGCTGTCATTACAAAGGTATATTTGTACCACTGTTTTGTAGCTCAAATACCAAAGAATGCTTGAGCGATTAGAGAAAGAGAACAAAGAATTAAGAAAATTGGTACTGCAAAGAGATGACAAGGGGATCCATCAGAGGAAGTTAAAGGTACTTATGTGTTACAAATCAGCATAAAAATATAATTATACTATGGTTTCCATAATGCTCTTCTAAATCATTTTTGTTAATTCATATATGAATTTTTAACATTTGTTATAAGGTATCTATGCTATTTTTTTGCTATGTTAAGGCTTTTATACATTCTTTTTTTTAACTATTTGACTTTTGGAAACGGCTTCAGTTGAAGAGCACAAAAGGGTTACCAAGTCTAACTAAACAGCTTGCCTAAGTAAGTGGGAAATGTGGATTGGTTTTTTTGATGTAGCTTCACTGTTTTTGCTAATAAATACGCTTCCAATTCTTCTTACGCACAGTCTGATACCTTTGTGCTCTGTCATGGGCCTTGCTGAGTTTGGTAGGAATATAGTTACATGGGGTCGGGAAACATGTTTTAACGGTGGCTCTGTATAAATCCAGGGAGATTGAATTAAGCATGCTTTTGCTTTTGTCCTCCAGCATCCTGAGTGTTTTGTAAACTGATGTTTTCTGCCTTTCTGCATCACTTGCTGACCAATATGGATCACCCTCTCTCCTCTGGGAACTGGAAAATAAATTCTTACTTGTATAGAATGAGGTTGATAGTTCTATACCATTGTTAATGCTTACTGTTCATCAAGCTGGAAGTGTAAGTCTAGATGTTTAATGGAAGAAATTTAATTCAGCTTCTTAACTTGGAAACTGAAGTCTGAGCGCTGTTGTTCTCTTGCTGTATGTAAAAGCTCTCGTTTTGCTCCTTCAGCAAGATGCATCTGCAGCTGTAGTGTTTTCATACACAGGAGGCAAGGGGTGACTTGGTATTGTACTTCATAAAGCAGACATCTGTGCTGCAGTAGAGACAGTTTAGTTTTCAAACCATCAGGAGAGAATAAACATTTATACAGATGAAATAGTCGGAAACCCAGTCATCATTCTGTTAATTAGCTGGCTTTTCTCTCTACTTTCTTTTTTTTTGGTAGAAATCCTTGATTGATATGTATTCTGAAGTACTCGACATCCTGTCTGATTATGATGCCAGTTATAACACTCAAGATCACCTGCCTCGAGTAAGTAAATAAAATATTCAAGGTTTTTTACTGAAACATCAGTCTTGCAATTGAAGAGAACATTTAGTTGTATTCCAGAATAATCCAGAGGTAGTGCTAGGCTATTTGCTTGCAACTCCAGGGATTTTGCTTAAGATACGTTCTACATTTTAAATGCAAGAGTATTTTGAGAATAACCAATGTAACTATCTTAAGCCTGTCTTGGCTCATAGATAAAACCCTGACTAGATACAGATACTACCGCTGTGCTCAGCTTTTCATTTTAAATGTTTTCAGTCAGGGCACCCCAGCCTTCTCAGCATTGTAGCATGACTGTTGTTTCCTCATGTGTGGCAGTGGAGCTGAGAAGGTGCAGTGCCCTGGCTAACTCCCCGCAGTAGTGCTGCTGTTGGAGGGAGAGAAGGGGTTTCGCTGGCCTGACTGCTGGCGTAGGGGAGAGCCAGCAATGCATCCTGCTCGCACAACCACCTGTAGTGCTGCTGGCTTCCTACAGAAGCCAGTAAGATGGGGTAAATGATGGCAACTACATCAGAAGTCAGCCTTCTCCAGGCAGAAGCAGCATCTACCACATGAGCAGTCTTCAGTGTTTCGCCTGCTGAAAGGATTTTGTATAAGGAGAGAACTGCCTGCCACGAGAACAGCAAGCCCTTCCTCCCCCTTCATTAGGTGCTTTGTGGACTGTGCTGTCTTAAGCACAAGTCAATTCTTTTGCATAACTAGAAGTTATTGTTTATTCAAGGATTCCATATTTAAGCCAATGCACTTATTGTCAAACGTAATAATAACCAGTGCTGCTATAGATTAACATCTTCTTAGTCAGTTTTTGTTTAAGCTTCCAAAATGTCCTGCTGAAAGCCAGTGGCTGTTTAAACTTTCATTTAAGGTCGTGGTGGTTGGAGATCAAAGTGCGGGAAAAACCAGCGTGCTAGAAATGATCGCCCAAGCCCGCATATTCCCTCGAGGGTCTGGGGAGATGATGACACGTTCCCCTGTTAAGGTAAGAAACATAATCTCTGAATCTGCATTTGCCGTATTGTCCTCCCTCGGTTTATGCCATTTATTGAGGTATACGTGAACATTTGTTTATAAAATGGCCTCTAAGCAAGTTGTTGCAGTCAATGACAAAACTTCTGCAGGCCTATATATGACTCATATATACTATCAGAGTAGTAGCAGTTCTTACTGTAAGTAGTGCTGTGCTAAAGTAAGCATTACATATAGTTGTATGTCTGTAGTGGAAAGTGTACATATGCTATGTACTTCTCGTGTTTCGCTTGTTTTAGATTTACCATACTTACCTATATAAGGCTTTTACCATTTAGGTAACCCTCAGTGAAGGTCCCCACCATGTAGCTTTATTCAAAGACAGCTCTCGGGAGTTTGATCTGACCAAGGAAGAGGATGTAAGTAGACTGGCAGATAATGTGACCCTTATTAATTCTCTGAAAAATGTTGTGTCTTTGTGAGCTGTTAGCCTGTGTTTAATTAGAGTGAAATATGTTTAGTGCAGCAAGGCATTATACTAGTTATTAAAATATCTTTTAATGTGGTTTGTGGCCAGCGCTGAAGTGGATAAAATGTAGGAGGAGCTCTTGTACCAAGACATTTATTGGAATTTGAAGGGGTCTGCAGGTAATCTGTCATTTAGCACCCCATTTACCAGACTGGTTGTTCAACATCCATTTGAGATAGTATTTATAAGCAGAGATCTTAATCCGTAAGTAAACTGTTTTGCTTACGTTGGTGATTTTTCTTCTGTCATGATTATAAGGAGATTTATATTTGATACTTTGCTTTTCTGAAAACAGCTTGCAGCTTTGAGAAATGAGATAGAAATCAGAATGAGAAACAGTGTGAAGGAAGGGTGCACTGTTAGCACTGAGGTAAGACCTGTCAAATATTTAGTGGCAAATATCTGTACATGTTTATCTGTTGTAAGTAGTTTTTAAATAGGAGACTGGTGAATCTAACATTTTGCACTCTACAAAGTGTATTTGGACTGTTAAAATCAGTGTTATGTCACAATTATGTGCATGTAAAATTGAACTTCCTATTTAAAAGTACAGGCCGTTGCTTGTTTAAAGCATATGTGTGTGTCAATATGTGTTTATATAATTTTATATATGGGTGCTTGTAGTTACACACACCTACTTTGTATGTCTAATACTTTAATTTCAATTTTACTTCACAGACAATCTCCTTAAGTGTGAAAGGTCCTGGTTTGCAGAGAATGGTGTTGGTTGATTTACCTGGAGTAATTAGTGTAAGTATGCAATAAAAAAATAAAAGATCTTTCAAGACATGTAGTAAAGTAGTATTATGGGTGAGAACATTAGCTGTTGGGTTTTTGTTTTTTACATGTTTTCTTTTTTTCCTTTAAATAAATATCTCCGTATACATATTAAAGACTGTGACATCAGGTATGGCTCCAGATACAAAGGAAACTATCTTTAGCATCAGCAAGGCCTACATGCAGAATCCTAATGCCATCATCCTTTGTATTCAAGGTAAGAAAAATCTAGATGGTTACAATTGGATTTTTTTTTTACTTGTGATCCTTGCATTACTCTAGGGACTCTCCTGATTGTACTTTTTCTTCCATTTGTGGTAATTTGTATAGTGTACAAAAGCACATGCTGTGGAATGCCTATTTATAAGTTAAGACACCTTTGGTATCTGTGGAAAAAAGCAACTTTTTGATAGAATTTTTTTATCACTAAAAAAATGGTGATAATAAAATTCAAGGATTTCTTCAAAAGTGTTTTTGGAGGCACAGACAATAATAGAGCTTAATATTCTGAGTAAGCTCATACTTGTTCAGAACTTAGACAACTACAGCAAATCAATTTCTTTTTTGTGATATTGGGACTGTGTGTACACAAAAACTGAATATAAGTTTAGCTGTACTGTTTTTTAAGTTGTGACATGAAACTTATTTGATGCATATTGTATCTTCAGTACTGCATGTAGATTACATAGTCCCTAAAATATAACTTTGATTTTGTTTGGTTTAGATGGATCAGTGGATGCAGAGCGCAGTATTGTCACAGACTTAGTCAGCCAAATGGATCCCCAAGGAAAAAGGACAATTTTTGTGTTGACTAAAGTGGATCTTGCTGAGAAAAACGTGGCTAGCCCAAGCAGGGTAGGTTGAAACTATTTTTCTCATATAATGATGTCTGAAGTCACACATGGAAAAATACTTGAGAAGCTGTCAGAAACATTGGACCTCCTGCCTGTTCTAGATGGGGTTTCTTAGTGCTTATTTCTGTATTCAGTATGATTTTTTTCATGTAATTGTTACTTTAATCTCAGGCTTTGCTTTCAATGATCAGCTACATGACTTCAGTCACAGCCCGGCTACAACTTGCTGTGATACTGGTTTCTTTCATGCAGGTGACCTGACCAAGTTCCATTTCCTGAGAAGGCTTTAGGGTATTCTGCAAGAGGCTTTTTCATACTGTTTTGTGTTTTGCTATGTTATGCCTTATTTGGCTTATGCCTTTATATCTTTTTTCTTTTAAATATCAGTAGAATGCATAGTCCTATGACAAACTGCTTTTTACAGTAGTCTGTGCATAGGTACAACCAGATGTGGCTTTAAAACTGCACTGAAGGAAAGAATGTCTCTGTGCAAAGTTAACTGCATTATTTTTAATCCTTCATTTTCATAGATCCAGCAAATAATTGAAGGCAAACTCTTCCCAATGAAGGCTTTGGGTTATTTTGCAGTTGTTACTGGAAAAGGTAAAGAGAGCTATGGCTCTGCTTATTTTCTCCTTGATAGCAGAGGGAACTGAATGGAACTGTTGCAGCATTCCTTTCTTTCTCCAGGAAACAGCAGTGAAAGCATTGAATCTATTAAAGAATATGAAGAGGAATTTTTTCAAAATTCAAAGCTGCTAAAGTATGTTGCTATTTATTCCTTTTACTAAAATGAGCCTGTGTTGGTAAATGTTGGCATCAGTTTTTCTTGTTGAATTATAAAAAAAGGTTTGCAGTGTGGAAACAGTATTTGAGATTTAATCTCCTTATATTATATTCTTGAGGTGACCAAGTTAAGTTAGTCTGGTTTCCTAATGTGTGCTGGAAGTCATTGGAGAGACACAGGCATCTTCAGGCAGCAGTTGGTTCCACTACAGCTCTGAGCCTCTCTTCAGAGGTTTCTGTGTCTCTTCATTGGCTTGAGAAGAACCGAGTTCCCAGGCTATGTCTAGGCATTTGGTACAACTGGAGGAGTGAATCCAGCCCAAGTGTGAGTTGTAATGCCTGTAAACATTGGTCATCTTGGTGTGACAATAATGTATTCAGAGGGTTAGCTTGTGCATTCTGCAGGCGCATTGAGCAAAGTTTTGATTTCATAGGCTTGTATTTCTCAGGAAAGTAAGATGCATGGTCTTTGGGACTGCAGTACCTGCACTGCAACCTCTAGAATAAAAAAATATTTTGGGGGGGTGATTGGGTTTGAGATTTTTTTTTCCCCTTTCGTGATTATCTGCATTGAATATTCTGGGGGGAAGTGACTGGAATTTGGGATAGGTGCACATTGACGTTTTATTCTCTGCTATAAAAAGCAAAGCTTTATTCTTGTGAGGAGATAATGGGGGCCAGAAAGCATGGGAATGAATAGACGAATTTCCTCTAGCTGTCTTTCTTTACAGGACATGTATGCTGAAGGCACACCAGGTAACAACAAAGAACTTAAGTCTTGCTGTGTCAGATTGCTTTTGGAAAATGGTGAGAGAATCTGTGGAGCAGCAAGCAGATGCTTTTAAAGGTAAACATCTTCTCAAAAACCAAGTGAAAGGTTAACTTACTGTTAAACAGTTAGTTCTTCCACATATGTATAATACTGTTTTGCCAGCATGCTTGGGCAGTTATGGTTTTTATGAGCATAATTTCTCATGAATTGGTAATTGCCCAGTTAATTCTTGACAAAAAACACATAAAAAATAATTCGTGATAGGAAGGACTCGCTTGCTCTAAAAGCCAAAGGAGTAAATAAGTAAGAAGAAAAATTCTCTGTTTTGTGGGCAAATCACAGTTCTTCCACTTGATTCAGATGTTTACAATGGCTTCCTATATGAAGATACCATCTGATCAGCCAGGCCAGGACTGACTTGTACAGAGCTGGAAGTTGAAAGGTTCTTTTTCCAGTATGTTTTTTCAATGCATGAATCCTGCATTTAGCACACAGAGTTTCTGAGCTAGACAGCAAAAAAACTCTGCTCGTTTGCAGAGGCACCTGAATTTTTTGAAGAGTTTGTCATAAGCAAGATTTGGGGCAATTTTAGGAGCTTCTAAACTTCTAAGATGATCATGAAGTGCATATAGGAAATTCAGAAATACTAAGGCCTTGTTTCTGTTGCTTGCAGCCACACGTTTCAATCTTGAGACTGAATGGAAGAACAATTACCCCCGGTTGCGAGAGCTTGACAGGGTAAATTGCACTACTGCTTTAATTTGTGTGCTACAAAGCACTGAAGATTATGGTTTAAAATTTGTGCCATTTAATCTCATTCTTAAAGAGTTCTTGAAGTTAAAGTACTGACATTTTAAAGTGCGAGGACCATGTAAATTATTCTAGGGGAAGGAAACACTGAACTCTGTTTTATGAAATAGTGTGCTTAAAAATTATGATACTTCAATGCTTAACAAGCCCTTCACTCTTCTAGTATACAGCTAACTGATGTAACTTGCCCACAGGAATAGGTCAGTGTTTCTGTGTGATCGTGACTGAACTGGCAAAGAGAAGTTACCTTCCCCGATCTTTCAGACCGAGTAACAAAAGAATTTTGATCCCATTCCCTCATTCTTTTATAGAGATCCTGAATTTTCAAATGCCATTCCTGGCCAGAGGCATGCAAGGGGAGGGTGGGAAGGTGTATGGTAAACCAGGGTAGTTTCTGACAAGCACATACCTTGTGGTCGTGTTCCAGACAATGTATCATTTGAGGCTTAAAGGCCATAAGAAAAAGGTTTTGGGTTTTGTTTATTTTCTTTTTTGTATGGAAACATGATCAAACTGTATTTAAAATTTTATTATTTCAAATTTTTCCTTTTACATAGAATGAACTGTTTGAAAAAGCAAAGAATGAGATTCTTGATGAAGTCATAAGTTTGACTCAGGTCACACCAAAGCACTGGTACGGTAATTATATTTCTCTTTTGTTTTTTGTTTTTTTCTTAACTCTCACAGAAGCTTCCCTTTAAAATACGAAGAATTTTAGTAAACAAAATTCTCAAATATAAGTAAGGAACTGTTTTTCTTAGGACAATGTATTATTATGTCCTTTGTCCCTGTAGAAGTAATCTGTTTGTTTATAATTCTGAATCAGCAAATACTTGTATAATCCCTCAATAAAATTTTATGGTATCAGTTTGTGTTTTGTTCTGTTTGTAAGGCAGACATAGATGAGAGAGAGAGAGAGCTTAGCCTAAGTATTTTAATGGTGTAGTATCACTGCATAGTAAAGTCACGAAGTTGCAGGCTGAGAGGAGAACAGCCAGTGTAAAGGATTACTTTGACAGCCTGTACCATAACTAGAGAACCACAAAAAAATTCTTTAATGCCTTGGTCTTCAGTGACCTGAATTGAACTGTTGTTTGGTCATCGATTGAAAATCAAGATAAAATGTCTGGCTCTTAAGACATTAGAATAATTCTGGGCACGTGGGTGTGTTCAGTGTAAAGAGTTGTAGGCAGTGTATTAGCCTGAAGTTAAGTTCTAGTCAAAATGTCTTGCAGATTTACCATTTTGGTATTTGCTTCTGTTTGTTGTGTAATAGAACCTGAAGTACCCTGGTCCTTGTCTAGTCTGCTTACTTTTCTGTTGTGGATTGGCTGGGAGCATAACATGAATGTTTCTTTGTGTTTCTTTTGAAAGTTAAAATGTAGTGGTGATTCTTTTTTATAACACTAAATGAGCTATAAAGTAAAAATGGAAACAAAGTCATGAAAAAACCTTCTTCTGTTAACCATTATATGCAGCCTAAAAACAGCAGTGCATTTGATGATTCCACATGTTTTATCCTGTTAAAATTTCCATTCCTTATAATTAAGTTTGATTGGATGAAGCAAAGCAAAAGTGTATTTTTATTGACATATCAGTAAAGAAGGAATGAGATTGCATTTGTTCTTAACTGGAGGACTGCCCTTCTACAATGCATTTGTAGGTGGTAAAATCGATAACAGACTGTTTCCAGCACACCCTGTAAGTGAAATAAATTTGCCACATCCCCAGTTCTTTTAAGGGTGACCAAGAATGATCAATAATTGATCTTTGTTTGAGCACTATTGAAAGCATCCTGTTTTCCTTAAAAAGCTTTGTTAAAAACATTTTTTACTGCTGTCAATATTAATTTTAATTTATAGTGAATTCTTTTAACGTTGAAATGCTTAAGTTCCTTTTATATTTTATATAAATACTTTTATTACCCTAGATATACCAAAGATCTGTTTAAACTAGTGGAAAAACTAGCAGCTTTGATCCCCATTTATAGTGGTATGTCAAAAGGACAGCTTCAGAATCTTTAAATCTCAAAGAGGATGCTTTAAACACAAAAGAGAAATTTCAATTATGCCATTGTTGGAGGGAGGAGTGACATTTATGAGAAGTTATTCAGTCTTTGTCCACAGATGGCCCAGTTAGACTGGGGAGGCATTATCAGGGTGAGGCTTGTGTCTTGAACTTCAGCCCATTTGGAAGAAAAGGGCTTATGTGTGAATCTGATAGTCTTGTACCACCAGAAAAAGGCAGGTTTTATTCTTCGGCTCTTTAGCTCTCACCATTCTACCAAATATGGCATTCGTATAACCTGTTGGTAAGCTCATTTAGCATGCTGAGCTGGCAAAAAAATAATGTGCAAGAAACCCACAAACCTGTACTGGAGACTCTGGCAGGAGCAGAAGCAGCATGACTGCCTCTGTGGGTACTGGCTGCATGTTACACTGGCTCAGCTGAGTTGTCTCACTGCAGCTGCAAAGTTTCCTGAGTAAGTTTATTGTCATTTTAAAAGGTTAAATTTAGGTTGTGTCCATTGTTACTTCTTGAAATGCATCACAAATAGGGAAGTGGTGCTAAGTTTTATAGTGATGTGGGGCATGTTTGTAAATTAATGTTAATATACATTTTGGTAAAAGGTTGGACTTCTCAACTTGCTTCATTATTTATCAAATCTGGGAAAAATTGACTGAACAACCCAGATGGAAAAACTACAGCATGTTCCAACACACAAATCAGAATACTACAGAAACAAAACCCACTTGCTTTTTTGGGAGTGTGGACTTCAGTGAAATCATTTCAGTGCTTTACAGTCTGCCCTTCTGCCATTTCCCCACCTGCTGTGCATATGCACATACAGCTCTGCATGGTTATATTGGTTTAATTAAAGGCTGCAAGGAACTGCTGTGCAGTGCAGTGGCAACCCTAAGAGATGTAGGGGCCAATTTGAAAAGGTGTACTTGTGTCCTTAGTTCCAAGCAGATTTTGGTTGAAGTTGTGTCCTGACGTTCAGGAGTATTTCCTGTGTTCTGTAGTCTTACTTTCTCTGTTTCTAACAAATTGAATGCGTACCTGTTAGATGATTCTGTGTTGGAAGCTATCATAAGTGTTACAACTTCCATTTTAGGGAGGAGATTCTTCAGAAAACTTTATGGGAGAGGGTATCTACTCATGTGATTGAAAATATATACCTTCCAGCAGCACAGACTATGAACTCAGGGACATTTAACACCACTGTGGACATCAAACTGAAGCAGTGGACTGACAAGCAACTGCCTAATAAAGCAGTAGAGGTGAGAATTCAATTATTTAATAAAATAAAATAAAACATCTGTGCAAAGCCTGTTGAAATGAAAGCATAGCTCCAGAGAAGCAAGGTGATGATCTGAAGGGCTGACTGCCGTTCTTCTAACCCAATTACGTGTCAGAAAAGGCTGGCAAGATCTTGATGTTGATAAGCATATATAGCAGGAACATTGATTTTGCTCTTCTGGTGAATTTTTCCTATTAAAGACCAAAACCACCCTTCTTTTAAAAGGTTAAACAAACCCCTCAGCCTAGGTATGTTTATATTTAATAGCTCTATGCAAGTTTAACAGAATTCCACTTGCTACAACATAGCAAAGTTTAGTGCTGGCTTTATTAGTAATGGATGAGGCAGGAAAGGAAAAGTCAATGTCTTACTCTTAGGCTTGTACGTTGTTTTCAGAAAGTGTGCAAATTTTCATACTTGCAAGAATTGTCATAACTGTGCCTTTACCGACTGGTGCATGGTATATTGGTCCATTTCAGTAAGCATTATTTGCTAACTTTCTAGGTGGCATGGGAGACTTTGCAAGAAGAATTTTCCCGTTTCATGACAGAACAAAAGGGAAAGGAGCACGACGATATCTTTGATAAACTGAAACAAGCTGTCAAAGAAGAAAGTATTAAACGACATAAATGGAATGAGAGAGCGGAGGATAGCCTGGTATAATGTAGTGGGTTTTTTTGGATTGTTGACTAAGTGCTGTTGAAATCTTTTTACTAAAGTTGCATATTCAGTATTTTTGCATTCTGTTAATGTAATCATAAAATGATAAGGAGATGTGTCCATCTCTCCTTTTCTATATAATGTTTTAATTCAGTGTTTCTCAATTCATTTTATTATTATGTTTTGTTAATTATTGCCTTAAATAACATCTCATAAAATTGGTAAGGTAGAGTCAAGAAAAAGTCCTCCACAGTCCACTGGCTGCCCAAGGACAGCCTTGTGAGAATTGTTTAATATCAGCTTATCTGTTCTGTTAAGTATAGCCATATAAAATAATGGCATTTCATTACCACCTTTGATTCTGTAATCTGGAGGAATTTCATATTGTTTGCTGTATTTTTTACATTATTTATGCTAGGCTATAGAAGAGAGTCAAAGGCGCAAGGAAGTATTTTTCATAGTGATTTGAAAAGGTGCTTCTTGAATAAATCCCATGCGCTCAATACTTGCTGGTTTTATGTACGTCAAAAAATGAAGAGAATGCCAGAAATCTTTTTTCACTAAATACTGAATAAATGATTTATTGTGTGCTAAAATGATGTTCTGTATTTCAGCGAGTGATCCAGCACAATGCCTTAGAAGATCGGTCAATATCTGATAAACAGCAGTGGGACGCAGCTATTCATTTTATGGAAGAGACGCTCCAAAGTCGTCTCAAAGACAGTGAGTTGTGTGATGTATTCCACTCTTGTGTGCTATTTAATCTGGGCCACTTTCCAGATTTAGTTCACTTCACTGCAGTGCGGGTTTTTGTATCAGCACAACTGAGATAGTGGTGACAATTTCGAATGGTATCGATACTGATAGAAATGTTTAACAAAATACAGCTTCAAAAGCTAGTGCTCTTGCAGTGAGGCAGCTGAAAAGTAATAGAGATCTGTAGTCAAAAATTGGTACAAACACACGTAGAAGAATAGGATAAATTCAGGGAATGTAGTTAGTCCATTTATTGTTATTAAGCATAATTAATTTTGATGCAAGTTGCAACAAAGTAAGATTTATTTTTTTTTTTTAAACACATGACTTGGAACCTGGAGGGCTATTTCAGTGGGGGCATGTTACATTCTCTTTTTTTATATACTTCCTTGAAGTATCTACTGATTGGCTGTCATTTTTAAATTTTAGTGAAAGACATGAACTGTTGCTGTAAGTAAAAGACATCTGACTTAACATAAGATAGGCTATACTGAGTCCTTAGATGTAAAATGTCCTTTCTTCCATTCTTGATCCTTTACCTAATTTTAGAACTATAAGTTTGGCTGGTTATGTTTGGAGTGATACTTAATATCATGTTTCTTTTTTTAGCTGAATCTGTTATTGAAGATATGGTGGGTCCAGACTGGAAAAAAAGATGGTTATACTGGATAGGCCGCACCAAAGAACAGGTAAAAGGGGAGGAAAAACATAAATAATTTGTAGTTCACTACCTTTAGAAAACTTTGGTTATTACTGAGTAAATTTTCAAAATACCAACCCTCTTCACACTATTTAGCAATACTAAACTCTTTACTTTTAATCTTCATTGTTTCAGTTATTACGCCACAGAGAATTCCATATATGTTTTTCATATTGCAGATACAGTGGTTTGTAAACTGTTTTCCATTCTTCAGCTGAATTATGTCTTTACTATTATGCCATTGACCTGAGTATTAAAGTTCTTCCAGCAGAAAGAAATTGATAAAAACAGAGTGGAAACTGGGCTATTCTTTTCTATACTTCATAAGCCTGCCTCTTAAGCAGAAGTCACATGCAGTCTACTGTCATGGTCCATTTGGATTTCGTTAGTACGTGATACCATTATCAGTAGCATTCTAGCCACAGTTGTATCTCCTGATTTACTGTTTTCATCATAACCTCTCTTTTTGTTTGCTCAAAGCTTTTGGAAATTTCTTTTGAATTTAAATAGCACGTTCCGTTCAGTGCCCGGAGAAGATGGGCTTTTTATGTTACTTTTTCTAGATATTTCTCAAACTGAATCATACTTTAAAGAAGTAAGTAGAGTTTAAAAGAATACAGTAGAAAGTAATTGTTTCAGAGGAAGGAGTTTTACAGTCAACTGTATACAGCCAGGTATGGGAGAAAGGCAGTGACTTAAACCTATCTTACTTGAATTCAATGAACAGCAACTTAAAAGTTATGAATCCATGGAGTGTTCTTGCTAGCTATTAGGCAAAAATTACAATTCTTATCAGTGTTACAGGTGATATGTGAATGCGAACTCTCCTAGCAGATGTTCATGGGGGGAAAGGGAGTCTTAACAGCTACAATTTGATTATTTTTTTTCTTCCACCCTTCTCTTCCTCTTCTGCATTTCTGTGCTTAATGTGAAAAACTGGCAGTGAATTATCCATTTAAAAATACTGTATTTTAGATATTTGCGCAAATAGCCTTTTGAATCACTTTAATAGTTGTGTCAAAGGTATTTTCTATTTAAACAGGTAGACTATTGAGGAGGTGCTGATGATCTCTGAGTCTGTGATAATTAATTCTAAATCATCACTCTTATCCTAGAATATTCGTAATGAAACAAAAAATGAACTTGAGAAATTAATCAAATGCAATGAAGAACATGCAGCTTATCTAGCAAATGATGAAGTGACGACTGTTAGAAAGAATCTTGAAGCAAGAGGAATAACAGTGGACCCATGTCTGGTAAGATGCTGAATTGTAACAAAACATATGGAAGCCCCCTGTGAACATTTGAATGTGCTTTCTAGATGGTATACAAAAGACTCCATCAAAATACTAAATTTGTAGTCCAGATGTTTCCAAATGAATTACTAAATGACTCTTGCACGCAATTCACACACTTCTGTTGGCTGTCAGACAAATGCAGTACAACACTTTGGAATCTTGTCAGTTTAGCCTGAAATCAGAATCTGCTGAGCAGATTTTCTCACCTGGGTTATGACAAGGCTAGTTTAAAACTCTGGTTCAGATGGTTATATAGTGGACTTGAGGTCTCTGTGAGCAAGATACAATAAAATCATATTGTGAATTCCTAAGTGTATTTTGGTGTGATTGTATGCACAGTTTGAAGTTCATAGGTATGTTGAAGAGAGAGGAAATTTTGTAAAAATAATTGAAAAAAGGTCCTAAGGGACTGTGTTGTATGTTTAAAATGTTCTGGAAAATTATTTATCTCACTTCAGTGTAAGGCTTTTAATCATAATTAGACCTTTTATCTAGCTAAATGTAAGATTTTAAATAAATGAGAAATCAAAAATTAATAGATGTGGATTTTCCTTAAATATTGAATTATTTTCTGTAGTACCTTTGGCTACCTTTTCAACATCAATGCATGTACTTACTCAAGGTAGCAGTGTTATTTAAATACCTGCTGCCATTTCCTATACAGCACTTACCTTACCTTTTTTGTAAAGATCAGAGTAGTGGTCCACACCCTCTACATGAGGAGACTGACTTAATTTTGAAAAACTGGAATATTAATAAGCCTAATCAAGAAAAGTTACAAATGTTTTTTACATGACTCATTTAATGTTTCTCTAGGCTTTAATCTGTTTTAATTGATAAAATAATGGGTACCACTCAAAAATATTTTCGTAGTGTTAACATGAAGATTGCATCATGCCAAGGGCAGAACAGTTTGTCCTGTTCTGTAGTATATAATTTAAATATTTCTGGTTGCAGGCAATATTTTAAAGCGTTCAGTTACATTACAAGCATGGAATATTTTTAAATTGACAGTCATTTGTAATGTTTGACAAATGTAACTAACACATTAATCATATCCCAGTTGTAGACAAATTGCTGAAAAATATTTAAATGCATGTTACGTGACAGTGATAGTGGAATTTGGAGTTACTTTAAAATTAAATGTGATCATTAAATTATGCCCAATAGTGATTGTATGTATTTAGTCAAATTTAAGTACTGTTTTCCTAGATTAAAGACACATGGCACCAAATTTATAGAAGATATTTCCTGAAGACTGCTTTGAACCACTGCAATCTGTGTCGAAGAGGCTTCTATTATTATCAGAGGCATTTTGTAGACTCGGAGGTAAATTGAAGAACAGATATATCCTGGTGTTTTGCCCTAATATTTCCATCTCAGTTGAAGAAGAAAATTCTACAAATGCTTTAAACTAGCCTAATCTTTTATGTCCTTTACCTTGAGATACCTGGTGATCTTCGATATGTTTTACGTAAGGGTTGTAATTGATAAAATGTCATCTGGTGGTAGTTAGATAAAGTGACCGCAAGGTATCAGCCATGATCTAAATGTTACTTACCAATGTGTATTGAAAATACTCTGTTAAAAGCAGTATTGTACAACTGTTGATACCTTGTTGGTATCAGTTTCTCCCGGTTTCTCATTCATATTTATTTACCTCACTGATATGAAAACCCCAGAAAACATTAAGTAAGGAGTTTTTATAAGATAAGTGTAATATGTGATTAGAGTTAATGCTTGGAATCACATATGACCAACAGAAGAAAATAAAAAAATATGGAGCTTACAAACAGATCTTTTAAATAGTCTTTAATGTCCCTTCCAATCCAAACCATTTGATGACTTTCCAGTTTTGTAAACCCAAGCTTGTGCAACAAATGACAGTATGCATGGAATTGCACAAAGAAAAGAATATACGGTTTTCTTACTGTTATATTTTAAATCAAAAAGAAATTACTGGAAAGGTACAGCTCCTCACTTTCTGTGGAGTTTTCTTTTTAATGAGAAACAATGATCCCAGTGAAGCTAGAAATCTTTACTACTGTGGAAATACCTTTGCCTATAAGAGATAAGAGAGAATGAGATCATAAAGATGAGAGCTCTCTCTCTGTGACACTTAAGCTCCGATTTCTGTTACTGTCTTTTTAAGGTGTCCTAATGTGAAGTCAGTGCTCCCTCCTGCTTTCCTTGCAGGTGTAGAAACTGTCTCTTCTGTTGGTAACAAATAGAACCCTTGGCCCAATAATGTCTTCAGAAGCATTTGTCACAACACGGAGTTCAGTTGTGGTCTTTCTATGTGTTTGCTATGAACAAGTATGGTGTCAGTGAGCATTAAGTTATACCTACCAGCCTGTGTATACTGTGTGCAAATTGTTTTTCCGCGATACCTCTTGATACTGCTCTTCCTGTTGAAAAGAGGAGATGTAAGGGTGATGCAGTGTATTAAATAAGGCTGACATGATTCTTGAGAAGTAGTTTTGGTGTGCTTCCTTGTTACTTGCTGCACCTATTCTGTGGGACTTTTGTGCAAGGTCAGGATATGTATACATGAGTTTACTGTTGCCACTAAAAGTGTCGAGATTCTTGTGGATGTAGGCTGCTCATCGGATATCAGAGGTCTGACACTACAACTTGCCTTGTTTCAGCTTGAATGTAATGATATTGTCCTCTTCTGGCGAATACAGCGAATGCTGGCAATTACAGCAAATACACTGAGGCAGCAGCTTACTAACACTGAAGGTAAGGCTCAGAGCGAGTTGAGGTGTTAGAAACAAAAATTTATTTTGGAGTTTTCTAATATTCCTCTGCTGTGTATTCCTTTCATGCTTAGCACGGCTGCTTGAATTTTGTGTCCTGGTTAGGTAATTAAAAGGTGCAGAGCAAATAGAATTTTACATTCTATTTACATTAAATAAAGTGTAAATAAAATGTCAGTTAATTAACAGTCTGCAGTTTAAAATATTTTCATCTTGCATGATGCCAATTGTCAGTACCTTTTTCCAAGCAGAAAGAATTTCAATAAATAGTGACTGTATTCTTTTTTTCTCAGTTCAGTCTGGCTGTAGGTTTTAATTTAAAAAAGTTTGATATTAAAAATCAATTCTAATGGATTTTTTTAAAGCCATGCAAAATGTGCAATGTAATGCCTAGAAAAGCCTATACAAAAGCAGCTTCCTTATAAAGGATTATTTAGTAATCGGCTAGTACCATTACAGCTACTAATGAAAAACTTCGATCTCTAAAATAGTTTTCAACCTGCTTCTTGTAGAAGGTGCAAGTAATAGTTTTGAACCTTGTCATGTGATGCAAGTTACCCTCCTTGGAGAAGAAATTGCCCCTAAATGTAGAAAGCTAGGTCCTGCCTCTTCAAACCACCTACCTCATTGACAACTGCTGGGCTGAAAATTGGGAAATTTCATTAGGAGGTAATCCCTCTAAGTATGAAGGGCAAGGATGTGAGGGTGGAGATGGACATAATACTGCTTTAAAGAGCTTTTGATTCCTCTTAGCCTTGTATATACAGCGACACCCTTCTGTGTGTCATCAGTCCTTCAATAGCACACTCTACTGTCATCATTAACTTTTTTCCATTTTCCACCTTTGATTGACTTGGCTTTGCTGAGGGTGATGTTAATAGTTTTAACTGTTAAGAAGGAGGCAGCAAGGATGCTTACAATAAAAGATTTATTGGACGCTTAGTCGCAAAGAAGAAACTGCTGAATTTAATAGACAGCAAAGAAGTCTACAAATATTTTATCTCCTCCTAAAAAAAGTTGTTCAATAATTTAATTGAGAGGGAAAATAGCTTTGAAATTTAACCATCTTTATCAAAGAATTTCTTGTCTTAATGGCCCAAACAAGGGGCTTGCATGTTTATTTGCCTTTCTCCGAACAGATTAGTTAGTCTGGTAACATAAACTGTCTGCCACAAACTTTACTAAAATTTTGTCCTTAAGGTCATTACAGGTGCAGAAGTGTTACCACTTGCTTGCTGCTTTTTTTTTTTTTTTTTTTTTTTTGTTGTTGTTGTTGACTTGTTGTTTTGGGTCTCTCTTTTACAGTAAGGCGCTTGGAGAAGAATGTAAAGGAAGTACTTGAAGATTTTGCTGAGGACAATGAAAAAAAGGTGAAGCTCCTAACTGGCAAGAGGGTCCAGCTTGCAGAGGACCTCAGTAAGTACCTGCTCTGTATTGTTATGGAACTAGCTTGGAATGAAGCAAATTCTGACCACTGTCCTTGAGAACATTTAATGTGATACCGGTTTTTAAAGTGCTAGCATTTAATTAATATCACAAATGGAATTTTTCATAAATACACTCACATCTTACTGGTTCAAAGGCGGACAAGGGTAGTATACTGTGACAAAACAACATAATTTACAGTAGATCCAAATTCACTGATACAAATACATTGCATCAGTATATTGACAAATGAAGTTAAAACAGTGTAAAGGGAAGTTCTTGTTTTTCTGGTACAACACGGTTAATCCACAACTCAGAGACCTGTCTCTGGGTGACTCAGTCTTGAGTGTGTAAAGAGGTTTTGATCCATCTTTTTTTTTAATAATTGGGTGAATTACACAGCCTTTCCACTGTTAATACTGCCTTTTGGTACAGATTAGCTGGAAATGCCTGTGACTTGCTGACCATGCATACAGAAACAGAACCTGTTAGACATGAAGATCTGATATGTTGTGCTTATTAAGCTGAAATGACCATTATATTAAGAGATTTAACAAAGAAGAAAATTTAGCAGATCTAACCTTCCAGAAGGATTACAGTAGTTTAATGCTCTGAGTAGCTCAGAACCTGTTAAGGGGTTTTGTGGTTAATATAGTAAGATTTTAAACAGTGAAAATTTTTAAGGGTGCAATCCAGGCTGAGGTAATACTCTAGTTGCCTACCTGCGCATCCAGTAAGGTTTAGACTGACTTTTAGCTGGTGGGGCTTGCTCTTGCACATATATCGGGGGGGGTGGGGGGGGTGGGTTGGCAACATTCTGCTATTGTTCTGTGAGACTTCCACTTAAACCTCAGCTGTACACCTGGAATGGTAGGAGGGGATGGGGAAATGTTGTACAAAAGGGGAAATATGAAAGTTTGTGATTAAAGTTCATGTCAACGTGCAGATATTTATATATGTACATCACAGGTGACCTTTTTTCTTGTGCTTGATGTAGAAACTGTTTTTTTCTTAAAATATGACTTTATATATTCAGAATAAATTAATATTGTGGTCAGTGTTTCTGCTTTTCTTAGCAATGTTTTGATATCCAGGGTTCAGTAGGACAGAGAAGCCTTCAATTGCTGTTAATTTCCCGAGTATGAATTATGTATTTAATTTTTTATATCCAAAATGTCATATAAAACATTTTTTTTATTTACAATAAACTCCAAATCTAGGGATTTATTTTTTATGGTGCCAGATTGGTTACGTTGGAAGTGTTATCTAATTATTGGAAGTATTGTTGTTAAAATCCCAATCAGTTATGGTACTTGTTGTCCTTTAGAAAGTGTTGCTATGATATTTTTGAATTGTGAGTAGGAGTTTTAGTGGATCTAGGGCAAATTATCTGGGTTTTTTGACTGGTCTCTGAAAGAGCTTGTGTGACTATGAATTTTATCATAGGATTTTTTGGAGAAAATTATGAACCTGTGTTGCTTTTGAAACCCTGTATGAACCTTCATGTAACCATTCTTGTAGAGTGGGTGGAATGTGTTTTACAAAACATGGCTTTTTCCTTTCTTTCTCTGTGTACGTGTGTTGAGGTAAAACTAGTGGTAGCCTGAATAGTGGGACACGGGAAATTCTCTCACTAGTAGGTGAGCAGTGTTTCTTGCTTTCTTGCTTTGATGCTGGATATTAATGTTTTTCCTGAGCAAATACTGCTATAGAGTGAAACTTGGAATATTTAAAGATAAATAAAAATCACCATGTTTTGGTGTTGGGGAAAAAATTTAAACATAGGTGAAAGAATGTGATTTCAAGATTAATAAGATCTTTTGTGCCGTTGTATTTTTAATGCAAATGATAGAATAGTAATTTCAGCAGAGATACTCTATAGTTCTGTGCAAAATTGACAGCATGTGGATAACTCTTAACTTTCTGTAGACTAATTTTTAGCGTGGCAGGGTTTTTTTTTAATGTTGAGCTGCCACTAGAAGAAAGCGCTTTCTAGAACTACCTAATTGTTTCCAGAATTCGACTCTGCTGGACTTGCCCTTTTTTTATATAAAGGGCCAAAACAAACTTCCTCAATAGTGTGAACTTTGTACAGTAATTGATTTGCTGTACAACTTTACAACACAAGATGGCAATGAATGGCCTTTGTAGAAGGAGTGGGGAGGGTGTGCATGCAGCAGAGCTGGTGCTGAGCATCCTGTCTGTTGCTTTTTTGTTGCTTTTTTGTTGCTTTTTTGTTGCTTTTTTGTTGCTTTTTTGTTGCTTTTTTGTTGCTTTTTTGTTGCTTTTTTGTTGCTTTTTTGTTGCTTTTTTGTTGCTTTTTTGTTGCTTTTTTGTTGCTTTTTTGTTGCTTTTTTGTTGCTTTTTTGTTGCTTTTTTGTTGCTTTTTTGTTGCTTTTTTGTTGCTTTTTTGTTGCTTTTTTGTTGCTTTTTTGTTGCTTTTTTGTTGCTTTTTTGTTGCTTTTTTGTTGCTTTTTTGTTGCTTTTTTGTTGCTTTTTTGTTGCTTTTTTGTTGCTTTTTTTGTTGCTTTTTTGTTGCTTTTTTGTTGCTTTTTTGTTGCTTTTTTGTTGCTTTTTTGTTGCTTTTTTGTTGCTTTTTTGTTGCTTTTTTGTTGCTTTTTTGTTGCTTTTTTGTTGCTTTTTTGTTGCTTTTTTGTTGCTTTTTTGTTGCTTTTTTGTTGCTTTTTTGTTGCTTTTTTGTTGCTTTTTTGTTGCTTTTTTGTTGCTTTTTTGTTGCTTTTTTGTTGCTTTTTTGTTGCTTTTTTGTTGCTTTTTTGTTGCTTTTTTGTTGCTTTTTTGTTGCTTTTTTGTTGCTTTTTTGTTGCTTTTTTGTTGCTTTTTTGTTGCTTTTTTGTTGCTTTTTTGTTGCTTTTTGTGCATAACTTAGGCAGTGGGCATTAATTTCTTGGAGGTTAGGGTTTTTCCTCTTGGAGGAAGATGTACTTGCCTAGCCTTGTCCCTTGTGTTTTCTACTCTGTTTTTTGGTTTTATGACATAATTAATTAAGATTGCAAGGGATGGTCATTTTTTCTCAGTTACACATTTCACATTAGCAGCTGCATGGAAAGAATTTAGTAAGCTTTTTTTACTAAAAACCTGTTATAAACAGACTGCTTTAATCTTTTTGGAAAGGAAATAGGATCTTCCAGTGTCTTATCCTAAACCTAAACCGCATATATTCGTGTTGCAGTAGCATTTAAAACAGGCTAGGTGGTGCACATGTACACTGAATTCTTCAGGTGAATCCCAGCTTCAGGCAGTCAGCAGGAGCTTTGCCATTGACTTCACTAGAGATGCAATTTCACAGACCCTAAAGAAATAAACATGCTTTATCTTCACTTATTTCTTCTCGATTCCTTTTAAACAGCTGAACTATGAATGTTGCAAAGGCATCTTTTATGTGCACAGGATAAACACATACAAGGATAGTACATACAAAGCATCTTTCCTAGGTCAGTTACTATTCATCCAGTATCCTGTTTCCTCACAAGTTAAAAAAGGAAAAGAAAACACAGAACTTCACCAAATTATAAGTAAACCCATGTGCATTTACACAGGGAGAGTTGTTGGAAGGAGGTGGGAAGGGATTTGCAGAATGCCTATGGAAACTTGATCCTGAAATTACTAGGTATGAATGTGAAGGGGTCAGCCTCCAAGTTCGTTTATCAGTAATGCTGACACCTGTACAGGTGTCATGGGCTAGCTGAGGCTTCATTGTGCACAAAAGGTTTTTGAAACTTTCAGGGAGTGAGTCCCCACGGGAAGAAAAGATAGCTTAGGGCCATTTGTTTAAAACTTATCATACATTTGCAAGGTATGAAACATAACAGTTTGCAAAACTTAATTATTTTCTTGTAAAGACTAAAACACTTAAAAACTAAATAAACCAGTGTTATGGTAAAATTCTTTCAAGTTTTATATCCGAAGTCATTGATTTGAAGTCACTGTATTAAATTCTTAACTTTTGTGTTGAGTCCATTAGTGTTGAATGTAAACCTTTTGCAAACTTCAAGCATGAATGTTTTAGTATCATACATGCATGTAATAAACTTGCCATATTAATGCAATTACAGCTAATGTTAGCTAAGATTGGTACTTCCATATGCAAGTTGCTGACTCAGAATGGAATTCCTGTGGTGTATTTGGCTAAGCTGAGTGGGCTCTGTCCTGTCTGTTATATAGAACAAACTGATTTAAATCCAAGCAAGTCTCCTTTTTTGCTACGCATTTATGTAAAGTTAGGGATAAAGTCTGTGAGCACTACTTTGCAGATAATGAATTCTTCTGGTTACATTTTTTTCATTGCTGTTGACTGCAGAATTAAAATGTTGTGTGAAACTAATCCTATATTTGGTCATTACTGTAACTAATTGCAGTCGCTTGAGGTAATTGTCAACAACATTTCGATTTGACCACTGTACTGCATGACATTGTTGATTATATGTGCTCCTTAAAATCATACTTTGACTTGGCTTTCTAAAGCCTTTGTTTCCATTTTCTCTCCTGTCATGAGGTTCAAGTTCTTTAAAAGGTTACAGCATTTCATAGGGGCAAAGCTCAGCTGTAGGAGGAAAGATCTTCTCTCAAATAAGCAGATCTTGGGTAATTTTCATGTAGAAACTAGATGCCGACATGAAAGAACTCAAAAGGCAGTTATTATTAGTCCTTAAACTGATCCTTAAAGTGCTTGTTCGGAACCAACATGGTTTTTGGTGTTTACAAGATAAGAAAATTATGTAGAAATTTGAAGGTACGCAAAAGTAGAGCCCACATGTGACCCCTGCTGCTCATAGACAGACATGGGAAAGAGAAAAGCATGCTAGGAAATCCAAATGGAGGAGTGATTTTATAAGAATCTGAAAAATTACAGTTATTTTATGCTCTTATTTCTTCCATGATGCCTAAATACTGAATTTTTAGAAGCTATGTAAGTGAGACAACATAAAGAACTGGCAGCAGCCTTGCTTTGCTCCTTTCAGCTGGTTGTAGCAGTGAGGAGCCTTGTTTATAGTCTGCTCCTGAGCTGGCAGAAAGTTACACCAGGAGATGCTGTGGCCTTCTAACCAGACAAAAGCAGAGTTGCCGTTTCCCTCTGGCAATCAACAAACAGATCTCCAACTCTTCTGGCCAGCGTGTGCAGGGGAGCTGTTACCTTCACAATCCCCTGCCAACAGCTTCCCCCAGGATGTTAATATGGCCTGCATCTTATCAGAGGCTGACTGACTGCTTGAGATTTGGGCATAAATGACAAAGTGTGCGCCATCTGTGTCTTAACAAGTTCAGGCCTGTGCTGATGTCACCAGTGTGCTGGTGGCAGCATGACTCCTGTGCTCCCTTTGAGCTCTGTAGAGGGTTCTGGTGCTCTGTGGTGCAGGAAGTCAGGAGGCAACATGCTTGGAATCAGTCTTTGTGGTCATGTCTTCGATTTCCCCTACCTGTGAACATGGGCAAGTCAGCAACAATACATCCCGTTGTTTTTAGTAGATATGCTAACTTTCTGGTACTCTGTTAGCATGCGAATTAATTGGTTTTGCACTATTACAATGTTTTTCACTCCATGTAGATGATTTATGAAATTACCCCAAGCAAGTGTGCTTTGACATGAAAGATACCGGTTGAATGCTTAAGTTCTTCCCCCACCCCTGTCCGCTCTGAGTTTTGGGGCAGCTGCACAAAACTAATGAATTAAAACCAGAAGAATGTGTAGGACTGTCTGTGTCAAAGTGCAGATAAGGTAGTTCCTGCTTTGTGTCATGGCAGAAAGTGCTTTAAAAAGCTGCATCTTCTCAGAGAGGGAAGTAATCCTCAAGGGAAAACATACATCACTTGTAAACCTCCTGTGATGGAGTGATGGTTTACTTAACTTAAGAATCCCAGATGACCAAAGTCTGTCTGCTGTGATTTCTTAAGGTTATTGATGAAGAGTTAGGCACTGATGTCCAGGTTCTAAAACGGATCCTTGCAAAGTTCGGCACATTTGTCACTGGCTAAGAGAAGCCTGTCGATTAAGGTTGACATTAAAAAATAATGATAAACTGCTATATAAGTAATGACATATTTAATGCCTGTTAATCTTACCTTAGAACTATGTCTCTTGTACTTGAGGGTCATTCTGGTGTTGTCTGCCAAATTTATTTATTTCCTAAAATTTCCTTAAATGATGCAAGGATCAAAACATCAAATTGGATATTATTTTCATTTTAGTACTGGTTGCTTATGAGAGTACCTGTTAATCAAAACTTAAATAAGTACTTATCACAGAGAGATTACTGTTTATATAAATGCAAACTTTTAAACTGACCAATGTATTTGTTTTGAACTAGTATGGAACTGTGGAGTAAAAGTAATATTCACATTTCCAGTAGCTGGAGAATTCAGTGTCGTGTATGTTGCACATTGTTAATGTTGTAGTGGATTCCACTTTGCTTCCGATTTGGAAGTCTACATTAAAAAAAATGAGGGAAGGAAATATTTTCAGCTAGGAATGATAACAAACTAAGAAAAAAATAATAGAACAACCTGTTTTTCTTCAGGGCATGATGACTTAAGTTTCTGTTTATAAAAAATGAAGCTTATTATAATTTTTAAATTTATCTCATCACCATCTCTTTTTCCAATCTCTTTTAAGAGAGACTTTCACATAAATAGTTGTGATAGCTAGATAATAAAATAATATGCTAACTACTGAGTGTGCTTTATATTGGGTGGAGAACCAACATCTATCAGTTATTTCTTATGTTAAAGTCTCTTTACAGTTTTATAGACTTATGGTTACAGTAGCCTTTACATAAGTAATTTACCTTTATAGGTGTACAGGTACTTTCTGCATAAGAAAAAGTTCATGTTCATTTTTTTGACATCACTGGATGAAACATTGGGTAATATTTCTGGTTTGCCTCTATATTTTTCACTGTTTCCACCCAAAATAATGAGCTTTTCATTTTAGCTTAACAGTTTTGATTTTGAAATTAAATCTTTCTGTGTCTGATACAAGATGTGAGTCTGGTTTAGGAGCTTGCCTTGTCATTCTGCTACCGAGCTCCTTCTAGAAGTCTAGTAAGCAGCACACCTAAATTCTGTTGAAAGATTGAGTTATTAGAACAGTTTTAATTAAAAATCTAAGGTATAGACAGAGGACTGAAAGGTGCCCAAGTCATACCTTGCTGTTGCATATAGTGTCTCTCATAAACTTGCAGCTTCATGTAGATTAATAAGAATTTGTACGTTAAGCTAACCTTAATGACAGTAAAGTAGTATATACGTGTGTGTGACCTCGCATCAGGATTTGGTAATGCTTAATTTCTTTTCTGTAGACAAGCGGGACTGATGTGTAATAGCCTATAGAAACATCCTGTATAAAGTCAGTGGTCTGTATAGTTGTCAGTTGTGCTTCAGCCCCATACCTCAGTTCTGATATGCTCTGTCAGAAACAGAAAGACTTTGTGCTTGCCAGCCTGAGGAGCCCTGGGGACTGCTCCAAGAAACACAGGCAGCTTCTGTTCCGGGAGGGGGGAAATGAGTTGCCAGCTTCTGTTCTGAGGAGGGAAATGTGGTGCCGAAGCCATTTCATTAAGCTGCAGAATCTGAGACAGCTGTAGATAAAGACATTGAGTGATTAGTAAACTACAGTTTCAGCAGCACAACGCACAATTCCTGTTTCTGATGCTAAAAATTGTTACTAGTAATGCAAAAATAATGTTCCAATGCTCAATACCTTGTAAAAATAGCTGAAGTGTTTTCAGACGAGCTCTCTTGTACTGCTACCTGGTTATCTTTAGTCTGAAACAAAGGTGATACTGTTTCATACAGGCAGCTGATACCTTTGCCTAGTATGATATGTAGGGATTAATAATTAATATGATATTAATACTTGCAACAAAAATTACTTCAGTGATGGCAACTGTGACTTCCCCATCCCCCTGCCTCTCTCTAAAATTACTTAAGACTAAGATTTTATGTTTCTGCAGCAGGCTAAATATGCAATCTGGAGGAAATAGTTTCATGTTTTAGAGGTGGATTCACCCGCAACAGAGAAAAAAGTGTACACTATATATTTGTCTTTGTAGGAAACGGGCTTCTTTGTGTTTTCTCCTATTACTGCCATGCAAAAGGTGATTTTCAGCCAGGTCACCAGCAGGCAGTTGTTAATGAACTCGTATCCATGAAATTGATATGTTGACTGACCCTTGGAGATTTCGAGATACTAAAATAATATGTTTAGCACCTTGTCTCATTCTAGAGTTTAAAATAAATATTTCTGAGAGGACACTGAAATACTATCTTTGTCTATTTAGTAATGAAGGCATCTCACCTGGTGCACTTGGGTAGTTAGCGCATGTCCCTGTCCTCCTCACTGTTGTTCTGGAACTGATACCTGGAGTACAGCCATTCTAACTGTTGCTCAGATTAAAATACCTTTTCTCTCAAGATGCCAAAGGGATTTAAGGCAAGTAGAAAAGTGGTCAGTAGCTCCGGTGAATATAATGGTGGATGTCTATGTTCATACGTCTGAGAGGGGAAGCCTGATTTGTAAATGTGTTTACATTTTTGTACCAAAATTATCCTGTTCCAGTGAGCATACTTTGAAGTCAGAATTTATAGAAAGAACTCAAACTGGCTGCAAATTCAAATCTCATTACAGATTGCAATACATCTAAGAAACATTTTGTGACAATAAAGGAAAGCTGCTACAACATGCATCAGTTAGCATCTTCATTCAGTCTAACTGCTAGTAACTGAAGAGTATGCTAGCTATTGTCTGCGAGATTGCATTTTAAAGGCTGAATATTTTTAATGATTCATGGATTTACTACATGAACTATTATAAATTCCATTTAAACTGTTCAGGGTTCTGCAGTGCTTTTATTACACTAATGAGCTAATTGTTTAAGAATCATTCACATGATTCATCCTCTGGCTCAGCCTTTTAAAAAAACTTTTAACTGCTGAAAATCTCTTGACAAACCAATATTTATAGCAGTTTGACAGCAGGATGAGGAACAGCGTTTGTCTTTGTAACAGCTTAAAGAAAAGGCCTTTCCAGCACCCAGCCATGCAGTTACAATCTTGACCTCTTTCTTATGCTGGGAACATACACAGAGCAGACAAGCAGCACCTCCCATGTGTTTTCTTGACCCTTTGACTGTCCATTCACTTCCCATCTGTTTTGCAGCCTTAAAGGAACAGAGGGGGCCCTCTACTTATAAATCTGTCTTTGCAGCTGATAAATGATGTTCTGTCTCTTTAAGGGCAGCCTGGGTGGTTTTGCCTTCCCCACCCCCCAGTCCCCCACCAAAAAAAAGCCAACCAAAAAAAAACCCACCAAAAACCCAAATTTAGCTTGCCTTTCCTCATCCAGAGGAAAATATGGTATGTGAACAAGAGGAAACTGGCAAAAAATGTGATGGGTAGTATCAAAGGATTTTCTACAATTCAGCAGGACATGACCTTGCAACAATCAGTAGGTTATAGTAGCTGTTAAGCTGTGGTTGTGAGATGAAAAAGCATGTTGATGCAAGTCCACCCCAACTGTGGGTGGAAAGTCTGCTTTCTGGGGCAGCATTTGGAGTGGCTATGAGCAGTACACCTCATACTATTTCAACAAGAAGTAAAGCCTTTGCATGGCCCTTGGAAAATCCAGGAATGTGGTACAAAAGGCTGAACTCCAAAGAGTTGATGATTTCCCACCCCACCCCACTCCCCCACCCTTTCTCCACCTGTCTGTTCATAGGGGGTTGTGTACAAATACGAGGTTTGTGTCTTAGGTAACCCTAAGCTAAAATTTGATGTTCAATAGGAAACTGTGGATCAACATTTCTAGTTTTTAATGGTGTGCTTCTGTGCATTCCGATGAAATCTGACTACAGACTGGGCTTTCCTTTTTACTAGAGGAAAGATGATGCATTCATAGCAGTAAATTCAACATTTCTGCCTCTGTGGTTAATTAACCATAACATAGAAGTAGCACAGCAAGCAGTGAGAATGTTTATAGGCAAGGAAGGGATTAAGAAAGGAGGGAAGATTTTTTTTTTTTTTTTTTTTTAAAAGGACTAAAGTCTAAACGCAATCCAGAGCAGAAGGAGGGACAACCATGAACTTTCAAATATCAAAGCCATGTAAACATTAATTGGAGACAGAAATTACTTTAATGTAGAACAGGAGAATTTATAATTAGGTATTAACATGTTTTTATCGTGTTTTTTTCATGCTGTATTTTCCATCAAAGTACAAAATAAAGATGGATCTGTGTCCAGAAAGATTTTACAAGTTTTCTTGATACTGCAACTGGAATTTGATATCTTATGAGCAAACTTGTAAACAGGGGAAGGGAAAACCTTTTGTTTTGCCTGAAATGGAGTTTTCTCCCTGTTCTGACACAGGCAGACATGAACATCTTTAAGATTCTGTGCTAAAACCATTAGTTTTTTACAGGTAAGCATGTATGATTTGAATGTCACAAAATTCATTTCTCTTCAGAAGCGTAAGCAAGACAGGTTTTGTGGGCAGAGGACACATCTTTCATTAGACCAATTAATGCAGTTGGAAAATACCTAGAAAACTTTTTCTTGCTACTTAGAACGTGGTTGAAATACATTAGTAACGTAGTTTGCTTTTCTAATTTGTGTTTAGTATTATTTTGAGTTTGAGATAAGCTCAGCTGAGGCAGCAATCAGTAAGCAAGCCATCCATGTAAGACTGAATATTTCAGGGGTTTCCCTTCTGGCCAGCTTATAATATTAGGAAAATTGAACTTTATATATGGCTGCATCTTTCTGTGTTCACAGCGTACCCAAATCCTCATTACAGATCAATTAGTCTGGTTTTGAGCCTTTTAGATTTAGGATCACAGGATTAATGACAAGAAAATGAGCGGGTAGCTATATCATTTCATATGGAAATAAGGAGAGACTGAGCGTGAATGAGGAACTCAAGATGTCTGAATAAAGAATTTCCTCGTGAAATTTCATGGGATATGGAGGGAGGATTATGGGAATATTCATGACTCAGATCAAGAGGCATAATGAGTTGATGTATGAACCAGCTTATCTTTTAGGTAAACACAGGGTAAATGGGAAGTAGAATAGCCATTCATTGCCCCTAGGCCTGTGAATGTTACTGTTCTAAAGATGGAAGCAAGGGTTTAGTTACAGTTATTCTTCATTGATTTCATTTGGGTTTTGATCACTGTTTAACAGGTGCTGGAAGAATTATGTGTTTGTAACTTCAGGTCTGCATTAAAAGTACCAAAGACCACATTGCCTTTCTAGAATGCAGTGTAAGTGATAGTATATATTTAAACTTCTGTAGTACCATATAATAAGAGTGTAGTACTTTAACAGCCTTCTGTGATATCTGAGCATTGTATAACAGTGCTGGGTAGTTCGACCTGTTAAAAAAATAATTTGCTAGGCTGCTGAACGCTTTTAATCTGTGGTTTACTTGTACATGGAGAAACGCAGTATCACAAAACCTAGAAGGAGCAACTGATCACCTTCGTCTATTCCTTAATTCACTTACATAGTAAGTATTCTTCCCTGAAACACAAATGATGTTCTGGGCTTGGCACATTGGTAAACATTCCTTAAAACAAAACATACTATAATTTACAAGTGTACGTCACTAATATTTTGATCTAGGTGTCCATGAAAACCCTGCAAATGTGGGTACACAGCTTATGCATTGCACTGAGGAGAAAACTTCCCTAAATCAAGATGGGTAACATCTGACTCTTGAATTGTAACCATTAATTGTTGTTCCAAATGCAGTGTCAGATGGTGCTGATGAAACTACAGGCAGTTATCCCAGAGTTGCAGACCCTGCACTTGCACTCATTAAAGGAGTTCTGCCTGAGCATTTATATTTACTAGTTTGTTAAGGTTAGTGTTGTGTAAATGCCTAACTCTGCCATTAGCCTATTTGAAAAGTAAACCAATTTTGCAGACTGCTTCTCTGTGCTACAGAATGGACTTGTGGGAAAATGTTATAGGATGACTGGGGTCTGCTGCAGCAAAAGGCTTTACAACTGCTAAGAATACAGGCTATAGCATGAATAATTGCAGCTATTTGGCAGTCATTGTAACTGTTCTTTTTTAAGAATAGCCAGCGTATTTTTTCAAAGTATTAAATTACCTCAAGACCTCATAATTATTACAGTTAAGCAGTCATTTCAATTCAGTCCAAGTATAAAAACTAATAAAGTGCTCATAATATGGAGTCAATTTTAGTATGTCTGTTCTCTGAGCAAACACAGCTGATTCAGTATATTCTGGTGGAATACATATTTGCTATCCTGTTATTTTAATATGACCTAATCAGAAAATTAAAATAGATTTTGTTGGCACAAACCTTTTTTTTTTTAAGGGTGAAATAATTACAGATTTTTGCTGATGCTATTAATTTTCAGGACTGGAATATTTCATTAGCAAGAGGTTGAGAAGGGAAAATATTTGCATTTAATACTGCTAAATCTGCCTGCTTTCACTAAGTCTAATGGCTTGATCAATATAAAGAACATACTTGGGGAAAGCATATAGCAATTTAAAAAAAAATCACAAAAAATAAAGCTATTGAAAGCATGACATTAAGAGACCTTCTGGGTTGTGAGATTTAATCTCCAGTTTTCACTGGCAACTGTTGCTCACTTTGGAGAGTGAGGTCCAGGATTAATAATTTCCAAAAATGTATCAACTCTGTCCAAGATAATAGGACATTATTTCAAAGGCTAATTTTGTAAATGTACATGGAGACATCAGTATTGGAAGCTGAGCTAAGTAGTTGCCTAAATAAATGCCATAGAATTAATGTTTTCATTGCACAAGGTTTATACACTGACATGCAAACAATGCATATATATTTTAATTTTTTTTAGTTAAAAAGATAGTAATGAAAACACTTTGAATGTGCTTAGTAAGGAGAAGTGATCATGGGACCACTTTTTTTCATTGGCAGCTTTCAAAGATTCTGCTGAACTGCATCAAGCATATTTTGGTTTTAATACTTTCTTTCCCTGGTAAAAATCAGTTACTGCTGTTTCTTAACTTCCAGGATACAGCTTCTTCCCCTCACACTGACTGTAATCTTCATGTAATATAGAAGTAATTTTAAAAAAAAAATCAAAATAATTCAAGAAAGTTCGTTGGTGTTTTCTTTAGGACCAGGAGTGTGATTCAGCCTCCCTGTACATCTGTGTGAGCAGATGAGCACTACTGGGGAAGGGGACACTGAAGTGTTGAAAGTATAAGTGGCTTGTCCTTCATCACCCGAGAGCTGCCTGATAAAGATAGAAGTTTGAGATTTCTTCATCCTCATAGAAGCTATTTTCCATATTTTATTTAAAATGCTAACTATATCTCTACTTCCCTTAGAACAGGAGTACAACATTTTGTTGATTTTTTTATTATTACTGCCATTATAATTACTTAAAATGGAATTCATAACTCTCTGGGATTGTCATTTTGTTACTGGATGAAACTTTTTGTTCTTAGCTACATTAGAGCACTCTTCAGAGGTTGTTTTCTTTTTTCCTCTTGTGCTTATGTATCCCGTTTAAGGCTGATAGTTTTATTTTTCTTTCTGTTTTGCTGTTGTTTCAGTTCAGCAAACAAGTGTATAACATGGTATTGCTAAAGCAAAGAAAACATTAATAAAAGATTTAAAACAACAACAAAAAAGCTCAAACCTTCTATCTCATACAAGGGAACACATGGCTTTAATCCAATAGTATTTTTAGCTTAAAAAAAATTATCTGTGTTTATACACATCTAACTTATTTTTGTCTGCCCCACTGCTCCCCCCCTGTTCCTTCATATTTCTGAAGTGTGTGTTTTTTCATGGCTATAATCACACGCAGAAGGAGCTTCAAATGAGGATGTGGTGAGAGAGAAGCAGGAAATCTCACAGGCTTTGGATTCCAGCTATGTTCTAAATCTTGCTTCATAAGCAATTTAATAAATCAAATAGGTTATATGATGACAAGTGTTGTATGGAATTGAGGAAAGAGTGGAAAAATGCCTAAACCCCTGAATTTTTCCCAATCAATGTTGCCTTTTCGTTCTTAGTAACTATTTGTAGTTGTGTTCAAGACGTGTTTTTGTAAGAGAAATAAACTCCCAGCTGTAGTATTTATATAAAATAAAATTCTGCCCATATCCATCTGGTTACTACTGAAATGCAAGGAAATAATTTACAAATTTTAAACATTCTTAACATTGTGCATGCCCTTTTGAATAGGTGTCTTGAATACTGATGTTCCATTCCTTGAAATTCTCCCTGCTGAAAGGGCACTAGCTTTCAGCTCTTTTTAGAATGATTAGTAGTGTTTGTGACACTTACTGTGGAGAATACGGATAATTGGTTAAAAGAGAGAGGGATTAGTGGGCATTATTTAAAAGACAACAACTCCTTTACATGTAATGGCTGTACAGTAGTTCTACTGTGCATGATCGAATGTAAATTTCAGGGTTTTAAAACACAGTGTTTCTATAATTTGATTGCTTTGGTATAAATATTTGAATTATTAATTAGCATGATGATCATAAAATATGTTTGTAGAAATTCTTCAAATGGGACAGGGCTTCATTTCTTCTGACGTAGAAAAATGTTCTGAATCTTAGAAATAAAGAAAATAAATGCATAGGGTAATACAACATCATCAGGTTTTATGTTTGCAGGTTTTGAGGTGATTGGTTTTTGGTTGGTTGGTTGTTTTTTTTCTTTCTGAGCATATCCTCAATTAAGTAATAGGTATTTGAACAATGATCTTCTTAATTCCTCCAGAAAAAGTTCGAGAAATCCAGGAAAAACTTGAAGCCTTCATAGAAGCCCTCCATCAAGAAAAGTAGATTGTTCAAGCAGGTAATCACATTTAGATCATAAAAAGAGTGCTACAATTTTGTCATTGTTCAGTGTAAAATTATTATCCATCTCTTGTAAATGCACATATTATCATATAGACTTTGTGAAAATTCCTTCTTATTTTGTTGTGGTGCCTGGCTGCTGCTGCTGCTTCTTGCTTCTGGTCTGCAGAACTGTACTTTCAGCTTTTACACTACAAGCAAATACAAAACTCAGTAGAAATACAATTACTGGCTGGCTATTCAGATATTGTGAAACACCGTAAGCTATTTGATTACTCTCAGTTAATTATTTTTATCTGTGTTACGAGAAAGAAGGCATAACTAGCTGGAATCAAAATGAAGGGAACGCTTGTCTATAAAAGCGTTCTGATTCTTTTTTTTTCCCTTACAGGCACTATGTATTGTTAGCAAAAATATTTGCATGCAGCTAATTTCCAAATTTTTCTTCTGTATTAATTCTCAAAAGCGTGTGTCATATATTTGCACACATTTTAAAATAATCCCCTTTCTGTTTCAACAGCAACTTTACACAGGAATACAGCCTTTTCCAGGATACCTTGCACAAAAAAGACTGAATAAAAATGGCTTTTGTGTCCCATTCTCTTTCCTGTCTTTTGGGGAGCATCCTGAAATGTTGGAGGAGAAAGAAAATAATGTCTCATGGGATTGAGAAGTTCAATTAAAATCCACCTGCTCGTTTAATTTTTGAAGCTTCATGCACATGACAGAAGAGTCTGACTTGTGTGTCCATGAGATAGCTTGGGAGCTTGCTGAAGTTGTACATTTAAGGTCTTTTTTTTTTTTTTTTTTTCCCTGAAAGGAAAAAAGGCTTTTTTTTTTGACATCTGTCTTGTATGGTAGAGCTGGATCAGATTCATAAAATGATTTTATCTGTTGTCATTTTCTTGCCTGCAAATGATCCTGGGCATTTGACATAAAGTTTTAGTATTTGTATGTACATTAAAACACCCTTCTAAGAAATGCCATTTGTATTTGTTATGCTCTGTGTTGAAGCATTCTCTGACCACTCTGGTGCAGATTTAAAAGCATGGTATTGAGATCTTGAGAGTAAGCTGTGGGTTTTGTTCAACTCCTAAACTCCTGAGAGACATCATCCGAGCAATTCTTGTAGTGCTTTCACTTGGAAGTACAGACTGCTGTTCACTGGCACCTTAAAAGGTTTGGCTCAGGAAATAATGTCAGCAGCTGCTCCTTTTCCCCATTCTTTCCTAATGTGTTTTTACTTTTGAATCATAGCCGATTACATTTCATTTCTGGGATTGCACAGACTCTGATTTTCTTATTAACTTCTCCCTTTACCATAGGTACAAAGTAACCTGATCGAGTACGTGTGAAATGTAGAAAGATACTCTGTAAAATTCCAACTTGTCCAACCTCCTTAACTAAAAAAGGAAAATTGTAATTAATTACATTTTTCTAATACCTACTGTAAGACCAAAATCATTTTTATAAGAATGATATGCACAAGGTCCTTCCACACCCACTTGATTTCTGTCATTCAGTATAGTAAAAATAGTAAGTAGTATTTCTTTTACTGCCTTTCACTTCTGCCATAGAAATGTCACTTCTGACAAATGTAAGCATGATATAGGCTCTGTATCATAGGTGCCTGGTGATTAATCACCACTGTATTTTTCTATCCACACTTTGCCACAAATGATCTGGATACATGGCTGAATACTTCTGTGGAAGAAGACATTAGGCCTGAAGCAGTTTGTTTTGCAGTTGTCTGATTATGTACATTGAAAAATTGACCTAGGTTTATTTTTCCCTTTTGAAAAGGCTATTGATTTTGATGTGTGGCAATTAAGACAGAGGAATCTGAACATTTTCCAGCAGATACTGTTTTTGTTTGCTCTCAGAGGAAACAGTATAAAATTTGGTAAGAGTTCCCCAAATGTTCAGACATAAAATATTTAGTCAAGTGGACAAAAAGTTAACATAGAGCAATTCATAAAATGGTGTTGAGAGGTTAAATATTTCAAGGTGATATAGCTGAATGTTTTGGGATTTTCTGTTTAAAGTTACTTCCTGAAAATGAGTGGTTGTGAATGGAAAAATGAAAAAAAATTGCTTGTGTTACCATCGTTCTCTGAAGATAACTTCAGAAATGTAAGTTTGTGCAATTCTGAAGGCTGAGTCCTTAGATTGTATAGCAAGTGAAATAAGTCTGTACTTGTGTTAAATCACTTTTTGTAAAAAAAAAAAAAAAAAAAAATCCAAACAAAAAAACCCCAAAACACAACAAAAAAAGAACTTTTGCATTTTACCTAGAGATCACTGTTTGAAACTTGTGTAATGTAAATGTTGCGAAATGTTGCATCCAGTGGCCCAGCGTTCATCTCTCTTAGCGTGATGTTCCTGTAGTTTTAGTTCCAACTTCTCTGTGCTGCTCATCTAAGACTCTAGCATGATGTATTCCATGAAAACTAGGTATTTATTGAATAAAAATGTAACTGAAGGAATAATAAAATGTGGGGTTTGAACACAGTGCTATTGCGCCTAATTCAGAAGTCAATTTGGCTTTCTCATTTGTTGAACTGTGCAGAAGTATACTGTTAATGGTCATTAATGTAATGCCTGATTCAGAAGGGCTGTGTCAGCACCAAGTTAGGGGTAACTGTACTATCTTGTATCTCTATGTGTTGTCTCTATATAAATTAATTATTTCCTTACCATTTATGTAATATGTTTAGACAAAGATGTCTTATGAAAAATCATTATGTTGAAAACTCACCTCTCTGGAAGTTTAGATAATGAACTGATATTCAAAATATGAATGAAGACTGGTTATGAAGTGTTAGTTTCAGGTGCTTTTAAAGTAAACATGCTTACTGGGACAATGGGCTTAAGAATTATAGAGCAGTCAGTTTACTAACACATGAATTCAGCAATGTATCTCTTTTTTCTTTCTTTTTTCTTTTTCTTTTAGATGAAGAAAAATTTTACAAAATCTATTGAAAAAATACATTTGGTAAAACCGTGGAGTTGAAGGTGCTGCATATTTGCTTCACAAAGCTTAAATTGCAGACATGGGCATGTTGGGATCAGTGAAGGATTATAACTCTACATTAACTTGATTTCATGATTAAACTAAGTAAAAATGGTCTTGACTACAAGCAACAAGGAATTTGATGGTTTTTATAGGATTTTGTGTTAAGGTTAGAGGAAAGAGAGAGTTATGGTAAGTTGTGCCTATCTCACTAGTAAGTCAGCATCATTTAAAGGTAAAAATGGACTTAAGTGCTGTTAGATGGCCACTTCAAAATTGCTCCTTGTAAGGAGTATTTTACTAGATAGTTGGCTGTAGTTATGATAAGCAGCATAAGAAAGATATGCTGACTGTTACAACAATTTTTAGGTAGTAAACAGAATTATTCAAACTGTCTCTAAAAGTCATGTGATACCGAAAAGTATGTTATTCCAAACTCCTTTGCACAAGTTCAGGATATTTTTCTGTATTACGTATACTACCTTCAAATTCTGCATAAAGCAATCTATTGTAAGGAGCAAAGAGTAATCTGTAATTTCTGTGCCTTTTTGAGATTAGGGAGGAGATTAGCAAATGCGAATATAATTACTCCTTAAATAGATATTTTATTTTCCAAGCATGTTTTTTACTGTCATGTAGGTACGGTAAGATATTTCTGGTTTTCATTAAATGAGAAGTTTATGAGCCAAGGTTTAAATATTAATGGCCAGGGGGTTTTCTGTTGCTTCATGAAAAAGGTACAAATAGTGCTTTTTCAAATGTCAAGAATTATTCCTTCTGAGTGGTTACCAGACCGTGAGAAAGATGAAAAACTTGGAAATATGTTTAAAAAAATTTTTTCGAACGGAAGTATAGTTAAGTTAGAGGATATCAAGTCAAGTTCTTAGTTATTACAAATGTACTGGTATTCTCTATTTCACAGCCAATGATTTTTTTAATCTCATTTTTGACTGGGTATATTTGAACCTAAACTGAATTATGATGTATATCCAAAGCTAGAGTTTTGAGAATTTAATTTTCTGTCTTAAATGTAACTTAATAACTCTGAATGATAGTATTAAGAAAGATGCAAGAGATTTCATCACTTCAGCTGAGAAATGTTGAAATATGGGATCTCCAAGTCTGACCAAGGGCCCCTTGAGTCAGTCAGAACTCTTTGTTCCTGATGGGACTTGTCCCTGGCAATGTCTGTGGGATATTTTTATGTCAGTGAAGGTGTTGCCATGTGAACTCAGTCTGTGATGATACTGCTGTTTCTGTAGAATTGCAGCATGAGTTTTCTTTGACTATTTCTGCTTCTAGGTCTTAAGGTGCTTTAGGAAATGTTCCAGTCATGCTTCCTCACATGGATGAAATGTACAGTGGTGAAGGTTGCTCAGATATTGGAGCATCTTGCAAGAACTTAGCATGTATGGCTGTCTGAAAAAGCAACAGCTAATAAACTAGCTGTCCATATTTTCCTTTCACTTCCACAGGAAACATCTGACTAGAGTTCTCCACTGACGGAGAGGTAGAAACCTGCCCGTTTCCAAAGCTTGGAGAGAAAGTAGAGGTTTGACTACAGTTGTGATTACAAACTATCATGCTAGCCTGAACTACTGCACTTCCAGTTACTGCTGTCTTGTGTGCAGACGTGGTTCTTGATGCTTGATTTCTAGGCTAGGAGACATACTATGAACACTCTGACCACCTGCATAATGGAAATACATTTATTTTTATAGAGAGCTTAATAATTGGCTTAAAGCTCGGGGGGGATGACCCTACTTTCATCTTGACGTGAAGATTTCAAGTAATCTTAAATCTTGAAGGATTCTATCACTTTACTTGATAGGGTGCCCTTGCAGTGACTTAACATCTCCAAGGTACTTGTTTATTTTATTTTATTTTATTCTGTGTGTCAGTTTAGGTCTCTTGGATCCTGTTCTATTTTGTAATTAGTTCAGTAATCCATCTCCCCTTGCAGAAATCTTTACAGAACATGACCAATCACTTGGTAATTTTTATTCAGTAAGATAGATGCATTGTAAAGCTCTTGCAAGATAGGTCCTATGTAGTCAGATAACTCTTAAAGCTGTAGTTTGTCAGTATATGTTCTATATGGCTGTGATCACAGACCTCTTACAGAACAGGGCTGTCATTAAGAATTTTTCAGTGTAAAGTACTATACAGAAACAAAAAGAAGAAGCTGAAAGGATACAGAGATTGTAATGATTGTTTATGCTGTGGTGCTGTAATGGAAAACCCATGCAGATTTCTATGTGCACAAGTACCGCTTGCATCTGGCACCCACCTCTGTACTGTAGCGCATGAGAAGGTAAATTATCCAAGCTGTTGTTCTGTAAGGAATGTTAAGGAATCACAGGCGTGATTTTAGTTTGGACTGTAGAAGTGATTCAGGAAATAGTTCTGGAATTGCTTCTGGAATGGCTTGTGAAACAACTCCAGAGCTAACCTCATGTTCTAGAAACTTCTCTTAAATTGATTCTATATTGTAGTGTTTCTTGAATTGACTCTCACTGGGGTTCTAGGCATGGTTCTGGAGATTGATCTGGAAATGAACCTGCTGTTGGCGTGGGACTGATTCTGTAATTGACTCTAGGTGATGTTCTAGAGCCAATTTCAGAAGCATTTCTAGCCATTTCTGCTGAAAAGCTGTTTACTGTGCATAGCTATAAATGGTTGTGTGTTGCTGAACACTGATAGAAAGCTGTTTATTTGCTGCTCTTGGAAATCTGTAGGTTCTAAGAGGGCTTCCAGAACAGTGCATTTCTGAACTATCCTTGGTAGTGACAACCAACAAGATAAGCTTTGTTCAAGTTTTTTACCCAAAGGACAACAACAAACTTTTTGAAGGTTAATCAGTGGTGCTATTATTAGCACATTGGATTATACCATTCCTAATTACAGGGGAAGATGTGAAGTTTGAATAAAAAGGGTATTTTAGGATAAGTTCTTAAACAGAAATAGCTTAAGTGTTGTACCCCTATTAACATTGTAGAGACAATTTTTCACGAAAGAGCTGCGCATCACTAGACAAGACTGATAGCTGCCACATCCTTAGAACTGCAAAGGACAAGCACATTCTGTTTGTACTCTATTACTATCACACTTACCATTTGGAAATGATAAACTCTACCCTTGACTGAATCTGCACATCCATGTTTCATAAAAGAGCATCTCTTTCAGACTGCGGGAATACTGGAGATTGCACAACAAAAGCCCCTTTAGATCTAGATGTTATGTCACTACAGAAATCATAACCAAAGATCAGTTTTACTTCCATTTCAAGCAACTGGTCTCTGCTAGCCTCATCAAATAAGCGTTAAGGTTACAGTATGCCCCCTATATTTCAGAACATTTGAAGCAGTGTTTTGCCTCATCTGCACAAGCCAATTGCTTATGGCTTTTGATGTTTAGAGATGGAACATTCATTGCAACCTTTCTTACAATGAGTCTGTTCTGGTTCATGTGAAAATCAACATCCTTTTTTGTGTTGCTGCCTGACAGGATGCTACAATACTATTAGCATTTGCAAAGGGTTTGCTCTATCTAATAGTGCAACCCCCAGATCACAGGCTGCTCAGTTTGTGTTTCTCTATTATGTGAAAGACACAATGAAGCTGAAGGCTGGCAAAGGCCTGTCAAATCTTGTAATGTAGCGAGCGACCCCAGAGCTTCATTCTGCTTTATATCATCCCTTGTTCCCCATCCCACCCCTTTGCTTGAATGGGCTGTGAGGTAGGTAAATGAATTCAGTGGTATGGTAGGCGGATGATTCCTTTCTGACCTCGTTCCTGTACCATTTGTTTCCAGGCTTGTTGGAGGGAAAGGGACATATCTGAACCTTTTGTTTCAAATAATTTTCTTGCAGGTTGGGGAGTTAATGCAGACCTTGTCTGAACTCACCCGAGCGGAAAGTGTTCTGGGTACAAGTCATGACACGCTTGGTCCCTTGGAATTGCTAGACTAAAGGAGAAAGCAGTGAATTGGAATTCTTCCACATTTGGTGTTGCTTAAACACCTGGACACCTTCCGCCCCCCCTCCCCCCGCAAAGTGTGCATGTGTTTATATCCTCTCTCATGCCTTGAAACATCTGTCTTGGGAGCAGACAAGAAGCAAACAAAGAATGACCTTTGAACAGCCCAGTGTTACGTGTTTTAGTTGGGAAGGAGTTGAGCCTGTGGCAAAAGCTGAGTACAGCATACACTACTGGATTGCAAAGGAGTATTTCAGTACTTCTGAAATTGGCAGAGCACTTCTTAGGTCTGAAGAGAGTTATGTTGGTTTGTTTAGGGATTGGATCTTGGATCGTGTGTTTCATGGTAAGGAAAGCAATGGTTTCCCACATACCTGGATTGAATCTTGGCAGCAGTGAGACCTTTCATACCAAAGCTGCCAGAGCTGTACATCCTTGAAGACACTTTTGTAGAAAGAAGACTGGAGTAATGTGGCCAATAGCAAAATATGAGGTGAGAATACCACTGTAAGTTTGCCCTCTGCACTGCCGAGGCCATGATTTTTGGAGGGTTATTCTTACCTTCTGAGTCATGGATTCCTAAGGTGTCAAGCATAACACAAAGACAATACTCCCTCCAAGCCTTAATTGTACGTAGCACTATGTTTGTAGTATCTGAAGTGTAAAATCACAAGTAAATCACAACAGGAACCCATCTACGTTATTTCACTCTCAGTATTCATGGAGGTCTTCTGCTGAAGAGGAATGTTCTGGGTACCGTGAACTGCCACAGCAGCATACATCTGGAGGAGCAGGAGATGCACAACAATCTCCATCTACTTAGCCCAGCAGAAACCTAGCGAGAGGCCTGTTTATCATTTGGACTCATCGCTTCGCGTTGTATCTGTGCTTTACAGAAGGCTTCCACAAGCCAAAGCAGGCATTGGGACAAATCTGCAACAACATCAGGCTTCAGAGTTGGTATGAAAGACAGGCATAAAGGGGATGAAAAAGGATAGTCATACCCCAGCTAAGGGTGTTGCCTTAAACATGTAGATATGGTAATTATTTTATGTTTGTGGACTGTAGCTTGAATATACAGACATAAGAGATACTGTCTATCGTATTGATGCCTATGCATATTACATTTTCTGTATGTGCTTCTAGAATTATATGAAAGTTATGAAATAAGTAGTATTAAGCTTGAAAAGCAAACTTCCATATCCTGCAGAGATTCGGGGCATCCCCAAAACAAACTCTGCTCATGCTTTGTGATCCCTCTGTGGTATGTATATCTCAGGTGGAAGGTGAGTTCGTCTGACAGTTGTAATCTCAAACCCACCTAACCTGAAAGCTGTTTGCATGTGCAAATTATTGTGTAGTTTAGGACTAATTATAGACTAAGTATTTCATCCAAATAGAATAGCTTCCCTGCCCCACCCCCCAGATTTTTTGCTAAAACACTTTATACTTCCACAGGATTCCAGTACTGATGATGTATATCTTTGTGTGAGGCATTGTCTGCTTTCTCACAAGGAAGACAAGCATGAATATGAACTGCATAAGGCCCTTTATAAAAATATATATAAAAACCTAAAAATTTAAAAAATCCTCCACCAATAACCAGGAATGCAATGCCATCCCCTTTGTTTTTATCACATAGTACTTCTACTCTAACCAGTGGACAAAATATTAATTTTTATCTTGACGTTTCTCTGGCAGCTCTCATCAATTAGATAGTTTTGCAAGGAAGCTTTTTTTAAGCTATTAAATGGTTGTTTCACAGCCCAAGATTGGTTGCCACTGGATAGTATTGCCATAAGGAAAATAAGAGCTTCCCGTTTGAAAAGGCCTTTTTCCCTCCTGTCATCCCTTCAACCGGAGGAGACAACACTTCCCTTTCCACTAAAAAAAAAATAATTTTCCATTGCCTGGTGCCTGAAAATTAGAATTCAACAACGCTTATGGAAGTACAGCTAGCCATAGGTTATCTGATGGAGGTTTATCTCTGTACACTGCTTTGTTAAATGTTTTTACACGCCCTGTTTGGGTTTCCTGCCAGCACAACCTCCTTCCCTGTCCTCCTCTGCCCTATTGGCATGTAAATTGACGCCCACGCCAGGTGACATTCTCTGGCCTGTGATGTACTGAAGGTCAGATTAAATGCTGACAATAGTAACGTCTGGCTTGAAAAATAGATGGTATAACTCATACTGCTGTTCACGTCCCTTTTCAGTTTTGTTTCTGGTGTCTTGGTTTTAGCTAGAAGTGTGTAGCACATTTAATAAACATACCAGTATCTCAACATATATATTATGTATGCAACAAAAACACCCATGCTGACTACCTCAGAAATTGCTGACTGGTCTCAGCATAGCCCAGAACAGAATGTATTTAAGTTTCTAATCTAGTCTGAAAGACAAATTCTATTAGTAAATGAATAACAGAGAAGAAACATCGGAGTGATTTGTTGCAGGAGGCTGTTTTCTTGTGGAAACAAGGGAATATTATAGCACTTGCTGAAGCTTAGAGCAACTCCTGGATCCTCACTGAAATCAAGCTTTGTGATGAAAAGGCTTGTAGCTTGTTGGGCCAAGAGACGGGGATTATAAGAATATTCATGACTCCTGAGAATCAGCAGGTGAGACCTAATACACACATTTGCCCCTCACCCCCTTCCCCAGCTCATCCTTTTGGTAAACAGTACATAAAGGCTGGGTTCCCAGAGTGACTTAACTCAGTTCCTGATCTTTTTTTATTTCTGCTCTTTTTTTCCTCTCCGTTCTTTATAAAAAAGATTGCAGTGGTTTTGCCACTTGTCCCAAACAGAAGCACGGACTCTCCTTTTCATTTCTAAAGAGCAACTGTGTGGCCAAACCAGAAGTCTTGTGACATTACTTAAGAAAGCAGAATGGTATCTTAGCATCCGAGGCCTCTTTTAAAACATAAAGAAAAGCCTTTCTGAGAGCTTGGATAAGCTGGAGAGGAATCTCTGTGACATATGTGCATTGTCTTAGGAGAGCATGGGTTGAAGCCAACTGGTGGGCCTCTGCCTTTACTATACTAGGTATTTGTCGTGCCTGTTTTGGTGTGCTTGCTAGTTAGTAAACACCCAGTATGTAGAGTCCGTGCAGTTAGAAGCAGTCACAGTATGTGATTGATGCAGGACGCCGGTAGAGGAGAGTGGCAGGGGATGCTCTGTGAAAGGCAGAGATTCCTTGAGCAAGATGCGGAAAAGTATTTTGCTGGCTTTTCCCAAGTGAAGCACAAAGGCGTGTTCTATAGCGGGTTTCACTAATCAAGCTTTTGCAAAACTGTTACACTCTTTCACTGTGGTGTGGGTGAAAGAGGGATTCTCATGAATGCTGATCCTGTCCGGATTCTGACAGACTTTACCTGCAGGCATGAAGTTGCATGTTCAGCTGGTGGGGTAGGGATGATTGTCAGCTCTTTAGCTGAAGCCTGAGCATTGTCAACCCTTTGAGGCCTGAAACAGTGCCTGCAGTGAAGAGAGAAAGTGCCAGATTTTTGCTTTAACTCGGTGTTGTTGCATGCTTTTTCTCTACAGAAACGTGTCAGTACTGTTTGCTCTGTCCCATGATCTAGCACAAGCCCGTTCTACCAGCTTGTCATTCTCCCGTATGTGGATTGCAACCGGTGGGAGTAATAAAGTGATTTGGCAGTGGGGGGTGTCACACTGAATGCAAGGGAAGGACATTTAGGCTGATGTCAGTCTAGGGTCTGCGCCACTTAACCAGGGCTGGGTGCAACTGGAGTACTAATTCTCCCTATACTTGTCCTGGTGTAAAGCAAGGGCAGGCACTTTCCCAGGTCCCACAGCCTTCCCAGTAGGGACAGTACAGCCAGAAAGGCTTCAGCTGGCTGAGACACAGATGACTGGAAAAAAGTGGTTTGGCACAAGTGTACCACTGTGACCAAAAGCTTGCAGAACATCTATCAATGAAGCCACAGCAATCATTCTGCATTAAGGTGAAGGTAGCTTTTTTAAGGTTTTCAGCCTTTCCAGGATGGATGTTTACAGCATTTTAAATCCCCCTTGGAATTTGTCTGCAAGAGCTGTAGTGCCTGGCTCTGACAAAAGTGTTGTTACACTTACTTTGAAAGCGTCTCAACATAAGGATGCTTGCTTGTTGTATCCTGGTGACAGCATCTGAACAACATTTCAACAATTTTCTTGTTAATCTGAATGTAACTTGATAGCACTTCATTCCCTGGCTGGAATTTGGTCCCCAACAATTGAAACTGAACTGCTGTCTGCTCAATATAGTTTTTCTAGTAACTGGTGCATCTAGGTCAACAAACTGACAGGCATTGCTCATTTTACTGCTTGGCAAATATTGAACTAAAGTCTTCAACACTGTAACACTGTTGACAATTGCAGGATAATGGTATTGTCCTCTTTTGTTACCATGAAGTGCATCTTTGCGTCCGAGTCTGGCGTAACACACTCTGTAAACAACAAGGGATGTTGTGATCTGGAGTCCCAAGTGTTTGCTCTGACAATATAAACTTACTGCCTGCTCTCTGAAACCAAACATCCTGTCTCTGCCATGGTTACTTCAAACTGATATTGAAACAAGCCACTCTCTTCCTGAAAACACTGGAGGGCGATGGCATGGCTGCTGTTGAAGGAGCTCTTTTCCCTTTTTGAAAGCTATCTGTATCACCTTCCTTTATTATTCTGCAGGTCCATGTTGAGAAGTCCAGACTAGGCTTCAAGAGTTTGAAAATGAAGACTAATACTTGGTAGGAAAAAAAAAAAATAATCGCTGTGGATTAATACAGTTAATACTAGTCCCTCTGGAAAGGAAATGCTATGTTGCAAGCCTGCTGTTAGTTCTTTCTTTTCCATGACAGCATGTTAGAACAGACAGAATAGTTACGAGCCAAAATGCAGCTGACAAAAAATTCCATCACATGCATCCTGTTACCTAGGCAGCGCACTGCTCTTTGCCTCTTCCTTGTCCTCTCCAAAATTAAACCTCTCCATGACTTCCGTGAAGGTCCAGGATCATTTGAGTCCCAGCCTCCACAGTTTCAATGCCTGGCCTCTCCCTTCTGCTTAACTAGTATCTCTGGCTCACTCATTTACTAATGTGAGTCATCACCCTGGATGTCTGGAGTAATTCAGCTGTGTGTAATTCAGTGAGGACATGCCCCAGAAGAATGGTGTCATTAACAAAGATTTTAAATTTTTTTCCATGCTACCTTTGGTCTTTGTTCACTACAGGCTTTGTTGTTTATTTCATATTTTGGTCAAGGGTGAAGATTAAAGCAGATCTGCCTTTCCTTTGCTTCACATCTCCACTTTCACCTACAGGTTTTTTTGCACGTGAACTGCACGAAACCTTTATTTAGGCCAGTTTGCAAGCTAAAATGGTAGAGAACCTCAATCACAATGAATCTGTTTGAAAAGCGCCTACCTGCACATCTGCAGTTGCAAATTACATATGAAACATTAACCCAAACACTGTTAGGTGAATCTACAAGAGACAGCCTTTGCAGACAGTTGGACCCTGCTTCTCTAGACTAGTGTCCACCAGCTTGCAGGATGGGTCCCCTCCACAGCTGTATTCAAAAATTAATCCACAGCTTTTTATATCCTCAGTGGACACACAAATTGGTATAGCATGTGCTGTTTATTGCCTTTGTGGGTTGAACTAATGGTGCTTCCTTTCCCTTTGTGTCTCAGAAAAACACAGCTTTGCTTTTGAGGTTAATGCGGTCACATGCTAAAAAGTCATCTAAGGTCAAAAAAAAAGGAAGAGGCCAGCATGGATTTCACCACCAGGTGCTGAGATGGGATAAGTCCTACGATCTACTGTTCACATTTCACCGTGTTGCAGACTTGTCTTGGATAATTCAGAGCTGAAGGGAGGGGAGATGCGATTGTAATTACATTCCCAGCAAAAAGGAGAGAGGTAAAGCTTCGTGCTCCAGGAAAATTCCACTGTAATTCTTCCTATATTAGTTCAGAGGGGCTTGTTGATCATGAGCCTGGAAGCTTTTGTGGGTGATGTCAAGTGACTGCTTTTGGGGATGATTCACCTATTGTCTATAAGTTTCCTTTTACCAAAAAAGCAGCTGCTGAAGCCTCTATTTCCACTAAACAAAACTGTCTTGAACTTCTAGGAGAGAACAAGGCCCTCACTGTGCTGGCCCTGACTGAAATCCCAGCCAGGAGGGAGAAGTGAGACCTGTTTCTTGCTTTTGCAAAAGCAGGGGTTGTTTTTTTTTCTTTTTTTTTTTTTCTTTTCTTTTCAGCAGAAGCTGTGAAATGGACAAAGAAAGTTAGCAGCCATCAGCCCTATGAGAGAGAAGAGCCTGTCCATCCTGTAAAGCTGCAGTATTTTTGCATCCATCTGCAAATGTGTGTAGCGGGGGTGGCCATGCTGGCTGAGCCAGCCAAAGCTGTGTACAGCAGACGTTTATTTCCCAGCCACTACCCTGTTCAGGTGCCTGGCTTTTTCACATGTTCGAAGATGCTGCTGTCCCCTTTTTGTACAACAAGCTCAGCTTATGTGACTTTTGCTTTTAGATGACATATGTCCCTATGTGCACCCTACACAAGGAAGGAGGCTTGCAATTAACTTGCAGATGCTGCTCCCCTTCTGAAAGAAGCAGTTCCCAGAAAGGCTCAGCCAGAGCTTGCGGGCTGCTCAGGTGAAGGAAGCAGCAGGGAAAAAGACAGCCTGGTGCTTCAGTAGGAGACAGTAGTGAGTTCCTGTGGGCAAGGGAACGGCGGCCTCCTAGTGAGCTAGTTGGACTGTCTGTGAGGCAGCATCTTCCAGCTTCCCTGCTAGCAGGAGCTCATCAAGCCAAACACAGCTGGGAGCAGCTCTCCACCCTGTTGAGGCTTTACAGTAGGACTTCTTGCATGGTAACAAACTACCGTTCCCGTGCAGACAGATGGCTGCATGCTGTTATAAAACAAAGTCAAGAACACGTTATACTGCCATTTAAAATACTAGTCTTTTTATGTAAAAGGTTTGGTGTGTGGCCTCCTCGGGCACCATGTATATGTATATGACAGTCTGGGACTACCTGTATTGACTGGTGTCAGTTCATTATCTCTGGTCCTTCAGAAGCTGTTTGCTTCAAATATATTCTTCCAAATTATCCAAAACTGTATATTAACCCCAAAAAGGCCAGGTTCTTTGTTAAGAAAATATTTGAGAACTAGCCTTTTCTCCTAATAAACCTAAAGTTGAGTTCTAGGAAGCTGTAGAGATTCTCAGCATTTTCACTCTACATTCAACAGCAACAATGAAATCATCTGAGATACATGTTGGTAATGTTTTCTCAGCCACTGATAATTAAGAATTTGTAATGGAGAAGAACCAAGCAGTCTTTAAGTAGCCTCCCTCAACGCCACCTCAGAAAGTGGAAATGTGTGTTGAGCCATATTCAGACTGTATTGCAAGCATTCAGCTTGGAAACGTTGGCTGCACTGGTGGTTACCTGCACGGTTGATTTTAGGATAAGTAGCAGCTAGAAATCCCTGAATAAGACCTTTCCTCTATCAAAAAAGTTCATTCGTGGACCTCCAAAATGTATGACAGGAGGTTTTTTCCAGAAATTGTCAGGTTCCTTGGGCCCGATTAATTTTACAATAAATGTTAATGTGAAAATTGCCTTCTGCTTTAAGGAAATACTCACTGAACAAAGGCTTCGGTGTGACCTGAACTAAGTATTTTCTGGAGTTTACCAACACCTGGTCCTAGAGGTTACCAGAAACACTGCTCAAGCACAGCACAAGTAAAACCACGACTCCTTTCCAACAGCCAGGGAGAAGCAGGTTTGCATGGAGCAGAGGAGCTGCTTTAAGGAGACAGACCTGCAGGGAGACGAGAATAGCCATGGTATGCCATGCTGCACACTTACATAGAGCTATTCTGGACCTCAACAAAGCCCTGGGAGAAACTATTGTGTTTTAATTGTGCAAACCCACGTGGCTGATGAGAAATACAAGGGTGGCTTTTTTGCTTATTAGAATTCTAAACCCAGTGCTTTGGTATGGCCTTTTTCTCTGGAAGTGTCTCACTGTTGAAGTATGCTGTGTCTGAAATCTCTTTTCTCTGAGTCCTCCTAGAAATAGCTTTCCCGTATGTAAGGCTTAGTTTAGAGTCAAGAGACAAAAGGATCTTCATGGAATCATACCGTGTTAGATGGCAGGACTGAGGGGGTATGCAAAGTCTTAAGTCAAAATCCTTTTGGGAAAACCATGGCATAAATTCCCAAGTGTTTGTGGAACTTCGCCCCCCCCCCCCCCCCCCCCCCCCCCCAGTAATTTAGCCAGTATTCGGGTTTTTGAGTCCTCCAGAATGTCATTTCTGTTAGTTATATTTTGCTTGGTCAGCACTGTAACAGTGCTGTGAAGTTTGCTTGCAGTTACTGATGAACAGCAAGGGCAGAATTGACTCAGAAAAGATTGTCCCAGTCAAATACCCACATGCAAAACAGGGGTTTAGGTGGTGATAAAGAGGAAGGGGTTGGCCAGCTGGCTGTATAGCTCTTCAAGCAAACATTTTCAAGGTAACACACATTGGTTTCATTTATTAGAAGCTGAAAATAGACCTGTTAGGTCTAAGGTATGCCTGAGGTGTGAGGTGTTTGCTTGGTTAACAGGAGAGATTCTGAGGTATAATGCACACCGATGATCATCTTGGGTTTTCCTGTCAATATTAATCTTGGATTTTCAAGGTTGCTTGATATTGCTTGGGTGTGTGCCCTCTGACTGAACTGAAGTTTTTTTCTGCTGTTTGTTTCCACTGACTGGAAATCAAAGGAATTCAGTGATCCTTGGTATGAAGTATTTGAGCCAGTCCCAGTTTTTGTACTTTTTTCTTGCTTGTTTGTTTTTACGAGGCCATTTTCCGGTGCAAGATAAATACTTTGTAAACAAAAGTATTTTTACATCTTCAATTTCTTCCTTATTTTCTTATAAACAGAATGTCTTGGGGAATTTAGAGATGTCAGGGAACAAATAAAAATCCATTACCTGCTTGTGAGCAGTTTTGTACAAGTGTTTCAATTCCTGCCACTTGGTATTTCTAGGTGCTAAGACCAGAACGTGTCACTGTGATCATCTGCACCAAACCTGTAGCTTCTGGCTGGGCTAAAAGAGATGCACAATAAAGAAATATTAAGGGCTGATTTAACAACCCTCTGCAATGGGTCTTGGCACCAGATAAGTTTGCTAAGCTTATTATGGTCATTGATAAACGTTACCACCCTACTTTGACTAAGTTTGTGCTGTAGCTTCCCACACTGAAATCTCGTTCTGCCTTTTATCTGCTGAATTAGGAGCTGTCTTGAACAGGACGTGTTTCCCCAGAGTGTTAATTATGACTGAGTGTTGAACTTAGAGGTTAGTAATTCTGTTCCCTCCTTTCTAGGCTCGCTCTCTCAGCCTCAGCCAGAATACGTTGTGATGTTGCTTTTCAATGATCAGAGTATTCTGTGCCCACAGATATGGTACCCTACTTTGCTGATGGAAACTAAGAGTGGCTGAATGAGCCAAACGTGCAAACGCAGCTCAACAGTCCTGGCTGCTGCCCCTCCAGTACCTGACCCCAGGCCCAAGATCCTGGTCTGGAACTGGGTCGTGATTTTACATCTGTTGTGGCTGTGTCCGCTGGTCGCCATCCTTTGTGGGATAGACCTTGCAGTGAGCATTCTCAAAGGCTGATGAGGTCTTTGGTGCAGTCAAAAATTCCTTGATTAGAGCTAATGATTCCCCAGAGTCCCACCCTGGTCATCTCAGGGTGACTGGCAGGTGCACCCCTTTCATCTTTGACTTTTTCAACCTAATTTGCAGGGTCTGGCTGAACTTCAGATCACTTTGCTTTTCATTTGGCATTAGCACACTTGAAGTAAGAAAGTTTATGCCTGGAAACAGTTGGTCGAGGTCTGAAAGTAGAAAATATTAAATCCAGGCATGGAGAGCTTTTAAAAGAGCAGGAATTTCATGGAAATAAAAACAGTCTAGTCCATTAAGTTCCTCTTATGGACTTTTATGAGGACAATTATTAATACTGTTGAAAATTATACTTGTGAAATGTGTTAATGGGATCTGTGCTGGCTGCTGCCAGAAAAACTGCAACCTTTACAGCTCATTTGGAGACAGAAATATTCGACAAAGTAGCCTACAGGGTGCAAAGGTTCGCGTGGTGCAGGCTTAGACTAACTTAACATATGCCCTCTGTAGCCCTGGTATTGTCCAGAACCTAATGCCCATAATAAAAGAGAGAAAAATTGGACCCCGAGTGGCAAGGATTGTAAGCCCTTGGAATTCTCCTAATCAGAGATATTCAGCTATTTTTAGTTTATAATGTTTAGTCAAATAGCAACAATGATTTTTCTTCTTTTTTCCAACTCAGCTGCACGGTGTGTTGGAGGGGGTCTTGATGGCCTGTGACCTTGCCTTTATCTGTCAGTCTGTCACCACTGGTCTTCAAAGTGCAGCTTAAAGGATCTGAGGCTTCTGTGTGGCCTTGATGTGATCTGCTTTCCTGGCAAAGTTTTTCATTAACGGGTGCTTTTTTAAGCTGACTGGAGCTTGCTTTGCTTGCTCTGTGGGATGCTGCTGGCTCTGGGGCGATCCTGACCCCCACAACCAGGTTTAATAACCCTGCATGGCCTGTATTTGCAAGCTTTGTGTGCATGGTGGATGCTGCTTCTGCATGGTGGATGCTACTTCTTGCCCCATTGAACAGCCTCTTTCTTTTCTCCTCCTGCCTCCAAAATCTCCATCAAAGGCTCTCAAAGGAGGAAATATTGTTTGAAGTACAGTTGGTTATATAGTGACTGAGCTACAAGCCTGTCCATCTGCACAGTGCTTACCTACCTGCTAATGGTGCTGCCTGTCCCTCCAGCCTGGATTCCTAGTGCTGTTGTGTCAGCCACACATTTCTTTTCCTCTGAATCTTGACAGAGAGAACATACCTAACAAAAGAGCAGTCATGCTGCATCAGACCACTGGTCCGGGTAGCCCAGTATCCTGTCTCCTACATTTGCCAGCAGTACATGCCTAGGGTAGAGTGAAAAACAGAGCAAGTGTGCATGGTACTCCGGTGTGGTCTGCCAGCAACTCGTGGTTCAGGAGCTTTTTGAGCCAGAGCTGTTGTCTGTGTATTCAATATAATTTAATGGAGTGGTTTTATTTTTTTTTCTATGTCCAGAGGCTTTTTTCCAGTAGAATTTTAACCAAAGGACAAAAATCCATTCTGGAAACATGTGGTTCACTTACACGATCCCTGCATTTGAGTGGCTTTTTCTGGACACCTGGAAGCAATTCTTGGTGAGGCTAAAAGATATATCTCAGTCACCAAAGGAGAGCTGTTTGTTTATACATCCATGTCTAGAGCAAAGGAGTTAGATGCCCCTGTTGAAAATGACTGGAAGGGCTGAGTGTGAAAAACCCTGTCATAGCTGTGGCTGGGTCTGGAAGACAGTGACCTTTCACTGATGTGGTAGGTGGGACTGGCTGGTTGCTCTCAGTTAGAGGATTACTACACCATTCCTACAGTATATTCTTGCAAAGAGACTTTCTCACTCTGATTTTGCTGCAGCACAAAGATAGACAGCCAGTCCTGAGTATTTTGTCCATCAATAAACACAGGGGACATGAAGTGGTGTCCCTGCTCGGCAGGTTCCCCAGGAAATAGGCTTAAGGTTCTTTGCTTAGACTGCATTTGGTCTCAGCCAGGTGGGGATCCTGTGGAGCACTTCTGGAGAAGTCCAGACTGGTTAGTGCGCATTGATGTAGGGAAATGCAGCCTCTACCCGTGAAAGAGTATGCTGGTCCCTCATTGTTGCAGACCTGCCCACCGACACACAGCAGGTCTTTTCCCCCAATTCTAGCAGAAGGGTCTGACAAACACCAACTCTAAATCCAAGGGAGGGGAAGAGGGACACCTCCAAAATGTTTGGTTTGCTGTAGTGCAGTTTGTGTGAGGGGCAGGCTAGAGCAATTACCAGCATGCAACAAGATTCCTGCTATGTTCATTGGAGTGTGTTACTTTACTGTGTGTCAATACAAACCTAGAGCCATTTTTCAGTTTGCCAATGGCTATAATTGAAAAGACATGAATTGCCCTCAAGAGATTCCCCACTGCTCTGCATTATTATCTGCTGGATGGCAGCTCTATAGGCCATGTATCATTTTTTTCAAATAACCAGTTAATTACTAAATAAAACAACCCAGCTTTCAAGCTGATTAGCCTAGATTAATGACCAGCAGCATGTTTCACTCTCCTCAACAATTTATCATGGAAAAGAACTATGTCTTTAATGATTTAGGTACCTGGTCTATTGAGGCTTGCTCCAATCTGTACAGCCTCCAATTTGATTTAATTGCTCTTCTTAGTTTGTGACCTGGAAAAAACCAAGTGACAGCTCCCATTAGTGAAGCCCAGCTTGCAACTCGCTTGCAGTGTTACAAAAGCTCACTGGGTGTCTTTCTCTGCTGACTTCATTAAGAAGATATATAGAGGTCAAGTGTCACTTTGGCACAGAACAAGTACCACGCCGTTTATCAGCTGAAACAGGTTGAATCAACCTGTGTATTTTATTTAAGTTTATATTCATTCTTTTTTCCTCTTACAGTTATTAAAAGTTGTTTTTAGAAGCTCCTTGTTTTGTTTAAGCCAAGGCTGAATTTACAGACTGGTCTTAAAGGCATTCATTGCAGTTCGTTTATTGTTACTTTGGCTTGAAAACTTTGGCATTGCACTCCTCTACAGTTATTCAATAAAAGATCTTTTGTTGTAAGGGCCTATTCAGGGCCCTTGAGTTTGCTTCCTAATTAATATTAGACTTCCTCGCAGTTGTGCTCTGTACTACAAATGCTCACTTCCCAAGGATGTTGCTGCAAAGGCACATTGAATGTGTCTTTAAGTGCATCCTGAATTACTGACTGATTATTGGGCAAATCCCTGAAGTCTTCACTTAGCCAAAACTCCACTTAAGACAATAGGCCTATGGGAGTTGTCTCATCATTAACTGAGCTCCAGCAGTTGTCTGGCACTCGGTGAACTAAGTCATGGTCACTGCCCCTGAGAGTTTACCATCTACATTGGAGACAAAGGCTAACAAGGCTGAGGAGGTAATGAGGCAGCATGAGCTGGAGCAGGGCTCCTGGACCCCGCAATGCATTTTGTTCTTGAGGGGTTTATGAAGGGGCAAGGGGACCGCTGCTAACAGCACTGGGCACCGTAGTGGTGTTAAAGGCAGATTTTTGGCGTGAGCTGTTGCTAACACAGGCTCTTTTGTTGTGCTTTTCAGCAGAAAGGCCAAAATAGATTAAGTCCCTGCTATGCCCTACCCTTCTAGGAAGATTTGTAGCTCTCCTGGACTGGGAGCTGCTGGACAGGGTTGCTTTGCACTGTCTTGTTCTGGGATTTTTCCATCTGAGGGGGCAGTACTGTCAGGCTGACACTCTCTGAGGTTTTAAATCCCTGAGGTTAAATTGCCTGGTGGCAAGGCCAGGACAAGCCCATCACAGACACTTGGATAAATGTCTGTGTGACACCAGACAGTCCCTAGCTGCAGCTCGCCATACACCTGGTGAAAGCTCTCTTCTGAGGAACAGACCTAGCCACCATGTTGGTAACACCGGGTCAAGCGGCTGGAGCACATCCTGGCCATGTCTAGGCTGACTCCGTGGTGGTGGTCACTCATGGTGGCCAGGTGGAGAAGCCTGGAGGACCAGCGGGCACTGATGGGCTGGTGAAGTGGAGCAGTGGTTGGGGAGAGCAGGAGCTGTGGTTTGTGCCTGAGGAAAAGCAAGGTGGGGAAGTGGTAATTTTTTTCACGGGTATATGGTTACCTTGCTGTGGGGAGGTAGGCAGGCACACAAGGCACAGCCACATAGCCCAACACCCCCCCACCCCTCACCCTTTTTTTTTTTTTTTTTTCCTCTCTATCAAAAGCATAGCAGGCCTAGGAAAGGATGGCTGTGACTGCCTGACATACATTCATAGGGAGCTCAGACAAATCCATTATTTTTGTTTCTCCCTTCCTACAGGCAACTGTTATTAGTTAATCCTTTTTGCAAGAAAGCAGGATCTTGGGGAAAGGTGGAAGAGATTGACTGGTACCAGTGTGAGCATCATTATCAGTGTCCTGGGACCTGTACCGTGTGTGCCATAGAGATTCCTGCCAAGCCTGCTAGAAAGCCGTAAAGGTCCGCAGTCCCCTTATCTAACGTCTGTATAAGCACTATTACTGCTGTGCCCCCTCGGTGCCATCCTACGTGAACACTGAGCTCTCATATTACTGTTGCTGGAGAGGGGACTCCTAGCCCTGCAAAAAAAAAAATCCCTGGCAAAGAAATGCAAAAGTATTTCATTTCGTATAGTCCTTGCCGTTACTCTAAGGGGAAAAAAATACAGTACTAGGTGCTCAGAAGAACGAGGGAAACCCAAGGCCTGTGTAGCACAACCACTCCCTGCAGACAGCCTTGGAGCTGCTTTTGTGCCATGGATAGGTACGTGCACATACCTCCCTACCCTGTGGCTGAGTGACCTTAAGTATAGACTTTAACATAATTGAGGGTTGCTGGTTTATTTGCCAAGCATGTACGTGAAATATGGGCAAAATGCGATCAAGTTTCCAAGTTTCTCACCAATCTTTATTCCTGCAGGTAGAAACCCCTATGTCCCTATTGTGTAGCCCAGGGCAGACAAGCACAGGTCTGTTCCTGCGCCCGCAGAGTATTACTGCGGGAACCCCTCAAGCAGTCATTCCCCAGGGCTCTGCAGCAGGACAGGGGACATGGACAAGAGATGCTGGTGGCAGTCGCAGAGCATGACAGCTCATGGCTGTGTGTGATGTGGGTCTGTCTTAATCACCTTGCAACAATCACAAAGCTTCATCCCCCTGACCCCTTCCTTCACCCAGTCCCTCCTGCTGCTATAAGCTGTTTGATCGGGGTATGAACCCAGCTGTGAGTGAATGTGGGCAGGTGTAAAGCCCTTTCCTAATCCCCTGGCCATGCACCTGGGTTCCCGTGGCACACTTTGAACATGTGCCTCAGATCTTCATTTCGGGAGGTAAGAGCTGCTTTCCATTTGCGTAAGCTGGTGTCTTATGCATGCTTTTTGGGTTTTATTAAAGCAGCCTAAAAACTCCTAATCCTCCCTTTCTGCCTCATATTTCCCACAGGTTGCACTCCTGAGCCCTGGTGCCCACTGATGGCTCATTTTTGTCACGAGAGAAGGTGGGTGTTTGCTTTTGTAGTGAACGTAGCTGCCACCAGCTGACAGAAGAGATGTGTGACAGAGCTGGTGTTGGTCCCAGCTTCTGGTGTCTGCACCATTTCATTGAGGACTGACACAAGGGATGTGTGAGGGCAACAAGTCAGCCGGAGTCACCTTGGTTGCCTGCAAGCAGCTATCAGTGCTGAGCAGTACAGACCCCCCAAGGGAGAAAGAGGAGAAGGGGAGGTCTCTCCCAGTTCACACTCTCTCCTGTTACTAATGGGGACAGGTCACAGCTATGGGAATAAGGCACGAGGCATTGATTCATTGAGCTTTTTCTTGTAATGCTGTAGATCATCATTAATGTTCCCAGTTGTGCTTTCTGCTGTTCCCAGGGGGACCACTTAATGACATAAAGAGCTTAATAAGGAGAAGCTGTGGTCACCGCTGAGGGGAAGGGTCTGGCTAGCTGCTTGCCAAGGGTTGTGCTGTTTATCAAATGTAGCATCAGCCTCTAAATATTTCTCACCACTGGGACTGAGACAATCACTTTGCAGAGAAGGTTATCCAGTAAATCTGGCAGGTTAGAAATGGAGACCAAGAAGGGAGCATGTCTTAGGACCATACTGGTCTCTGAAAGCTTTTGGCAGGTATCTGGAGGGGGCTGTTTGCTGTTATGAACTGTGATTATACATTGGCTGTGGATAGGAGGTCTTACAAGCCATGCAGTGGGGTTTTCTACTGGAGTGTTTTTCTCCCTGTTCCACTCTCTTCTGGGGTGAGATTCCAGAAGGCCAGGCAAGGAGCTGGTGCTGGGCCCAGTGCTATGGAGCTGGAGGAGCCCAGAGCCCTAGGAAGGGTGGGGAAGCAAGCAGAGGGAGGAATCTGGTGTATCTGTAAGAGTAAAGAGCCACAGAGAAGGCACCCCTGCATGCTGTCCTTTGTGAAACCATCAGGTGCAAATGTATTACAATTTATCTTTTCTACTTGTTGAAGCCATCCCACAGTACGTATTATTTGCAAGCATAATTTAACTGTACAAATGTATCTTAGAAGTAGACGTCTCATCTGAACTGACTTAGCTCCTGCCTTCCCAGGACTTAAACGCCTCTCCTAAGCATTAACCTTTCCAGCAGTATTTCAGCTGGATGAGTTTACTTTCCAGCTGGAGCTTGGACAGACAGATTAGCCCCAAGTAGTTTATGATACTTTCAGATCTGGAAGTCTTTACTTCAGTGGGAGAAAGTGCTTGTGTGAAGCCACAGCTCAGACACACACTTCAGGGTCTTTCCTCCAGACGTCTACTCAAACACCCCTCTAGCAGGGCTTGTTGAGCCTTTCCCATCATTCAGGATACCTTCACTAGGATACCCGTGAGCAGGTGGACAAATCTGCAGCCAGGGTAGCAGTGGGGTGCTGAGCCCTCTGTCATATTAAACACAGCTACAAGACCAGTTTTCATCTTAGTGTGAATTGATGCTCAGCATTTAGTGCAGAGTAGGTGTTAATGGAAGGTCATCTAAGGCTTTTCTGCAGCATAATTATGGGGCTATTTCAAGCTTTCTCCTTTGGTTTTAATGCAGATCAATGTCATAAATTGTCAAGAATCATGAAGTGAAAGTGTCTGTGAGGCTGCTGGATCACCTGCCTTCCAGAACTGCTTCTTGCATACTAAATTTAGAAATTCATCACCTGAGACCCAAACTTCCAAGTGTTTCAAATGCTTGCCAACACTGAAAGCATTACCGGAGGCTCAAGGTTGGATCATGCCACTAGCATGAAAAGCAGGCAAATGGAGTTGCTGCTGGCTATGCAACGCATAAGCCCTGAATGGAGGCTGTGTGGGCTGATTTCCCCAAATGACACTATTTCTCATGCTTGTTCCCATTAGTCACCCAGTCGCTGCTCTCAGGCTCCCGTCTCTGTATGCACAAACTGGGGCATTGTGCTTATCTAGTTTGGGGCATACTTAAAGTCTCATTCATTTCTACCCCACATACAGCAGATCTGCCCCCTTGATTTAAGAGCTAAAGGATCTTTGGCTAGATTGGCTTTAATATCTCCTGCAGTATTTCATTTCAGCAAGTCCCGATTTCCTCCTGTAGTTCATGCTCTCAAACAGCTTTCTTGGCTCTTCTTGCCTTTGTTTTCATCACAATTTAAAGGCACTTAATTTAATTTCAGGAACTTTTTTGGAGGGGGAAGAGATGATTATTGATTCAATGGAAACTGGAACTCTTACCTATGCTTTTCATTCTAGTTTTCAGGTGCAGCATCCAGATAACTTGTGCATTGGAATTTGCTTTGGGACTAATAGCATCAGTAAAGCTCTCCCTGCCTGCAAGGTCCCTGCAGCAGTGGACTGGTGATTTACTTTGTTGACAGCCGTGCGTGTTGCAGTGCTGCACACCATAGCTCTGCTGTATCCCTTCCACACTGGGCATCGTCCAATTGCCCTCCTTCTGCTCAGGTTGGTGCTTTCTTGTTGCTTAAATGTTTTTATTGCAATGAAGAAAAGTAAGTCAAAGGGGAATTGTTTTTAAAATCAAGACTAACCCCTACCTTGGTGGGGCTCCTAAAACAGGGATTCCCTTTGCTGGGGCAACCGTAATTTTTCCGGGGTGGTGTTGCTATAGAGACAGTGTCCGATCTCTCTCTGTTAATATTGCCCTTTTGGAAGGGCCCTGAATAGGCGCTGAGGTAGGTAAATTTATGCGGTGACACCGAGCGGGTGATTTTATTCTGACAAATTCCTGCAACATTTGTTTCCAGGCTTGTCTGAGGGCCGGGACGCAGTGTTGGGCTTTTTGTCCCACGTGCTGCCCTCACGGGGACGGAGTTAATGGAAGCCTTGTTCAGAGCCGCTGGGGCAGAAATTTTTTTGCTGAGGGAGACAAAAGCTGAGCGGGCCACCTCAGAGGTTGCTTTGGGAAGGCCGTCTCTTGTGGGCTCTCAAAGGAAACGGGAGATAACACTCGGCCCAGGAGACTCACCAAGCATTTTCAAGCACCTTCCTCTCCGCTGCCTTGGGCTTGCACATCTGCCTCCTGCAGCATCTTTTCTAGGGTGGCAGGGAGGGGGTATCTCCAGAACACATTAGCTAGAGTTGGTTTTTCACAGCCTGGCAGAAGAATAGTTGTCAGCGTTGTGAAACATGGCCCGGAGATGCTGTTGGAGTGAGATGGCTGTGATGGGGCTAGTGGCAGAAAGCAGCAACAGGAAAGGGCACAAAATGTCCTTACCTGACTGGGGCCGTGCGGACTGGTCCCAGTGTAGCAGGGCTGTCTGGGTCCCTGACTCTGCTCATTTGTGATCGTACCAGCAAGTACAACTGGGAGTTGAGCAGAGAAAATGTAGCGCCTAAGCTGCCAGCATCAAAGCTGCGTGTCAGCAGCTCTCCGTGGATTTGTTTGAGGATCTGGGTATTTGTGTGTTTTCTGTGTACTCGTGTGTTCTCAGGAGGGCTGCAGCTCCTGGAGTCACTTGGTTATGACAGACCATCAGCTGCATTTTGTGGAAATATGTTCATGAGGTCCAAGAAACGCTGCACACCATGAAGACTCTGGGATCACATCATGCAGAGGCTGGATCCCCACTGAGGTCCTTCCAACCAGACCATGCTTGAGGCCCAGTTCCTGCATCTTGTCACCCTTGGGGCTGGAGGCACATTAACAGCAAGTTGTAATAGGGCAGCTGAATAATCCTCGAGGGCAGAGGCAGATTGTTCTGATACAGAACACCTCTAAGACAGGACTGGGTAAAGCACTTAAACACAAAGTCTGGCTGGTGATGCTCCATGTCTGCTGCTCTGCTCTCTGGGGACAGCAACATTTCAGCAAAAGAGAAATGCATTCAGCAGAAATTTATCAAAGAGCACAGACTCTTTAGAACTGAGCAATGCTTTATCACTATAAAATATGGCCTTTCAATTCTACCAATTTATAAGAGAGGAAATAATTTCTAATGAATAAATTATTGGATTTAGTCTGTTTCTGCTCTGTAAGTGTCCTAGTTTTTCAGATGTACTTTGTAAGTTTGGGGGGTTATTTGCTAGTCTGCCTGGGAAGGACAGTGTTTTGTGGTGAGTGGAATTTGAAATAACTTTTTTTTCCCCTACATTTTCCTGTTTAGCAATACAGTCAGTCATATCACTGTTCTTCAGACTGGGACTGAGTGTCTCTTGTAAGTACAAATAACTAGATCAATCCAACTGGATGTTAGCATTTTTAATGCAACATATTTGGGTATTACATTAGTTGTGGTATTGATGCAGAGATTATTAATCAAAGGCAGCCTATGGACTCTGATCAATAGAAGGCTCCAGGATGCTGCGTTTTCTCTTTTCTTTTTTTTTTTTTTCTTTCCCCAAGAGTATCTTTTTTTTCTTCTTTCTCCTCCTTCCTTCAGCTTTTCTCCCATGCAAAACTGCCATTTCAGTGCTGCTTTTTTGCAGAGAGATACCGGTTTTTCAGAGAGATGAGCATGTAGCTACTTGTATTCACACAGGACATCAGGGTTAGCTCTGTAGGACAGTTAGGATGCCCAGATGTTGGCTGCTGTGTACAAAATGTGTTCAGGCATGTCAGGAAGAACAATGCTATGGAGGTGTAAAACATGGCTCTCGTTAGGATGGCTGTTGTGTGGGGCAAGCAAGACCTTTACTGTTGTTGTTATAAATTTAGTTGGAGCAAACTGGAAAGCAGAAAAGGGGAGTATCTCTGCTTATATATTTGCAGTGGCTGCTGATACAGAGTGGGGAACAAAGCCATCTCAAGTGTCAGCTAATCTCTGCCTTGGACTATACGTTTTGTCAGCTGGACGGTGGTTTGGCAAACACTTGTGTCTGCAATGTGGCATGTATTCCTGTGAGTTGTACCATTGAGTTCAGGGAGGCTTCTCACGTGCAGAGGCTTTCGCAGAAGGGAGACCCTAATCCAAGGAATTTTGTCAGGGTTACTAAGGACTTCTTCCCCTGAGCCCCGTGTTATGAGCCTACCTTCGTGGGCAAGCAGGGTTTCTCCTGCCCTGAGCCCTGCTGAGAGTTGAGAGGACTGTTGGTTTACTTGCTCCTTTTGTTTTAATGAAAGGGCTCATTCTCTGTAAATACACATGCATAATTTCCATTTTCTCTCTGGGGGCTGGTGGCCCACAGAGGACCGCGGGGCCTTGTTTCTGCTTGCACAATGTATGATTCCTTTGTAATGTAAATCTAGCAGAAAGCAGAGTTACAGCTCCAAACCTGGATCATTTACAACCATATAGCTAAGCAAGAAACCACTCTCAATAGCACACAGCAACATTTTCAGCCCCTGTAAATAATCCCCAAAGCCACACAGCACTCTAACAAAGTAAAGCTGGCTGGATGACTTGGGGATACCGTGCTTTAGGGATGACACTCACCATTCTACAGCCTGGAATGTTTGAAGGAAAAAAAAAAAAGCCTTCTAATATAATACTGCCATTTAAGAGAAATCAGAACTGAAAAGCAGCTGTCAAACTTTAATTTCCTGGCTAATGAATGACCATGAATCCATTCTTTAATGATTCTTGACCCTAGAAACAAAATGTATTAGCACTCTCAGATTTTGCACAGTAGTGCTAAATGGGGCATGTAATGTACTAATTTAGTGCCTCTTTAGCATAATCACAACCTACATGCACAGCTACATTTCCTTGGCAGGCAGCTTTCACAAGACCTGCAAAGAACTTACATAGGACATTTCACCCTATTATTCATTTCATTGATGGCTGGGAATCGATATATGTGATTTTTTTTCCCTGTCCTGTCCTTCTCTGCAAAAAAGCATAAAATCATCGATTGATCCTCATGAGGTGATTAAAATGCCAAGAATTCTGTGCTTTTCTCTGCCTGCAATGGGGAGATATCTAGTTGTACTGTGTGCTTAACCTGTGAATCTTAAAGCCCACAAACCTGCTTTCCAGGAGAAGTACAGGGTCAAACAGAATGAACAGCACTGGCCAAAGGCTGTGTGTAGCATGTTAATTTGAAAGAAGCACAGGATAAATATTCCTGGTTAAATGAAATTTTATTTTGAAAAATACAGTTTTCAGGATGATCATCCTAAAAATGTATGTTTAGCAATGACTTGGCTTGACTCTCCCATTCAGAAAGAAAGCAGCCTGGGAGGTGAAAGCACTCTGCTTGATGACTGCCGGCTTCCCTTTGGTCCCTTTTTGGCTCCTGGGGCACAGAAAAAGCACAGCACAGTTATCTTGTAACATCTGTAAGCCAAGAACATTTCACTTAAGCATCCATTGAAGTACCTGTGGCATGCCTCATTCAACAGCTTCTTCCAATTTTTTGAGATATTTTTATGTTCCATTAATTCTAATTTTAATCTCTCCTTATAGAAATAAGGGACAGTCGAGGTCAGGGGTACTTCTGGAGATTGTCTATTCCAACCCTCTGCTCAAAGCAGTCAGCTAGGGCAGGTTGCCCAGTGCTGTGTCCAGTTGGGTTTTGAATATTTCCAGGGATGGAGACTCCACAACCTCTCTGGGCAACCTATTACAGTGTCTGGCCACCTTCACAGTAAAAAATGTATTTTCTTTTTTTTTTTTTTGTGGATTTAAGTGGAACCTGTGTTTCAATTTATGCAATTGCCTGTTGTCCTTTCACTGGGCATCACTCAGAAGAGCCTGGCTCCAGCTTCTTTATACCCTTACAGCAGATATTTATACACATTGATAAGATCCCCCCAAGCCTTCTCTTTTCCAGGCTGAGCAGTCGCATCTCCCTCAGACCCTGAAAGTTCAAACGAACCACAAAGAGCAACCTTGACCGTGCAGGAGCAACTTTGGATCCTTCTTTGCACAGTTTTAGCTAGGGTTTTTCTATCTTCTCTCATCTCCCCTCTGTAAATTATTGTAATGGATGAGCTCTTTGGAGTGCACTTTGAATGGATGTGGATCCAGATGGAGCCACAAACATCCTGAAGATGTTATTGTAACACCATAACAGCATCCTTGTAGCAGTTTGCCTGCTCCTACCTGGTTTGCACAGATGCATGAGGGAGTCCACAAAGATTTTGTTATGAGATCAGGCCCCCAAATTCCACAATGCAATTAAGCGATTTGTTATTTATTATGTTAGCTTTTACTTGGTCTAAATGATACTGGGGCCACTGCAAGGAGCTCCGCGTATCTGTGTGGTCTACAGCAGGCAGAGCACTGCGTGTGCTGTGCTCCTGCACGGGGTTTGTCATGAAATAGATCCTTCCTAAACCTTGTTATCCCCCTGCGTGCGTGCAGCTTGCTGGGGCCTGGGAGCTTGGGCAGCCCCTGCCCGCCGCTGTGCAGGGAATTGGTACGGACCGATAGAGGCAGCTAGGGGAGACGACACACAAGCAAAGATACTTTGCGCTGGAAACAGACTGTCTTTGTGGTTACAGGAGAAGGTGTGAAGCTCCACACCTCTTTCTACTCCTTGAGTGTCTAGGCACTGCTGGAGGTGTTCAGCCAATTAGCGCGGCCAATCCCTTTCTAAATGTTTTTATTTCCATAAGTAGGCTGCGCTTTAGAGAGAAAAACCTGGAGCCATGCCAGGCTCTTTCCAGAAATTCAGGAAAAGGAAATGGGATTGTTAAATAAAATAGACTGTGCTGATCTAGGAGTTCCTAAGGCAGGCTGTACAGGCTGATAGTGCTTGCCTCTGCCGTAAGCAGTGCCGCCCATGCAGAGGGGCTCTGTCTGCTTGGAGGGCTGGGGTCCAGCCTAGCAGCTGGCATGACAAGGATAAGGTCTGCTCTCGGTTATTCTCAGAACCCAGAGAACAGTCCAGATCACTATACTATCTTGCATTTCTGCTGTGTGACTGAATGTTCGAGCAATGATGCAGAATTTAAGACAGCCTGTGTGAAAAACTTGCCTTTGGTGAAAAACTGAGTCCTGTTGCCCTCTCAGATAAGACTGTGACTTCTGGGGAGGGTCATCTGTGCTTAACGCTCAGCACCACCCAGTATTTGATTGATATTCATTCTTAGGGCTTGGTGAGCTGCCCCAGCTGTGTCTGTGGGTCCTTAGCCTGTAATTCCCACAGATATTTGGGATGAGGTCTTTGGAGGCAGGAGTGTTTGTGGGATTTGAAGGAAGCAATGCGATTTTTAGGAGAGATTTCCTGTATGTTGTTAATACCATTCCCAAACTGCACAAATACAGCACATAATCACAACACCTGAAACTCCTGAGCTGCCGTTATTAGCAGGAAGTTAACAAGCAATCAGAGGTTGCAATTGTTGCAGCTATTTTTAATAACAAATACAGATAAATTGCATCTTACCAGAGATAATTCGCAAAAAGTAAAACTTATGCCAAGTTGACCGGGTAGCATTTTTTTCTTTCATCTCCAATAACAGTTAACCTTAAGACTTAATTACACAAACATTTAGAGACCATAAGGATGTTTTCTGTCATAGGTACTAAATATATTAGTATTAAAATATTAATTAACTAGTGCTGCCTTGTGTGTGCGCACAAATTACAGCTGCTGAAGAGGTGAAAACCAGTCACTTCTTACTGGTGTCTGTTCTGCTCTGTATAGAGTCAAATCTGCCTACTCCCATTAAGACCCTGTTTTCATATATTAATTTTTAAGGTGTTGGCTGTATCATCATATCATGGGCAAGCCTTGAAAAGCCTCTGAGCCTAGGACTCTCCAAGACACACAGATGTCTTCAGCTGGGCTGGGCCCCTGTTAGTAGGTGAGTAGGGAATGCAGGCTCCCTGCTGTGCTGGGGAATGGGGTGGGAGGCTGCAAGCCACCTTCACGGACCCCAGAACCTTGTGCTTGAGTGATGCCCAGGGCTCTGCTGTTGCCTGGAGGCTGGCGTGAGGCATGCTGCCCCTCAAGAGGATGAGGGGAATTGGTGCTGTATGCTGGATTGTCAGATGAGTCTTTTGAGGCCACAGGCTCCAGAGCCCAAACTGGGGGTCTCTGGGCCAGGACCATAAGAAAATCACAAGCCATATATTTAGGATGAGATTTATTTAGGGACATTGTTCCCCATGTAGCCCCCTGTGTTGGAGATTTCAGTATCTGAAAAAAGAGGCACTCTCTGAGTAGCTGGACTAGACTTGGCCCTGTAACCCTAACTCAGACCCGATTTGCCTGCCAGCCCTCTCCCCAGCCTCACACAGCAGACGGTGGGACCAGCTTCACTGCTGATGAAGTGCACTGAGATGTGGGTTTCCAGGAAGGCACTCTGAAATCCCACAGCCAGCCCAGGAGAGCGCTGCGTGTCCCTGTGGCCTGGCTTGCGGGGTGAAGGCGGGAGGGGACAGGGCAGCACCGGGGCTGCGGGTGAGGTTCCCTGCATACCAGCCCTGCAAGCACTTGGTATGTATGATCCTGGGCCCAGCCCATGGGAACGCTCAGAGCAGCTGGTGCTGGAACGTGCTGGTATTTTGCATTGTGAAAAGCGATGTGTGAACTGGCAGTTTTTCACTGAGCTGAGCAGCAGGGGCTGAGCCCTGTTCTCAGCAGAGATTACTCAGTGCCACCGCATGTGCTGAGGCATCAGCCCTCACCCACTGATAACCCACACTCCTTTCTTAAAGGAAATCCGGATTCTGTTGTGTACTATTTAGTTGAGAAACCTGGCTGTGACTTCCATGGGCTGTTTCTGACGCAGCCCTGTAACTGTTTAGGAAGGCAGAGACAACGTCCTGGGGTGCTCCGAGGTCCCCTGGCTGATGCAGCAGATCCCTGAGGACACGAAGGAGCTGCAGGAGAAGGTGCCCTCTGTGGGTGCCAGTGGCGCTCAAACCCAAGGCTAAACCCATCCAGCTCTTACTGTCAGCCTGCCTTGTTCCCTGGGAGCTGCCAGGCTCAGCCCTGCCCCAGCACCTGCAGCCCAGAGGTGGGTGCCCTGCACCCCATCCCGGGTGGCACGTCCCACTCGTGCTCTCAGCGGCTCCTGTATTTTTTTGTGACAACAGAGGGCACCAGCGGCCCTTGCTAATAGCGGGCTCTGCCCTGCCTGGCTCCCTGGGACGTGCAGGGCTGCTCAGAGCGCTTGCAGACCTGAGGGAGGAAGCAGCCTGCAGCCCAAAGCCATCCTCCTCCTCGGGTTTCGGTAGATGGATGCGGTGGGGCTCGTGGCTCGCTCCCACTGGGCCCGCGTGGGTGTCCGTGATGACACGCAAGTGCAAGAGCGACGGTTCAGATGCAGCTGGTGAAGTGTGCGCCGGTGCGGTGCACGCGCGTGGCTGGGGGCAGGGAGGGCTCGCACCAGGAGGGCCACCTGTGAGCCTTTTGGAATTCTCAAAGGGTCATTCTGCACCTCCAGCCCAGCAGGCCCCAATCCTGCCGTCTGCACCCAAGCAGAAGGCACTGAAATGTGGGAATTTGACGTTAATCTGCAATGAAATGGTGCAGATCAGAGGCTGGGCCTGAATCTCCCCTGCATTACACCCAAGCTCAGCGTCGCTGACAGCTCTGCAATGCACGAGATTTGGCTACAGCGAAGCCCGCAGGGACCGCCCTGAGCTAGCTCCAAGCTGCTCTGCTCCAGCACTGGTGTCAGGGTAGGAAGGAGCCCAGAGCAAGCCGGGCTGCTTGAGTGTGAAATCTCCAGCAGATCTGAGCTGGTGACGTTAGGTGGTTAGCAGTACCAAACTGGTCCTTGCAGAGGGAACCCCCATAAAGCAGGAGGCGGCACTCTGGGCATGTCCCTGCACCATGCAGTAGGAATGGGGCTGCTTCAGTCTGCTCGGCCTCTGCCATGCAGATCCTGTCTCTTTCCACTTACCCACTTGTGTTTATCACCACTGCAGGTGCGTTCAGCTCCAGGATGAAGACAAGTTGAAGCTGTATTTGTTCCTTTCCTGACACAGCTATCTAAGCAGGTAAGCAGCAGGCGCTTTTAGTGATAATCCACTGCTTTTGATCATTATATCACACAGCAAAATAATCAGGGAGTAGAGCAACAAAATACAGGCACAAGTACTTCTGATGAACAGCCCCTTTAGCAGAACATCCTGATTTACTGCTGTTGTGAAAGCAGAAATAGGCAGTGATTTTATTCATGCTTTCTTCCATGCAGCGCTGGGATGGAGTTCATCTCTGTTCTGGTTTGTGGGATGCTTTTTCTTTGTTTCATCTTAATTTATGTGAGAAAGATGAAGGGAGAAAAAACAATGATGGAGGGGAAAGGGCTTTGAGCAAAGTGACACATTGTCACGCAGTACTGAAAACGTCACCCAACCTAGTGACATTAATAGGACTACTTGCAAGAGTAAGAGCTCCTCGCACAGCTTAATCCCTTGAGTAAGGATTGAGTGGCTGAGTAGACAGATCCTGGCAGGATCAGGCCATAGAGCTGTGCAGGTGAACCATAACCCAAAGTCTGTACTGGGGCCTCGGCCTCTTCAGTCCTGCAAATTTGATATACCTTGCTTATTGCAGCAGGACTATTTGCATACCAGAAGATTTACTCACAGGAGCACAGAGGACACTGGATGCTCTGTTTATCCACAGCCTACAAGCGTGAAGATCCCAAGTTTCTTCCACTGCCAGGGGACACGTGAAAGCTTTGAGCACATGCTGCAGAGATAAGTAGAGACATATGCTTTATGCCAGGCCAAGATGTTTTTATAAAGAGTTTCTGGCCACGTCTGGTAAAACATTTAATAACTTTTCTGCCAGCAGTCAAATATTTAAAAGCAGTAATAAAAGTTCCTGTGTGAGTCAGAGTCCTACAGAAATCCTGCTAGTGAATTTCCCCGTGGTAGCCTGCAGGACTAGCAGGAAAAAAAATACCACAGAACTCTGCTGGTATGAAGTATTTTTTAACAAGTCCTTGGAAGTGGCATGGAATGTCCCTGCAAAGCCCCTGAAACCAGATCCCAGGCTATGTGCAGCCTAAACAGTAATTCTGGTGTTTTTTTCTTTAATTACTATAGCCGCAAATCCTGTTTTACTCCTAGGGAATCACAGAGAGGCCAGTTTCAGTGTGACCTTTAAGTGGCATCTCGCTTATAGAAGAACATGCACAAGTGCATATTCCTTTAACCTGGAATCCAGCATACTCGAAGGTCCGTACCACAGATGGAGCAAAACGCTGCCCTGCTATATGTGTGACCTGGGCTCAACTCTCCTCTCTCCCTTCCTGCTGAGCTCTGCTCTTGAAGTGCTAATGAAGTACCTCTTCTTTCTCTTTCAAAGTCCTCAGGTGATCTCTTTCTGCTTGGAAACTGCAGTGAGACCCTGGGCTTTTTTGGAAATGAATCTCATTAAGATCCAAGGCCACGAAAGCTTCTCTTCTAATTCTTCCTGCTGCTAAAGCCCCGTCAGTAACCAGCGTTCCCTGGTTTGGCTCCCCTGCGGGCAGCAGTGCTGGGGACCTGGAGCAGGGCAGGCACAGGTATCTCTCAGCAGCCTGCTCTGACCCCAGGTTCGTGGGGTTGGAGATACAGACGTTCACCCTGCTTGTGCTCACCTGCTTGTGTGGGAGATGATGCTGGCAGAGGGGGAGAGGAGGGTGATGCTGCTGGCACCTCCCTGGCAGGTTGTGTGCTCAGGTACTCTGCTGTCTCTGTGCCGAACCAGAGCTGGTTGGACTCTGCCTTTTGCAAATTGCTTCCACGTTGTGGTTCAGGTCTGGTTTAGATGCTCTTCTCTGGAGTGCACGAAGCTGATCTGGGAGCCCCGCTTGGCCTGAATCCCCCTCCTCACCCCAGGACCTTGTCACTTCTGCAGCTGAAAATCTCCTGGGAGCTACCTGTGTTTCTTTGGTATTTCCAGTGCTTTTGACCACCAAAATGGGAAGAGGAATGTTACTTCCCGACACCAGCATATCAGGAAATGTTTTATTACTTCAGCTCAGCTGTAAAAGTGGGGCAGTTGGTGAGGGAAAATAAGTCTGCCTCAGAGCTGCTTTGCAGATCCCCCACAGACACACTGTGCCAGTGTGACAGCATCAGTGCAGCATGGGAGACCTCACCAGAGAGGCTTTGAGCTAAGCAGGATCAGGCTCACGCAGATGTGGGTTGCTACCCTGCCTGCTGGGCTGCCCAGTCTGTCTGCAGAGATGCCACCCTGGCTGCCCTAATTCCCCGTCCTGTGCTCTAATCGCAACCTGCTCCTCTTGCAGAGTAAAGCCTGATACAACCCGCACCATCCCCCTTCCAAGGTTGTTGGGTGCGAACATGTGATCTTTAAAACAACCTGCAGGCAGGATGAAGACAGTTGCTCACCTAACTGTGCGTGAGGGCAGTGCTTCTCCCTGGGGATGGAAGATGGGTTTTCTGTCTCTGGACCTACAGAGGGGGCCTGCGAACCACAGCACGGGTGGCCAGAGGAGCTGGGAAAAAGCAGGGAGGGGGTCATCACCCAGGGCAGGAGGCAGCCTCTCCTTCCCAGTGGCCTTGTCTCAGGCAGAGTGCCCAGCTCCCACAGCCTGCCTGGCGGGCAGCCATCCTCCCAGGGTGTCCGGCCTGCGAAGACGTGCCGGTGGCAGGCTGCTTGGAGCACACAGCAGCGGGGAGAGACACAAGTGTCTGGTTATCCACCTCGGCCACCTCCTTCCCTCCTCTCCAGGGCGGGAGGTCTGCCCTCCTGGGTGTCACGAAAGACTCTTCCAGGGAGGGTTTGACAGGGCAGATTTATGACAAGCCTGTTACAACTTGTTGCGGATTTGGGTAACACTTGGGGAAAATGCTGTCAACAACTGCACGCTTCTCCCCTTGGAAACCCCGGAGTGCTTTTCTGGGTTCAGCTCGCCGCCACGATTCTGAGAGAGTAGCTGGGTTTCCAGAGCCAGCCCTGCCTGACGGCACGGGGACGGCGGCACGCAGCCGGCTCAGGGTTGCTGCCTCCAAGGATGGCCCCATGCCCCAAGCGGCTGCAGCCCTTTCACATCAGCATGGGTTTGCTGTTCACGGGTGTGATATTCAGCAGAGCAGCAAACAAAAGCAAGGAGGTCCTTCCACCTTCAGATCATCGTAGGATCTATTGAGCAATTCAGTGTGTTTATCTCATAACGATAGTGCAGCCCTGGGGCTTTGTCTCTTAGGTCTTTGCTGGTGCAATGCTGGGCTATTACATCAGTCAGTCAGACTGATGGGGGTCATGGTCCCCAGAGGAGACAAGGTGCTGATCCAGACTGTAAAGTTTGCATTTGTCTCTGTATTTGCATTTTCAGCTGGAGGAGAAGTGCCAGGGTCCTGGGATATGTAGAGAGGATTTAGAAAAAGCAGGGCTCCCAGGTCAGCTCCAGGTTTGTCATCTTCTGCTTGAAATCGTGCAAATCTGGGATGGCACTGTTGACCTCTCCACTTGCTTCTGGATGCACACACATTGCTCCTGGTGAATCAACAGCATACCCTATCACAGGTAGCAGAGGTAGCATGGGGCAAAGCTGGTTTTTGTAGGCAAGGAAAAAACTTCTGTTTGCTGGTCAGATGCCTCAGGGGAAGCTGAAGTGGATGTGAGCAAAGGAGCAGCATGCAGGTATGCAACACTAAGAAGTCAGTACACATCCTATGCACAAAATCTCATTCACCCATCTTCAGCATCCAACCTGGGAGCACCGGCAGGAGTGGATGGTGTCATGGATGGCACAGTCGCATTGGTCACCTTTGCTGATGGGATGTACAGATGCTGGTGTTCCCTGTGCAGTGGGGAATTCATGTTCCACAGCAGTCTGCAGGGTTCTGGTGATTCATGGAGAACAGGAGAACCTAGTCTTATCTTCAGGGAGAAAACTGCTGAGCTTCAGGTTTCAAAGCTCTTGGTTCAGTGGCATTACAGGTTCAAATCCTGAGAGGGTCAAACAAGGTCTTTCTTCCTCTGAGACGAATGGAGTGGAGTGTCATGCAGTAAACTGCCTATGATTGTCTTTGCTATATGCTGTGTTACTTTGAAAACAGCATTGTGACAAATCTTGGCTTTCTGCAAAGTAAGTAACTGCATCGTTTATTAAAAAGGTTTGCCTTCAGAAACATCGCCACTCTTTTAATGCATCAGAGACTCCTGGGAATGAAAGAGACCAGAGGAAAACAAGATACCACTTTTCTTTTCCTACTCTATTTTATTTGACATTTCACTTCTATTTGACTATTTGAAAAAGCCCCAGTGAGGAGAGATCCCTGGCTGTGGCATGTCCCAGCAGACTTGGTGGAGTGTGACAGTGACATGTGCTGCCTGACTCATCTGCATCCTTCCTGCCCGCAAGCTCCAGGGCAGGAGCTCCAAGATTGCCCTTCTCCCAACAGCAGCAGACACCGCTCATCAAGCCCGTTCCCAGGTCTCTTGTAATGGATGATATGGCTCCTTGGGCACCGGCAAAATCACAGCATCAGAGCTGATCAGCAGTGAATAACTAGCATGTTTCTGCCTACTTAGCTGAGACAACACATCCAGACGACTGATAGCTGGAGCGTGAGGTCCCATGCTCGTTTCTTGCAGACCATTGCTGCAGAGCAGCCTGCTCAGGTCTGCCGTGTATAGCAGTGCATGCAACAGAGACATGCTGCTCCAAGAAGGCACTTGTCAAATGCAAATACTATCACAGGCAAATTCCTCCTCAAACTTCTACAGGGAGAGCTATGTGCAAAAAAAGTCTAGCAAGGCAGAGAAACACTCTTGAAACTTTATGTTTCTCTTCCTTTAAAGCTATCTCTGGTGTTCAGCTATTTCCATACACATACCCCTTGTCTAGGATAGAATATAATGCACAGGATGAAATGTCAAAAAGCAGCCACTGCATTAAGCATGCTCAACAGTAATTTATTTTATAGCTTGTGCAACTATGTCTTATTTTGTGCTTGATATAGCAAATGTTACTAGTGTCCAGGCAGCACCTTACTAATTTTTAAAAACAGATGGAGCAAGAAGTACTGCAAGCTGCCTTTATGTTGTCTACAGGATGCCCTCAGTGCTTTGCAAATGCCTGGGAGTCCTAAGTAGCGGGCAGGAATTGGCATCCCCTGTTTACACGTGGGAAAACAGAAGTAAAAGAGTTTATGGCTCCTGTTTCCAAAAGCAGTCGCTAGCTTTGGGTCTCTGTCTTTTTGGTGCCAAACTGCGAGAGTTTTTAATGTTCTGGCATGTGTGCAGAACAAAGAGCAAGTGTTCACTAGTTTAACTGGTTTGACTTGTACACAGCTCTGTTGAAAAGGTACCTTGGTGTGAAGTCTGTGTAGCGCAGTGAAGAAGCAGATGTTCCCTCCATCCCCATTGCCCATCAGGTCTGGATTTTAGAAGTGCCCCAGTTGAAGCCAACAGTGTTTGCAGTGTCCAGTGCCACTGAGAGCTAGGCCAGGTGTTAGATCAAATGTCTGGAGCTGAGCGTGTAACATTTTTTCAGATGTGCTTCTCAGTGATTTTTTTCCAGACAGATGCGGGAAGTCTGTGGTAGAGCTGGGAACAGAGCCTGTTCCTGTGCTGTGAGAGGCTGTGCGTCTGACAAGACACAGGCATGGCCCTACAAAGTAAATGTTGTGATTTCATGGCTGGAGCTGAATGACACCCGACAGTTGCACCAGGGGATTTTATTTTTCCCCTCCCTGTCTCCAGATTCACAGGCATTCACACTGTGGCTAAAGCCTCGGAACCTCTGAAATTCAGCGGGAGTAGTTTGGTGCATAATTTTGGGTCAGTTATACCAGTGCATCTTTGTACTCTTGTTTCTGTGTGCAGCTCAGTTATAAGATATCCTTAATGGAGGATAACCAGGCAGAAAGGGTCAGGGAGCTGGTGAGGTACAGGTGAAAAGCACATCATAGGGCTAAGCTTAATACCAGCTTGCACGGAGGAGTGTTTTACACCAGGAGCAGTCTGTTGACTGCAATAGCATGTAATAAGCTGCTTCCTGAGCTGGAGAGTGAAGTGAGGACTGGGCTTATGGGTGCGTGATATATGCTGTGGCTTTGCTTGCTTGGCTGAGTTGTCCAGAAGAATCATGCTTTTCTTTCTTTTTTAACTCATTAATTGAGCTTATCCATGAGTGAGAGCTTGTCATATTCTGTGTCTGAATGTCATGTCCTCTGCCAGTGCTGGTGGTAAGGCAAACCCTGAGCACACTGCTAGAACTGCCAGGCCTTGGCAATGCCTCACTGGCCCGTCCACAGCTGGGCAACACTTGGAAGGGATGCCCACACCATTGTGGTGTTGACTGCACATCCAGCTCCCTGCTGGTCTGTCTTTTCAATGTTTGCATGAGTGTGACTCCACAGCACAAATTTTTCTGGCCTGCTGTTAGCATGAGTTCATGCTGAAAGCTTGCTTTCGCAAGACATTGTCTTTTATTTGTTTAAAATGTGCTGTTTCCATAGGTTGCACCTGCTCTCAAGGATACTACCCATGGGTAAACATGGAGAAGGCACAAAGCCAGCACCACAAGTGCAGTTTCCATGGGAAATGCAGGCAGGTATATCTATACACATAATAAAATGCTAGGCTCTGTATGTCTGCTCTGTTCCCCTGCTCTGGGATGTGGTGAGAAGCACCTAGCCTCTGATAGCAGAGAGGGCCCTGGTCTCCAGAGCGGTGAGATGACTTGGGTGGCTGAGCTCCCTGAAAAAAGCAGTTTAAACCACATCCCAATCAACACTCTGCCAGTACAGGTCAGAAATTGTAGCTTTTCTTGAGTGAAACTTCAGTCAGACTTGATTTTCTTTTCATTTCTGTTTTAGAAAATGCCAAATATTGAGCTGTCATGAGTCAAAATGTAGCAAGAGGAATTTCAGACTGAAAAGCAGGACTTGCACTTTCCATTTAGAAGGGAAACTGGGATTTTTTTTCAGCAAAATTGCTTCCATGGAAAAAGGTTGTTGGAGAACATTCTGGTTGAAAGTAATTCAGCCATCTGCCATAAGAATGGACTTGGCAGTTCTGGATTAACAGTTGGACTTGATCTCAAAAGTCTTTTCCAACCCTTGTGATTCTAAGAGGTGAAAACCCCTCAGACCCTTCCCACTGTGAATATACAGGATTTTCTGCAGTAAAAGCCTGAATCTTTCACTTGTGATTGAAGCCACTTTTTTTTTTTTTTTTTAAAAATCATTATCGTCATCACTGAAACACTTAAACACGAGGAGTTTGGGTGCAACTAGCCAATACAGGGCAGGGAGCAATCATGAGCTGGCAACTGGCTGGAATCAGTGACCTAATCAGCTATTTCCCTCTCTAATTGCTATGATTCTACGGCTTAAAGAGTTGCACAACATGTATTTTAGTTGGAACAAGACACCATTATTGAGTAAAGTGCATAATAATTGTGCTTCAGAAGGTGAAATAAACGTCTATCACCAGGCACTTTAATCCATCATCGTACTTTGCTAAATTACTGAAATTGCACTACATTCAATACTTAAATTACTTGTAATAAAGTGATTGCTGAACTGAAACTCACAAAAAGATGTCTAGTACCTAAATTTGTTTCCCTAATTGACAAATTTAGGCTTTGATCTAGGGAGGGAGGAGCACCCACAGCCCTCATTTCAGCTGATAGGGATGGAGGGCATGTAGCTCCTTGCACAGGCAGAGTCTTCTAGCGTAGAAGGTTCCAGCCTGCATGAAGTACCTCTGATTTCCTATGGCTTTCAAGTCCTCGCTTAGGTCACTGGATAGATTTGTTTCACCTACATTTACAAAAACATTAGATTTTGATACAAACCTTTCTGGTAATGATATACCACTTGAAGAAATTGCAGAGCAATATAAGCACTGGCCATTCAATAATTAATAACCTATTTTGCAGACTGGGATAAGTGATTTGACCAAGTAAACATAGCATGAAGGAAAAAGGGATGCTCCTTTTCCTGGATCTCCAATGGCGCTTCAGGCATACCCACAACTTTCCTTGTTTCTTCTTCCTGCATTCCCTCCTCCCTACAGGATTTTAGGTGGCAGAAAGCAAAACTGAAATCAGACCTCTTGGTTTCAGCTCCTGAATATGACAGTTAGATCAGGCCCGCCTAGAAAAGCATTGCTTTTTTGGTTTAGATTGTATTCCAGAGGTGTTAATTAACGTTAAAAAATAATTAACTGATGCTAAACTAAACTCTGCTGGTTTTTTTAAAAAACATTTAGCTAATGTATGTGGTCACATGGGAGGATACATAGAAATTCTTTCCACAGGCCAAATTATATCCTTTTGCAAAGGTGTATAACTCCTTTCTCATCAGACTGAGTGAACAGCTGAGGAAATATCTGTTTTATATAGGGAAAAACATTTTGCGGTTATATGGAAATGATCGTTTGATTATAGTTTACAAGAGTTTTATTAATGACTCCGGTCCTTGGAAAATTGACTTTCTGAAGACCAAAACCTTCTTTTCTTTCTCAGGGGTTTTCCTAGCCTAGCTCAGAACAGATCTTTAAGAAATTTAATTGCAGCATGTTAGAATTTCACTTTGGAAGAGAAACACACGCTCCATCCAGGAAACACTGAATGCAAGTCCTCGCTTGATGTTTCCATGGCCTCAGCCAAAGGGATGAAACCTTTCTTCATGGCAGGTGACATAATCTGTAGGGTTTATTGACTCTCTTAACAAAGTATCAAACACTGTCCTAGATATTTTTCTGCTTTTTCTTTACATGAAAGGAGAGGTGAATGTCTCCTTCATCAGCAGTCAGTATATAACATACTTACATACTGTAAGGTCTATTAAAAAAGTTTCAATAAGCTAAGTAAATATGAGGAATTCTGATGGGAAGGAATTACAGCCGTCCATTTCTTTCTTCCAAAATAAATATGCGAGTTAATCTGAAGAAGTGAAGAGTGCCAAATATTCATCCTACGTGCTAAAGTGAGTCATGGCGAAGGTAGACAGTTTTATAGTGCAATTTCTTTACTTGTGCTGGAAATGGATAGCTTCCAAGTGACACTTACGAAACAATTAGCTGTTCAAGGATAATCAGATTTGTATGAAAATGTAAAGATAAGCGATTTAGCTGTGATCTCAGCTGGAAAGTGACTGAGGGTGGTGGGCCATACGCCACAGCAAAGAACCCCTTTCTTTTACTAAATGGCACTTTTGCTGAAATGTGCTGGATTCAAGCAAGTAACGGCTCCCTTGACTTTCATCACTAAGATGACACTCGACTGATTTGCATCATTAGGGATCCTTGCTGATGGCTGAACTGCTTTGCATATAAATGAAACCTAACCTGAACAGCTGTTCAACTGGTGGATGTGAAGGATTTACAGTTCTGGATCAGGTCCCTGCCCACCACCAGTCTCTGAGGGAACCCTGCTCCAGACTGCTGGAAAACACGTAATGTTTCGTATCTACATGCCTGGAGCTTGGGCGAGGGCAGATGTTGGGGATTCAGGTGGCCAAAAAACCTCTTGAAGACTTTTTACATTTTAAAGTTAAAATGCTGGTTTTTCAGTCTTGCCCGCTCCCTTGAAATTGTCGTGTGTAGGGTGGAAGAGTGAAGTGCTTTTTTACTCTGCATGTGTTGCAGACTTGTGTGAGTGCCTAGAGAGATGATGCTACAGAGGTAAGGACCCAGCCAGCCAACCTCCATCATGCCTGGGGCAATCAGACTTTGACTGCCAGTACTCCCCATCCCTAAGGATTTGTCAGCCCACACTCAGCTCTGGAAATACATGCGCCCCCTCTATGACTGCACAGTGTCAAGACAGTTGCATGGAAAGGGGTAGCACTGACAGCATAGCAAAGGCTCATCCTGCATCTTAAGGTGTTGCCTGTGGCTTCTCCGGAGAACTCTTCTGCTACCTCCACAATCTGCTCATGTCCAAATTGCCTAGGGTCAGGGGAAGGCAGTAGGGAAGTCGGGAGAGTCTGGGGGGGGGTGTCTCTGTCACTCCAGTGCCTGTCTGTATCAGTCCACGGTCCATCGAGGTGTTTGTCCTTATGTCCCTGTTCAGTGGACCTCTCTGTGTTGTTGGCCATGTGTTTCTCCTTAGAGTGTGCTCTATCTGCTCTGCCCCTGCAAATGCTCTTTGTAGAGGAAGTGGGAGAAAATGTGATGATGGCTTTCCTGACCCCAGCCTCGCTTGAGCTGTATGGGAAGGCCCCTTAGGAAACCTTTTTCTGTGATATTTTCAGCTTAGTTTCCAAAGCCCTGGAGGCCTGGCTAAGACTGGTAGGCAGCCAAGCCTTGAGTGACTATTCATCTGCCTGAACCCTCCCTAAAGATTTGCTCGTCTGGAGCAAACCACATTGTCAAGGGCATTGTTAATGATGTGTCAGAGATAAGAGTAGCTCTCAACCCTGGGAGATTCAGAGAGCCTTGAGACAGTTTGGATCTTTGGCCAAAGCACCAGGGAGACATATATCCCTAGAGCAGAGGTGGTGGTGTCCTAAAATCCAAGGACTGGAGAACACCTGCACTCTGTTTAATGTCAGAGCTATCACTGCCAGTGGTTGAATTCAGAAAAATATTTAGAGGGCTTCCAAGAAAGCATTTGTAGATTTGGATGTACAGTCCAGTAAAAATGTTTGGTCTCTTCACAATGTTTGTGCTGCATACAAAGCATCTTGGTCTTGAAAGGATGCTTTAACACTGCTTATTCCTCCGCTGAAGCTGGCAGAAAGGTGAATGAGCACTGTGACCCTGTTGGCTGTGCAATAAATCCCTGATGATACAAAGGTTCTGGGATAAAATCTGGCACCTGGCACCTCTGCAGAGACTGTCAAGTGTAGAGCTGTACTGATGGCAAAATCCTCCAGATGCTGCTTATTGTGGAGGCAGAACTCAACCTGTTATAAACATATCCTCCTTTCCTGAGTGTGGTTGGTTTTATCTCCAGGTTAAGAGGGTGTTGAGATCCCAGATGCAAGAGGAAGCTGTTTGGCTTTCAGAGCTTTGTTTACTTATATAAGGCCTAACAAACATGGTTGTTAAGGCCCCCTAGGAGGTCTTTCTTATGAAGCTAGGGGCTATTGGATTAGGCAAATGAGAGCCAGAGATTTGCCTAATAGCTTGACAGGCCATGAGAGATTAGACTCTTGTGGACTGGTGTAAACTTGTGGGACAGAGGTGCTGTGGTGTGGGTCTCTTCTTAGCCTGGATAAATGCCTTGTCGATGTGGGTTAATCTTGTTTGCTTTGTCTTCCGTAATGCTGCGTTACAGGACACAACCTCCGCCAATTTAATCACTGCTGGAATTGAATTGTAGGCTTTTGTTTCATGCGTGCACCTCCTTGATTGGGCAGCACTTTCAGCATTACAGGGGTCAGTGATTAACAGTAATTTTTAACTTACATTCGATCAAGCTCCTGAAATGGTTGCTCCTTTGGGACCAAAGGTTCAATTGCAGCTGGCTGAAGGCAGGTCTCTCTGGGGAGACTCCACCGCTTCCCATGTGCTGTGGATCCATGGTTCCACGCTCCTTTTTCAAACACTGATATTTACCATGTCTCTCCCTCCCCAGATAACCTAGATCCCCTTCCCCTGAGCTGGGATCCTGCCCTGTCATTATTCTGTACCCAAGGCAGCCTGCCAGCACTGGAACAGCACCTTGTGAAGCCTGAACGACACCCCCAGGGAGCACCCACACCCCCCTCACTGGCAGGCTCTGACACCTTTCATTTGATCGAAAGTGGGAGTCAGTGGTGACTGTCCTCAAAGGCAAGTGGGCAGTTAGCGGTGGGACTGAAGTGCCAGGGCTGTTAAGGGATTGTAAAGAAAGTGGGCATGGGACTCCCTGTTCATGGGTCCCTTTACCTTGGCCTGATGGGCTAGAGGGCTCTGAGTGTGCAGGGTTTATAAAGCATCACGGCTTCGGCAGCACCTCTCGCTTCTCCTGGCCAACCCAGAGAAAAACAGCTATCTATCTCTGCTGGACCGGGTTTGCTCCCAGGACACAGGCCGTGTTTGTCTCCTTATGGTGCAGGGTCCATCCCACCCAGCCCCAGGTTTATCACACTCTAGATGTCTTCACATTTCCTCACTCCTTGTCTTCCCCTTGTTCTTCTCCCTACAAGTACTCCAAGAGCCCAGCAGCACTGTGTCTGACACAGGAGCTGGGGTCAAAATGCCTGCAGGCACTGGGGACACACAGCCCTGAGTCTTGCTTGATGGATGCTTGTCAGAGCTAAGGGAGCCAGGAAGATTCACTGCAGGGCATTCCTGGGTCTGGAGGCAGCCTCCCCCACAGCCCATTAGCATCTGCAAGGCACTGGAGGGGTCAGTGCAGGTGGCGGGGAGAGCTCAAGCCAGTCCCTTTTGCCCCACAATGGGCGGCATCTTGCTCAGTTGTGTAAATTGCCCACGCTCTCTGGGGGGTCATAGGCCCAAATTGCTCCTTAGAAAGCCCTCCTGTCCCCACTCAGCACAGGGCTCACCCCCCAGCACGGCCCCCCAGCCCTGCGCTGAGCAGGTGGCAGAGCTGGATGGACATGGAGAGCATGTCGGTGGTGCTGGAGCACCAGGTGACAGCTTCCCATCTGCAGTGACAGGGGACAGGCTGCCTTGTGTGCGTGTGCTAACGGCAGCTACCTGGGCTCAAAAACTGCAGGGACAATGGTGTGAAAAAGTGCCCTAGGTCTTGCAGGTGAGAAAAGCTGCAGGTGCCAAAAGGGTTGTAAATAGAGACCTTGCAGGCTGGTCCTTCACTAACACATCCCCAGGACAGCATGGAGTCTCCCTGGGTGGATGGAAAGAGCTGCAGAGCAGTGGAGTGTTGTGGGGGTAACAGCACGACCCTCATCAGGTGCACGCAGCGTGGCCAGCTGTGCCACCCACAGGGTGCTGGGCCATGTCAGGCCCTGGGACTTTCCCAGTTGTCCCACTATGTGAAATGCCATCCACCTCCCATCCAGTTCTCTGTGTCTTCCTTACCGTACAGGGAGTGGGAAGTTTTAAATTGCGATGTGAGCGCAGAGGGGAGAAGCTCTCAGGAGCGGGTGTGCAGTGGGGGATTTTCCCTCTGTTCTGCAGACCCGCACTGCTTCCCTGGCTCCGCTCTTCCCACACCACAGCACCCACCCCTGGGCCAGACTGAAGCTGGGAACCAAAAGCTGGCCAGCACAGAGCCCAGAACACACCAGGGCATCCACGATACAATCTCAAAAGAACCTGTGCCAGCTTATACATTGTCTGTGGAGTGGGACCTGGCAGAAAGAAGCACAGCCAGCCTCCATGGAGGTGGCAAAAGCTTGGGACTGGAGCAGTGAGAGGGAAGGTTCGCCCCGCACACGCGTTACTGCCTGCGCTCCTCCGTGCCACAGCTTAGTCACGGCTGACCCAGGCGAGTGGCTTCGGAGAACACAGCTGGGAGAGCGGGCTTGTACGGGTTGAAATCAGCTCTGCTCAGGGCAGAAAGGCTTCGTCTGTTCTGGACCTCCCCTGCTACCAGGCAGCCGCTGCGCTCTGGCTGCAGACTGAGATAGGAGCCAAGTGAACCTAACTGCGCCCTGCCGCAGGCTAGCTTTGCACAGCTCGGGAGGCACAGAGGTGGTCTAATGCACTTTATTACAGCTCTTTATTATCAGACTCTACTAATGAATTCTACAAATGTGCAAAACCCTGCATGACAAAGAAGCCCTTGATCTTCTTCCACACCCTTCTTTACTTCTAACCTCTGGATGGAACTTTTCCTGCTGTAGCTGAGTCCCACCTGAGATAGACAGCACAGCTCAGCAGATGCCAAAAGGTGCGTGCTCCCGCAGCAAGCTGGCTGAGCCTGGGCGCTTCCTCGCCTAAGATCCCGCTGCTGGGTCTTGCACGGGGAGGAAGCATTGCTTTTCACCAAGCCAGGAGCTAGCTTGCATTTTGGCCGGAGCTCATTCAATCGTGTTCTCTGGTAGCAGCCTCTGCTTTGTGTGGCAGTCCCAAGAGATTCCTGGGTTGGGGCAAAGAGAGCAATTGCTATATAACTGATAGAGCTGTGCCTATTACTCATGCTCCCACAGCCATCATTCCTCAAGCACAAAAGCTTCTGCCATCCTTCCTTCCCTAGGCGCGGGAGCCTGACGGAGCAGTGCCCTGAACTTTTATACGCACTGACCCTGCAAGGAAGAGGAGAAGGAAGGAGAGGGCTCCTACTGCCCTGGGCATGATGCTGGGCAGCCCAGGGCACCTATGAGAGAAGTCAGTGTTTTTTCAGTCTGAGTGCTAGCCTTTATAGACAGAATAAAATATCATGCAGAGGACTGTTTATATATTGCCTGTGACTTTTGCATGTCTTAAATTTAAGAGTTTACAAATTGCATAGTTGTGGGCTAGCCTTTCTGCCTAGCAGACGGCTATTGAGTTCCCAGAAAGAAGTTCTTTGGCTACCTCCATCTGTACTGCCCAAATGGCTGTAGAAGAAATACCCTGGGAAGAGAACCTGTCACACTGTCCATCACTGAATACAGTGGGCTCTTACCTCTTGCTGTGCCTTTAGAGACCACTTTGTTCTCCAATTCCTTTTATTTAACTGGCTCTGTCTTTACTTGTTGGAGTCCTTGTACTTAGACAAGATGCAAATTTTACATAATAAAAGGGTTGCCTAATAGCCGGCAGTGTATCCTGCTGCTCCCTGTCTCCTGTTGCTGAAAATGAAACAGATGTAAAATTAGGAGCTGAATGTCTCTGCATCTGGGGGTCCTTCTGCATAGCTGGAAATGAGAGTTTAAGATGTGTCCTTTTCCCAGGAACAGCAAAGGGTCCAAGAAATTATAATCCCTAACAAACTTTTGTCCAGAGAATTTTGCTTAAATACTGTAAATCACGCTGGATGTGTACATTTTTGCTCATAGCTTTCCTTGCTTCTCTTGACTGCATGCTCCAGTAAAATCCCTGACCCTTCACTAAGAAATGCTTTTGAATACTCCATCCCCACCTACGCTTTTGGACCCCTAAGAGGGATAAGCAAACAGAAGGGAAGGTTCACTGCAAGCAGAAAAGAAGTCAGTGATTTTCCTTCACCACAGGAGATTTCATGCAATTCGGCATCTGCAGGCCCTAGTGCTGTTTTGCCTTGAGTAACTCATGTTCCTGGGCATGGTGTCCAGGCAGAACCAAGTCCTGGTCCACAGCAATTCACACTGGTATTTCTTTTCTTGCCATGCCCTAGTCCACATCTATCTCTTTGCAACAGGCTTCCAACTGCTTGGCTTCACCTTAGGGTGGCAATCACATGAAGAGGCTGTACTAAGTGAATTGAATTTGTCTCAAGTGAATTGAGCAGCAGACCCTCTCGGGTGAATGGTCTGAGCTTGTGTTTAAAAGCTCACTGCGAAAAGTAGTATCCATGGCTGATTGAGCCCATGGTGTATCCTGTAAATCTGCACTTCCCCGCTGTATTTGAGAACACTGGGTGTTGGGGAAACCTTGAGAACTGTAAGTGGAGAAGGAGCCCCATTAATTCCTGTCTAGACTGGCTTCTGAGCCCAGGTTCCAGAGATGAAAGGGCACTTTATTAAGACAGGGCATAAATCCACCCTGCCAACAAGTCCACACTCCTCTGGATTATTTACACCTCTCTCCCTCCCTCTGGTCATTGCCTGTCCCTATATAATCTACATTAAAGTTCTGACAGGATTAAGCCAATATATCTTAAGCTTTAAATATCAGGCTCTGTGTGCTTTCTTTTCCACTGTGTCACAAAAAAGACTTCATGTTTTTACAGATAGACTGGAGGGGGAAAAAAAAAAGTACATGTCTAAGGAAAAGAGCTTGTTGTCGCGACTAAGAGATAAAATGCGTGCTTAGAAGATTTTACTGCAAATGTGGCCTTTGCTGCACCTACAGCTCCTCTCCCTGATGCGTCTGGCTCCCTGTGTCACTGAGGGCCAGCCAGGGGCTGTATGAATGGGGCCATCTGGGCCCTGAACATCACCTTTCTAGATGAGGGGTGACAGCCCGAGGCCAGGCTACAGCCCCTTTCTTATGCAGGACTGTTCTGGCTTGCAGCGTTGTGCTCAGCTGCGAGGGACTGAGGGGGTGCTGGAGGGCAGGGGTGGTTTTGGACGGAGGCTCTGAGGAGGACAGGCTTTTTTCCTTCAGAGATCTTACAACTCTTCATTGCTATTGAGGTTTTGCTTCTTTATTTTCTGTCCTTGGAAACCTCCTATAGATTGTCCGTGGGTTTTTTGGTGCTTATGGAAAGAGCTGCAGTGCTGTAGTAGATCCTGTCATCTCATGTTTTCATGGGCTTCCCCACCTTCCCTTGCAGCCAGGCAATGGGGAGCAAACAGTGCTCACAGAAAAGAGCCTCAAAAGGACTTCAGCACAGCTATATTTTTAGGCTGAACATGTAAAATGTGCATTCACTGTATGAGCATCTGTGCAACTCCTGACTCACGGTTCAGGTCTGGTGCAGGTCCTGTGCAGCCATAGGACTGAGGGGTGGGGGGTATAGCGGTGTGGAGTGCTAGTGAGGTGGGTGCTATGCACTGAAACGAAAGGCAGGCAAGGTGCCTAAAGCTACAGTCAGCAAAATTTCTGGGTGACATGGAAGAGCTGCAGCCTGCAAGGTGACATCCAGGCACTACTGCAAGACTGGAGTTCATGCTTCACAGGCACGTGTGTGTCACCGGTAGCAGGGCAGATCAAGACTTTGGCAAGAGTGACTGATACTTTGGATTAATTTGTTTGAAAGAAAAAATAAGTCCAGGAGCACATTCTGAGGCAGGAATACCTTTCTGTTGCAGGCTCTATGCATTTCCACTGCTGCTTTATACATCCAATGTGGTAACAGTATGTGATGATAGAGCTGCACAACGCTCAGAGCTGTGTGACTTAAAGACATGCTGCAGATTTCAGCACATTGTAGCAATGACAGGCTAAGCAAAGGATGCTGTTGAAAGGACAATCTGAATTTTTGTGCAGCCAGAGATCTCCATAGCATCAAAGTCTGCTCAGGCCTGCATTTCAGCTGACTGCAGTGCTTGCTATCCTTTTGTACTCATTTTCTGTTGCATTTTTAGCAAATGAGCTTACTGGCATGGTCAGTTTTAAGTCATTAGCAAATTTTTACCTAAAGCCAGTTTGAAACCTATAAAAAGGACCATTTGAAGTGTTTCCAAAATTTGCATTCATTTAGCCAAAGAAATCATGACACCTGACTTAGGTGTCCAATCCAGCATAACAAGGCTGCTCTAATTTTTGAATATCAAGTGTTTGCACTGAACTTGCAAAACTGTTTCCAAACCAAGGCTCAGTCAGTCTACAGAAATATTTCAAATAGGTATACGAAAATAAATCAAAAGCTGTTCACATACCTGAAGAAAAAAGATCACTGAATATATTATTCAGTACCAGCTTTCTTATTTACAGAACAACCATTTTTTTCAGCAGCATTAAAGGTCAGCATCGTCTCCCCATTAAACACCCAGCTTTGTCTCTCTGTGTGCTGCAGCAGCTGGCAGTGCAGGTAAAACACCTTGGGTTTTGCCTTTTTGACTTTACTGTTGAGTTTATTGTTAGATATTTGGGGGCCTTAGTAAACAATAGTTATTAAACAGTTTCTATCCTTTCCTTTCTAGCAGCTGTCTCTGAGCTGGAAGAGCGCGGTACATTCCCCACATCCTTTCTGATCATACAGAAAAATTCCCTGTGCCTTACCATTTTTTTCATTCCCAGGTTTGTGTCAGGATGAACAGAGTGCTCCAGAGCTCCAGGATGCAATTGAGCACAAGCCTGAATAAGACAAGAGCCTTATTGAGCCTGTCCCAGCCAGGAGTCTGTCCCCGCCAAGCCCGTCGGGCACACACCATCATCCCCTGTGTGGGCAGAGCACGTGGCGGCTGCTGGATGCAGGGATGGGGCATGCTGCATTTGTGTTACAGACAGAGCTGGAGCAATAGGCTTTTGTGTAGCAGAAATAGCCCACAGAGTCCCAGAATTACTTCCCACTGGCTTCCCTTTGGTTCATCAGTTTCAGTATCTTGGTGGGTAGAGTCAGCAACGTGTCTTAGAAGCCATCTGTTACTCTGGCCTGGGAGAGAAGGCTGAAATACTCAAAAGTAGACAGTGTAGGGAGAAAAATCCCTACAAAGTAGCAGATTTTTTTTTCCATTTTATGGAGCATATTTTCACATTTCCACTAGTCTAAACTCTCCAGGAATTTTTGCAGGAACAGGCTCAGTTTCATGTTAAGTCTCTTGCTTTTCCAGCTTTTTATACGGAGACTACTGCAACAGAATTGGAAGACAGTATTATATGTGTAAGGACTAAGTCACTATTTACCTGCATGACTTTAACCCGATTAACAGTGTCACTAAATCTTTGTGCTCTGTGTTGCAGGCAGTGCTGTGATGGCAGTGTGTGTGAATACACTGGATAGCTTGAAATTGGGAACTGTTGCTAGTGAGCTTGTCACTGTGGCACAGAGCACAGCACAGTGCTCCCAAAATGCAAGGTAATTACCAGGACAGATGGCCCAGGAGGACCATCATCTGACCCTGGTGATACCTGAGCTAGAGAGTTAGACAGCAGCATGAGTGTCCCTGCACCTCCACGTAGTCATGTAGGCAGCTTCGCTATAGACACGCTCTGTGTAACTACTTTGAACTCTGTTCCCAAGCGTGAAAGAGAGAGGTTTTCTTATCTAAATACTCAAATCCATCCTCACATAAGGACAGGAGACAGGTTAGTGTGGATCACAGGAATGAAAAGCTTCTCCCAAACTTCCATCCACCAGATGCTCCACTAGTTTTCTTGCACGTACCTAGAATCACCCCTCCTTTCTGCAGTGCGCAGCTCTCCAGCTCCTTACAAACTCAGACAAGTGCTTGGGTACTTCTGTTCTGCAGCAGCTGGAAAAATAACAGGCATTTCCCATGAGAAGTTGTGAAGTAATTAAAAAAATACAGAGAAATTAAACAATAAATGGATAAAAATATAATACTTTCCCATGAAACAAAAGAAATGTTGTGTGATAACCAACCATCCTTCATCAGATAATACTGCTGATGTAAGAACTCCTGCCAGCTGGCATGTATCCCATCTTTCATTTCCACCAGGAAGTGGGGAGAGAGAAGGAAATGGTTGGGATCCTCCAGGAACATGCTGACATGGAAAACCCCACCACCTTTGTACTGGAAAGATGCTGCAATCACCTCTTCTAAAACAACATTAAATAAGAGCTGGGGAGAATTATCCACAAGGCACAGAATTCTTGTAAACTTTGCTATCTGGCCAGGTGGGGAGACATTTTTCTCCTCTGTTTAACTTGCCTGTTATTTCCTCCTTCTGGCATTTATTAATCTGACTGGTTAACCATTGAGTCCAGCCTGAAAACAGATCTCATCACAAATCCTGTTCTCCATGGTGGACTCGGAAAAGGCTCTGGCTGAACAAACTCACTTCTCCTGTCTTTACTCTGAAGGGGAGAATTAAATGCTGAAGGCAGATGTTTACCATGAAATTCACACTCAAGGTTTCCTGTGTGGAGCAGCTGATAATGCTAGGGACACTAGGATTTCCATTTGTAGACAGGCTCTGTTTTGACAGAGCCCTTCACGATTCATCAACAATTCGGGTGCTTCTGGGCTATGCAATATTCATTGCACCCATCCCACTCGTGATAAACAGACTCAGGAGCCCTAATCACAGGGGTAGCATATTCAATAACCATTGCTCTTTAATTGTTTCTGATTTTTATCTCTTTTTCCCCCAAGTTGTTTGGTTTTCTTTTCCTGCAGGAGGATCAGTGTTTCTCTTTGAACCGACTTTTCCTTTCAACATTTACCATTTGGGACTGCTCAAGTGCTGTTTTAGTGCAGAAGCTCCTTGCAAACTATTTGTAGCAGCTGCTTTTTTCGAAGTTTGCTATTTGCAGTGTGTGATCGCTCACTTAAACCACCCGACATTGCCCTTCCTTTCCCAGGCCTCCTGCCTCTGGTTGTCTCGTGTCTGACCCTGACATCCAGCACGCTGCAGGACCACGAAGCCTTAATCCCGGACTGTGAGCAGCATGCTGTGAGTGACTAGTGACAGGTGAACCACAACCAGGTGTGATGTTCCCAGCTCCAGCGGGACTGTCTGCACGCCCAGGGACTGGCCTTTCTGCCTGGCAGTTTTGCAAAGACAGCCTCCGAGCCCTTGGAAGATATCTGAACACGTGTTTGGGATAGAGGAACAAGTGAAAAATAGCATGAGGCAAAAAGAGAAAGTGAAGCTACAGACTGTTTCCATCAGCAGAGTTGTCATGTTCTGTGGTGTGTGTGTGGTTTTATGTAACGTGGGGATAATTACTGGGTGGCTCTTTCCATTTGCATCTGATTATTAAAACCAATAATGCATACATTGGCCTGAAAGTGATTTACATGCACAACTTTTCCTATATGTTGGTAGCCAACAGAGCTGCTTGTGTCTCAGGAACTGCGAAACCCCATGCTGCTGTCACAGTTCCTCTCTAACACACTCTGTGGCTCCTGTTTTTTAATCTCTGCTGGTCCCCACCTGAGTGGTTCCTGGGGGAGAACCTCACTGCACACCTGGGAGTCCTAGCTGGCAGGATGCAGCCAGGGCAGCTCTGTCAATATTGACTTTGCTGCAGGCTTTGGTGCGCAGTGATGATTATCTTGTTCGATAGGTAAGATTTAGCCCATTAGCACAAGTGTCTTTGAAGCCATTAAATATACAAAATCGATGGAGCTGAAGAGGTGGGGGTCCTTTCAAATGGTGGCATGTTATCAGCCTGTGCAGGTTACATAGCCCAAGACCTGCACTTTGGACTGCATCCTGGGGTGTGCTGGGTGACAACTGTAAATGGGACTTTTGCAGGGTGATTGTGCACCACACTTGTTTGTTTCCCATATAACTGTCTCCTTCTCTCCCCCGCATCGGGGCACAGCAGTTTGCAGGGTTTTTGTTCCTGGTGTGGCTGTGCAGCCCTGCTTTCCCAGCTCTGGCATCAGACTGGATGAAAACTTTCCATCTGTAGATGTTTGCTTTATGGGAAGGAGCTTTTTGCACAGCATGAGACTTTCCATTTTATTCACGATTGGTTTTGGGCAAACTAATTCAAGGTGAAAAAAACCCTGTCTGTGAGAGCTGACTCCACGGGCATTGGCACCCCAGGGCACGGACAGCCGCTCTCCTGGCTGGAGCCGGACCCCAGGGGCAGGAGCGCTGCCAGCAAGGAGTGGCATTGCAAGTCAGCCTGCAGAGACATGCTGCTCTGGGGAAAGGGGTTATGTTGGCTCAGGTCATGCCAGCTGGAAATTCAAGAGAAAGCACAGTGATGGTCTGCCCTGCTGTGTGCAAAGCCCTGGCTGCTTTCCCCAGCAGCAACGGGAAAGCTCACAGGTAGCAGGGCTTCCTCCCTGGCACACAAGCCAGCTGCTTTCCTGGTAATGGAGGGAAGCTTATATTTGGCAGACAGTGAGCTGCCAGAAGGATGGATGCTTATTCCCTTGCAAGTCCCTTTGCTCCCTCCTCCATGCTGTACAACTGCCAGCAATTCCCAAATTTTCTCCAAGATCCACAGTATTCACAGGGCCGCTTGCGAAAAGGGCTCTGTGTTCACTGCATTCACCCTCCGCACGCTGAACTGAAAGGTGGGATCTTTCAAGGAAGGCAATAACAGGCTTGCCGTTAGGGCAGAAGAAGAGTTTGCATGGTGCAGGCTCCTACATGGTGACTCTTTACAGACTTGCAGTGCTCTTAGATTTCACTTGGTGTTGGGAAAGGACAGGGCATACAGATCTGGCTGTACCTAATGCGAAAGGTGCATTTAAACCAAGAGGAAGGACTGCAAAATTGGAAAATAAGGTCCATTGGTGTGTCACCTTAAGGGTGGTTGATCTCACCTGAGATGGGTGAGTCACACAGCTGTCCTGGCTATAAAAGCTAACAGGGGTGTGGGGAGAAGGTGGTTGGTTTTCTGCTGTAGAAGGGAGGTGGGGGTGCTCTGAGGTGCTTCTAGTGATGGGTACTGCCTTTGGCAGTTCAGCAGTTTCTGTTTTAGGGATAGAAAGAAAGGTAGGTAAGAAAAAGAGTCTCTGAGATTGTATTTAGGGCAACAGAGAAGTGGTTGACTCTAATGAGAGGCTCCAAATAGAAAATGGAGATAAACCTGTGTAGGTGGCGTCTGGCGTAGGGCTGACTCATGGGTGTCACTGGAGATACAAAGCCTCTAGCTTACTGCCCCCTTGTACTGCAAATAATGTTGTACTCCTAGAGAAGGGTTTGGGAAGGGGATGTGCTTGGATGAAAAGATGAGGCAGGGAATGATCAGAAGCTTTCCTGAGATGAATTGTGTTCTAGTGAGTACATGCAGTTTCTGTGCTCATCTGACCTATCCTGCAAGGTGGTGGCATGGCAAATATGACAGTTTTTATGCTGCCCAATGCGAAATGAATGCTGATAGCTTTATATTGCTTCCTTATGTTATAAACCAGCCTTCAATTCATGTTAATAGCTTGATATGGGGCTTAAATATTCTAAACTTAAAACAAAACACTGGTGGTCCTGTTATTAGGAGGTCTTTAGCAACCAGGACAGGTTTAATCATTGAGTGGATAAAACTGCAGTTGGATTAAAGCCTAATTACCCTGTGATGAATCACTCCATAATATTTCATACAAAGCAGTAGGTTTACAACCAAGCCTAAATGGAGAGGTCTGCAGTGTCTATTGTTGTACTCGGGTCACTGATGCCTATTCCTATTTTAACTTGTTTCTGGTGCTTTAAAGGAAAATAGGGAAAAGAAAGAACTTACCACTTCTGTCAAAGCAGCACAAAGGTATTTTGCTCTAGCTGTTTTCTAACTAGAGAATAAGTCACTATATTTTACCCTCTTTGCCTGCTGCAAGCCAGAGGCCGTTTCGGGACTGCATTTACACTGCTGTCTGAAAGCTTGGCTGCGAGTCTGGCTGGCTTGGTGAAGGCGAGAGCAGTGCCAGGCAAGCCGGCTTACGTGATGACCTTAGCACCGCGGCTGCTCTTGCCAGAGGCAGTTAATTTCCCTAAATGCCATTCCTCAAGGTATTTTTGAGGGGCTTGTTGCTAACGTCCTGCTGGCTGTGAAGTCCTGCCTCCAGCCACCAGATCAGAGGTTTCTCTGCGATGCCCAAGGGTAAAGCTGAAGGCTATGTCCTTGTTAAAGCCGGGAGAGGGGAATTTGGCCCTCAACTTACCCTGTTTGCTAGGGGAGGCAGATTATGTTTTGCTGGGTTTTCCCATTAAATCCCTATCTCCTAATAAAATACTACAAGAAAAAATTCATTGTTCCTGCCAAATTTAACAGGAAATTGAGAATAAATATTTTACTTCAGCAAGCTTGCTTTTTAGCAGCCCAAGCTTTTCCTGGGGGTGGATAGACGCCTGCTTGGTCTATCCTTTAAGCCAGCCCTGGCAGAGCAACTCACTGCAGGGGGCTGAGCCCTGCTTGAGACCACACTGGAGCCAGGTTTTGTGAAAGGGATGCAACCCTGACTGCTGTCACACTTTCCCATTCACCTTCTACAGGCTTTTCTCACAGCTCAGCTTAAATACAAGGAGAGGTAGATGAGTTTTGCCTCCAAACGTGAAATTAAATTTGCGTAATACCGGTCTGGGGCAAAAAAGGAAGGTTTTTAGCCCTGGTTGTGTTAGTAGAGATACCAAGGGCACTGCTGTGCTATAGGAAAGGGACTGAACACACAAGAGCGGGTAAACGAGCTCACACAGAGTGGCAGTCACAGTGTGGCAGCTATTGATGAGCCCTGGCCTGGGAACAGCTCTGAGAGGAGGGTCTCTGCTGGTCTGCGGAATTGCTCAGGATATGGCAGTACTCCTCATCTGTCCTGTTGTGCAGAGAGAAAGGAACAGCCATTAGAAGTGATAAACAGTCTTAATGGCAAATGGGAAGCCCAGAAAATAGAGTGGGAACAAAATGCAGGTTTTCTGCATCTACCAGAAAAACAAATCTTTTTAGTCTAGAGGGACAAAAATTACTAATGCCGCCCAAAAGCAAGGGAGAAGGCAAGTGGTGCACAATGAAGTAAATAAACTATTCTGTAATAGTCTTGTTAAAGCAGAAAAGGATGTTCTTTACATGTGGATTGTTTTTTCTTGCACGGGTGACAAGGAGGCTGATGTGGGAGAGGTGACTGGTACTTGGGAGGGCACAGCAGCCCACTGTTCTCACAGTGTGACCCATATCCCTGGCCAGCACAGCTGCCCGAACAAAAGCTACCCTTCCCACCTCCTGTGCAGTGCAAAAAGAAGTCTCTGAGACTACTTGGGCCCATCCAGGTCCTTGCAACACAAATGGCTGTGGAAACAACCAGGGTACGGGCCCATGCCACAGCAAAAGTTTGCCAGCCATTCTCCACACACAAGGATGAGCGAGCTGGAGGAGGGGTGACAATCCCCAGCACCATCTGCACATTCTTGTAATCAAGGCTGAGTCAGAGCTGCGAAAGGTCATGCTTTTTCCAGCTGAAGGGAAACTTCTTCCATGTGTTCACCTGCCTCTCAGTGCCTGCCAGCTCTTAAACTGGATGTTTGAAAGCCCACCTGCAGTATTTTCACCAGGTGAGCAAAAGTCTTTGTTAGGCAGATAATAATTTGCTGCACAGCATCATTTCAGGTCTTTCTGAGAAAGCTTCATCCTGGATGAAATTTCTTTAGTTTGCCTGTCTGTTTTTCTGATGGAAGCAGGCCCGCATCTTCCAGAAGGCATCATCAAGCTCTGCAGGCTGAAGCTTGCAGAGGCCTCTCATTTCGGCAGGTCTCCCAAGGAGCTGAAACCGGCACAGCATTTCATCTGCAATAGCATCCCAGGCTCCTCCAGGGCCACTGGATAAAACTCCAGTGATCAATTCCGTCTCCTTGAGCCCTGCCGCTTCTCAGCTGAATGGGGGGGTGGGGGTGGCTTGTGCCCTTGCTCCATCAAGCCCAGAAAGCAAATCTCTGGCCTGCACATGCCTCCGGTTCTTTCTCCCAAAACTTCTGGAAGTTACTTTGGTACCACAGGTCTGTCTTGTGTAGCCAACCTACTTGAGCTACAACACAGCGTCTTCTCAGCGGTTTTTGCTGCAGCCCCAAACCTTAGTCCTGTTGAATGTCCCAGACCAAACAAATCGCCCTCGGTTTTCACTTCCATAGTGCAGCATCTGCTCATTTGTAAGAGAAATGCTTGTGGTGGGAGTGCTTACTTTTCTATAATATTTCTAAAACAACCTATAAATTCATCCATGGAGATGGAATTCCCTGTTACAACTGTAGCTTTTTTTCTAAAACCTGGTAGAAAAGGCTTTGTTTTCCGTTCGGCTATTTAGATAGATAAAACCATTCCTGTACAACCTGTAGGTTTCATCCTGCTGTGTTGTAGGGGGACTTTTCACAGGCTACAAATTAAACTAGATCAACAGTCTCATATGGACACCAGAGAGGTAATTATAGCTATAAATGAAACAGTAGTGCTGCTGTGCGTGACAGCAGTAAAACGCAAAAGAAAAACTGAAAACGAAAGGGAAAGAGTATCAGAAAGAATGAAAAGGGATAGAAAGGATTTAGACAAATATACTGAAGAAGGCAGCTTCCTCTGAGGGATTTGGAAATCCAACTAACAGTTTCATCAGAGAGCAACAGAAAAGAAATACTGTTGACTATAAAGACCTGATCTTTTTTCTTGCCTAACCCTGCATCAAGGATGATTCAAGCACCCTCCTGGAAAAGAGAAAATCCTTTGGCAAATGTTAGTGAAACCCTGGATTTACGACATGCAGCTCTGCAAATCTCCTTTTTCTGGCCAAGCCATCCTTGGGATTGGCCTGTACGGAGAGTGGGAATGCTGGGCAAAGTTGCTTATAGAGCTTTTCATGTGGTTAAATGGCTGGAAAAGCATGGCTGGGTTCCCTGCCTCCTTGTAAGTAATCAAAACAGCTGTTTTATTTAAAGCATAGCTTGAAGTCTCAGGTACGTTACGGGAAACCAGAGCAGCAGGGAGAGAGACCAGACCACATGCAACGTGCGGCTCTGGGAGATCGCTTGTTTTGCTTGAGGGTCTTTGCAGTGGGCTGGACTGAGAAATCTTGATGCTGGGAGCCCTTTGTATGCTGCAGGTTCCCAGGATGCTAATAAGACACTGTATGGACGCCACACATGCTGTGTCAGGATCTGAGCTACTGCTTTTGTGTGCTTTGGTTTGGTTTCACTGTCAGATGGGATCAGCCCCTGATTTGCTTCCAAGGGGCAGAGTCCATTCCTAGGGCTCCTTATTAATGCAGTTAAGTGCAAGACCCCACTAAGGTACCTGGAGATCTGCTCAATGTTTTCTTGGTCCTCAGTGAACAGTGCCCTCTACTCTCAGGCAGCAAATGAAATACATGAGCTGGAATAGCATGCATTGCTGTTGAGGAGAGGGGGAGATGCAACAGCATGTCAAGTCAGGAAACCCCAGCAGTCCTCCAGAAAAAAGCGTGGCATACTCCAGAATGCACAGGCGGTATTCCCTGAAGGTGCTGCTGCTGGCAGCTGTGAGCAGCAGTCCAGGCAGTCGTGCTGAGCTCCCACCTGCCTGCACCCTGCCTACCCTGGCCTGCCCACCCTCCCAGGAGCAGTGTGCTGGGCACCTCCGAGTGCCAGCCCCAGGGACGGCTCCTGGGGCACTGCAGTGTGCTGTAGCATTGGGCTGCTGCGCCATGGGGCAGAGAGCCATCCCAGTGCACTCCCAGCTGCTGATCTCAACAACCATGTGCATTTTTTTTCCTGATTGTTTCTGCTCCCCATGTTCATAGTTGGGCATCCCTGCAGGGAGCAGGTCCCCCCCACCGGTGGTTTCACTGCAGATCGGCCCCACTAGCTGGGTTTGCTCTTGGCCGTGCTCCCCTGACTCTGTTTTCCCTCTCGCTCCTACCAGCTGTGTTTGCAGTCTGATCTGTCCCGCCGAGTCCCTTCCATAAAGAAGTGGGAAGGGAAAGGAGGCAGGAAGATGCTTTTTACTCAGCTCTCAGACATGAAGTCATCAGGTTATTTGGCTACCTAAGTCCAGCTTTCTTGAACTTGCTGGCTGCACAGGACAAAATCTTGACAGACCGGACTTGCTATTTCTTAAGCAGAGCACAATGCACCTTTGTGCGGGGTTCCTGGACTGGCCACACAGGTTTTGTTTGACAAAGCCTCTTTAAATTTCTTTTCTTTTTCTTTTTTTTATTTTTTTTATTTCATGGAGTTGCAAAGAAAAAGATTTCTTTCTTCTTTCACTCGAATCTTAGCCTTGCATTTGCACAAAATAGCTCTGTGACCCTAGAGCTAAGTTTCAGGTTTTCAGGCAGTCTGGGCATTTTGTAATCAAATTTGAGGACAACAAAAATGCTATGATTTCAGACCTAGAGGAAAAAAGATGGGGCTGGGAAGCGAGAGAATTACAATTTACTCCAGCATCTCCTGCAGCCTCTGTGTAGAAAATTACACCATTGCTCTATATGCAGCTTCCTCGTGTGTCAAGTGGCCCGAAGCAGTTGCTAGATGTCTTGCAGGAATGGTGTAAACCTCTCCCCATGTTTTCAGAGTGCCTGAGGTCCCCTCGTAAAGAGGATGAGAGAAGTGAGGGGGATGGAGGGAGTTTCCTCTGAAAAGGGGAATCCAGAATGAGAAACACATTCAACCACAGCAAACAGCAAAAACACATGCGCTTTGATTCCAGGAGCCAGACCATGCATGCCTCACATGTGCAGCTGCCCAGATTTATGGCCTGTTATCCTCTGAGGCAATTACTGGAGTTTGTTGCGGGGATCTGCACGAGCGATGCGCAGGTTGCCCACATAGCCTGGCCTTCTGAGAAATGACACGGCGCTCGCTCCGCCAGCGCTCGCCATGTGCTGCGGCTGTGAGCAGCTGTGCTGGAAAACCACCACGGAGGAAATCACAAGTTAGTGAGTCACTGAGACTGCTGCCAGCCTGTCAGGAGTCTCTCCATAACTCAGCTTTCATGTGCCTCTGCTTCTGCTCTGAAGCAGGCTCAGATGCCACCTTGAACAGCAGGGTGGTTGCTAGCAGGTGAGGAAGGCGCAGGGGTACGTGGACAGATGGACCTGGCTTTTGCTGTCCATTCCCAAAGGGAGGCAAGCGCTGTAGAGCGGAGAAGTCCCCCTGACATCCCCAAGCACCGCTTCCCAGGCAGCCTGCAATGCACCCCCAGTGCAGCCCATCAAAGCTCAGCAGAAATGGTGCCTGGTGCCCTGTGCCCCTTGACCCTGCCCAGGGAAGGTGCTGCTTGGGACGTGGCCAGGAGAACACTGTTGCCAGGATACTTTTGGCCCAGCTGCAGGCATCAATATTCAGGTCTTCCCAAAGCTGTTCATGGCTTTGGTCCCAGTATGAGCTCCAAAGTGGTTCAGGCTTTATCTGTGTGCTGGGAGACCACTTGCAGCTGCTCTGGCCCTAGAGCACACTCCTGTGCCTTGGGCTGGACTGCATTTACATCACTTGCATCTATGAGAACCAGGAGAAAGCTGTTGATGTAAGTGCATTAAACCTTCAAGCAGAAACTCCTGCACGAAACCAGCCGGCAGAGTAAGGGCTCACCTTTCCAAAGTAAGGGCTGTGCTGCCCACGGCCTCAGGGCAGAGGTGCCTCCTGCACACTGAGGAGGCTTCTGGAGACCAAGCTGGAGAATAAACCCCTGGGGGAAGAGGATAGTGTGGTGCTGCGGGACACAGAGCTGGCAGGGACAGTGCTGCTGTCCCCTTGCTGTGCTGCAGAGCCAGGCTGCCTCCAGCCGCCCCTGCCTGTGCCCCAGAGACAGTCCCAGCTCATCCCACCAGCCCACAGCCTTAAACGCCCTTCTTCCTTAATTTCTAACAAGTGAGGAGCGGGATGCAGAGCAAACCGGTTCCAAATGCTTGTGCTGGGGGCTCTGAGCTGGGTCTTGCTCCCCTTAAAGCCAGCGGCAAAATCCACAGGAGGCAGAGCTGCTAAAATACTCCCTGGCTGAGTATCAGATGCTGTTTTCCTTGAAAGTGAGATGAGGTCCGTGAGGTGCAGTTTTGTCAATGAGCAGGACCAGGTATTTTCAACATCAAAACAGACAAGAGAGTGAGAAGCATTTTCTATGGAAACATAGATAAAGCCTACATTTGGGATTTTTGCCTAGAAATGCTTTTACTGCTTTCTTTTACAGAACAATAGTTCTTGTTTTGGGGCTAGAAGCTTTTCAAGCAATGAAACTATTCCCTTAAAATCTCAGTTTTAAAGCAGTCCATTCTGCACTGAGTTTTTGGATGAGTTCTCAGCACATTTTTCAGCCAGGTCTGTGCAACACATGTTCCCCACAGCAGCAAGTGGAGGGATTGCTGCTCCCACCGCCCAAGAGGCAAGGAGTGCTGGGGGATCTGCCCGGCACTCCTACTCAGCTTTCCTCATTTTTAGCCTCACTTGTGCTGATGGCACCAGTGTGCTTTCAATTCACCATCAGTAGAAGATGCTCTCTGTGCAATGGCTCTCGGCTGGTGACAACCACAGAAAGATCACAGTGCCTGGGAGAGGTCCTGAGGAGGACACTCAACAGTGGGGTGAATTCTTAGCTAGGGGTAATGACGCCTTGTGTTTTTGTTCTTTGAGCAACCATGCTTTAAATTGACACTTGGAGTTAACTTGCTTTAACTTCCACGTGTAAACCAGCTTGAAGTAGACAGGTCCCTTGGACCACTCAAGGATGCCTTCAGATGAGCTCTGGTGAGCCTTGATGAAGCAAACTCCATGTTTTCTACCCACTCCGTCCCCTCATGAGAAGCACCCACGGGCAGGACTGAGACTGCAACAGCACATCGGTGCTGGCACATCCACCCCCACAGCCCTGGCTGTAGGCTGTTCTCTTCAGCTGCCCAAAACTCTACCCGAAAGCCCAATGTGGGACCTTCAGGTGTGAAAAACTTGGTCTCACCTTGGACATAGCAGTGGGCAAACTTCCCAGATGGTGTCAGAAATGCTCATGAAATATAAGAAGATCCCTTTTCTCTGCGGCAGCAGTAGTGCTGGCTGACATTGTGAGCTTGTTGTTGATTCAGTGCAAAGGCAGCCTGGCCAAAGCTCGCAGCAGCTGAAGTTGTTTGTGAACTGGGATCACATTCATTGGTTAATTTGGTAGGAAAAAAGATGGAGAATCAATGTAAAAAAAATATATAAGAAATGTACTTTAAATTGAGACTGTTCCATGTAGCTGCTGTTCCGCTGTGAAATGTTGAATTTACTATTTTTGAATGAATGAATGAACTTAGTATTTAAAAAAAAAAATCACCATAAGTGAAACACATGAAAAGGAAACAAAATCTTTTATTTTGGATTGAGTTAAATGTTCTGTTTGACCAGGTGTGATTGAGATTTCCTTACTTTAATTTTGTTCTGCTGCCTTGTTTTGGGCAGGGGAACACACACACACCACCCCTCAACCTTCATGCTAGATCCACCCAAAGGAAAACTTTTGAAGCTAAAAAAATCACTGTTTCCCATCTGTCCCAGCTTTGACCTTCTGGGGGTGTCTCTCACAGAGCTGCCACCTCGCAGAGGGTATCTGCACTCCCCTGGCTGACACAAGGCTGTAGGACCCTCCCAGCTGCTGCCGTCTTCTCCGGGGCACGTGGCTGGGACACAGTCAGAGGAAAAGAAGCTGGCTGCCCTGTGTCATCCCTCTGAGAGTCTCACCACAGCCCACATCGAGCCTGGAACCATCTCCCAGCCCAGACAGCTCTGGGTATCTGTAATTAGTGTGTGCTTTGCTCATCTTTTATTTTAGCTGCTTGCTTTTGAATTGTGCCTGTCCCCTTGCCTGTCCCAGTAGATGCAGGCTCCCTCTCCACCTGCTGGCTGCATGTCAACAAGGTGACAGCTGAAAATATACCTAGGGACAGTCAGGGCTGTTGTCCCCATGGGCAAGATGAAAGCTGGGTATCCTGGCACCCTGAGGCCACCTCTTACATGTCTGTAGTCAGCAGTACAGGTGATGCTGGTTAAGCACGTGACTTCTTGGTGTGAGTTAGTCTTGATCTTCTTACTGAATGCTTACACAGATGTCCTCTGGGTCTTGTGAACATGTGTCTTCAATTAATTTTCATCAGCAGGGCTAAAGTAAAACACTTTTGCAGTTAGAAAATGAGATGCCAGGTATACTCCAAGCAGCAGATTTTCAGGCTGCTCCCATTCAAACTCCTAAGGGCAAGTTTTCCGGCATGCAGAGAGGCAGCCATGGCTGGTGGGGCAGCTAGTGCAGAGCTGTTTGCATCCAACACCTGAAGGGTGGAACAGTTTGGGTAACGTGGATCCTGCTGGAGAATTACTCTCCTGTAGCGTCATCTCCTGGAAACCAGCTCAACACAAATGTTTGAAAAGAAGAATTTCTCTTTAGGAGTCCTGCATGGATGCAGACACCTGTAGCTCTTTCTACAGTCACCACCCACAGAGGGTTTGCTGTGAGAAACAAGTTATGTTGAGTGTTGGTACCCAAGACATCACAGCATCCTCCTCTGTCCACCGAAGCTGCATTGACAGAAGTGCCCCATCCCTGACAGTGTTCAAGGCCAGGTTGGATGAGGCCTTTGAGCAACCTGGTCTAGTGGAAGGTGTCCCTGCCCATGGCAGGGTGTTTGGAACTAGATGATCTTTAAGGTCAGTTCCAACCCATTCTATGATTCTGTGGTTGTTTTCAGCCATGTAGACTTTAAACTGCTTAATCCTAAAAGATGCCTTGAAGACACATGAAGCTACATGCCTCACAGCTTGAGTCATTCACTGCTGGTAATCCAGGTGGGATCTGTGTGGGGCAGATTTCCCCACCTCTGCGTTTTGTGGGGCTTCTTTCTCTTTCTGAAACAACTGGGCTGGACTCTCAGAGAGGGAGCTGTGGGCCTGACCCCCTTGGGAGACATCTGTAAGCAGCAAGTAAAACCCATAGCCTAGGAAGGAGTAGGTGTGATAAGTAAGATTGGGTGATTTTCACTGCAGTCTCCTCTGATTGTAACTGCTTCTCAGACAAACAAAAACAGGTCTAGGGAATGGTTCCTGTCCTGTCTCTCTGGCCAGGGTCACCCTGTCTCACTAAGGAAAGGGCTGGAGAGTGTTGGTGGTGCTTTGAGGTTGCAGATATGGGAGGAATTTGCAATCCCAAACACACCATGGTACCACTTCATATTTTTATCAGAACTACCAAATTCTGGAGTGATTTGAGTAATATGTCCTGCTCCCCGGGCATCTTCAGGATCATATCATTTTCCTTTGAGCTAGAAAGCAATTCCAACAGCCTTTGGAGACTGATGCAAATGGCAAGTCCACAAAGGCAATGGAGATCTGGTGAAAATGTAAACAGCCAAAATCTCAGTCTCTTTCCAGCATACCTAGAAATCGTGTTAGTAGCAAGTACATGAGTAAATGACCCCTTGTCATTCCCAGCATACTTCTTACTGTTGAAAATTACCAAGAGCGGTGTGAGCAGGTTAGCTTTGCATGCCTGCTAATGCTCTTTGCTGCCATCACTCTGACTTGTAATGGCTGTTTCCTAACCTCTGGATTCCCTGTGGCAGAGCAAAGAGGAGGGTATACAAATCAGAATTAAAACAAATGAGCCAGCCAAGACTGGCAGCTTATTAATCAGCTTCAGAACGAGTGAAGGAGCTGCGGGAGGCCAGTTGCATTAGAAGTCCAAATAGCATCTGTGATTTGAGGTCTACCTTAATTCTATACACATCAAATCCATATTTTGCTTGCTTTCTCATACCCGGAGGATGGAAATCTCACTTGGAGTGACTTGTTTGCTTTTGAGCAGATGGCGTAAAGCATTGCCTCTGTGATCTCATGAAGCAGTTGCAAAACAACCCAGCTTTGCTCAGCAGAGCCCCCCAGTGCAGCAAAGCCGGTGTGGTGTGGAGATCAAAGCCAAATCTTCTTCTTCATGACTTTCCTGTTACAATTTTTTCTCTCTTCTACTTTTTTTTTTCCATAATCAGAGTCTTGACTTCTTTTTCTTCCATATTCAGGCTCAAGATCAAACAGGCCAGACATCTGCTATGGTATTTTTTTAATCATTTTAATGATTTAATAATTTCTAGGGGAGAGGGAGAAGAGGGAAATGAAAATAATGACAAAGCCAAAAAAATGACACCATTTCTTTAATTCAGACACAGTTGGGAGTGCCTGTTCTTCCCTCTTTTTTAATCTTGAGGAAATCATCATGATGATTGTAGCTGATGTACGCTGGCAAAGCATTTAAGTAGATGTGTGCCTGAAAGCATGAATCACATCTATTTTCTTCTTCTTTTAGAAAATATGTTATACTGATTAAGGCTTTTTCATCTGAAAATGCAAAAAACCTGTGGCAAACACCTCATCCCTGTGAGGCAGGTAGAGGTTGTGTGCTGGATGGGCAAAGGGAGGTGGAAGTTTGGGCAGCTTTCCCAGTGGACCACGGGGAGCAACAAAAAAAAAAAATCAGTCTTCTCTTCAAAGCTGGACCATATTTTCCATTAAAAATCCATTAATTTCTCTTAACTGCCCCTTATCTGGGGATGAATTGCTGCCACCACCCATGACACTCAGCAGATGTATGGTCTCATGCCAAGCTCATCCTCCCTCTCTGACTTTTGGGAAGATCTGACCCAGATATTTGAAGTCTTCCCAGTTCTAATGAGTCACTGTGCTGGGGCTGCGGGAGGAGGAGCATGGCCGGGAGGTGTGCATGGGGCAGCCCCCATGCTGGGAAGGAAAATGATGCTGCTGGCTTTATTCACAGATCGCCTCTGAGTCACGGGGGATCCTCAGCTGGCCGTGAGGTCTCATTTTTCACTCAATGGGACACCATTTATGCTCTAAGTGTTACAGGCATCATTGGGTTATGTATCAGCACCAGCCCAAAAAAGATTATTTGCAAACTCACCCACACTGCTTATTTTTGGAGAGAAGGCACTCAGCCTGCCAGCTGCCTCTGGGAAGAGGTCTTTTTGCAGAGAGTGATGGATGATGAGAATTTAAGATGTCATTCTGGTTCCTTTATTTAAATTTAAATACACACTAAATGTTTCTGATGGTGGAGAGGTCATTTGAATGTCCACATTACATACCGTCATCTTGCTTTTCTTTTTTTTTGTGTGTAAAAGTTCAAAAACTTAAAGCAGAAAAGTCAATACAAACACAGCGTCCAAATGTGGTGTATAATCCTCCTCTTATCTGCATGCCATTGCTCAAAACAAAGGCATTAATGTTTCACGGTTATGAGTTGCCCTGAGGATAATCAAATCAAAATCAAATGCACCTGCAGAAGATAAGGTCGCTGATACTGTTTCCCACCCTGTCCCACTCTGGCTGCTAGTTTCACTGCAATTGCATTTATTACTCTCTTTTAGTTTCACTGGTATTTCTTTAAAGATTGCTTTTCCATATGGATAGATCAAGTATAAATTTCTTTAAGCTGTATGCTCTGCAGAAATGAAACTTGCTGAGAAAGCTGGCAGTTGTAGGAGTGAGAGGAGATCCTAGGAGTGAGAAATAGTGGGGAGAAGTGGATCGCAGTCTCCCAAAAGAAGGGGAATTCCTTCAACAGCATGGCCTGTTGAAGTGCCCCAGCCTCCACCTTGCCTGCCCCTTAATCAAGCGATCATATCAGCCCCCTCGCTCCTTTCAATGGGGGAAATTTGCAGACAAATTCCTGCCAGTGGGATGTTGGAGCTCTCCTGGGTGGCAGAATAAAGATACCTGTCACCTCCTCCCAGCCCTGCCTCCAGCTCATGCTGGGAGCACGGCTGGGGAGACCCGTGCTGGCGGTGGGGCCGGTCATTTCCAAATCCCCATCAGAAAGTGAAATAAGACCCAGCTCCCCAATGGCTCAGCAGACCCATTGACCAAGGCAAACAACTGTGTAAGTGGTCCCATATGCTGTAGGTACATTAGAGGGACATAAATTGTGCTTTGTGCTCCCGGTGGTGCTGCTTTGCCCCGCTGTGGAATGCCTCTCGCCTTTCATTTGTTGGAGGGGCAGCTACTCTTCCCAAGTGATGTGCGAGTGGCACCACAGCTCTGGAACCAGGATCCTTCCCAGTGGATTAGTCAGGAGAAATATTTGAGCGACGCAACCACCAGTGTTCTGGTCGTTGTTGCAGGGTACCTGCCGGGCAGCAGCTCTCTCCTCCAGCCTTTGTCCTTCTACCGCTCCCCCATCACCAAATGAAGATTGTATGGGCAAGGATTAACAAAGAGCCTGTTCATATGAGGGAAGTTTTGGGGGCAGAAAGGACTGAAAGGCTCAAGATACAGCAAGGCTTAATGCCGTAAATCTGATTAATTTACCTTGTGACAATCGTAACAAAAAAGTGAAGGCTGGGAGCCGGGGCTGCGGGCTGACCTTTTGCTCGCACTGAAAGGCGGCACAATAGGGGCTGGGGCTGGTCAGGGGAATGACCCTGCCTTTCACTGCTACCTGCTGCTTCCGACAATGCAATTGGACACAGTTCTCGGGGTGATGAAAAACACCTTCCCACCAAAGGCCCCTTTCTCCCCCTGCCCTGGACAGGGCCAGCCCAGGGGTGTTGGGCTTGGGCAGAGCCGGCTGTGCTCAGCGCATAAATGGGCATCACTCACTAACGCTAACACCCACCAGGCAAAACTTCCCGGGGGGGCTTCAGGGTCAGACCCTGCCTGTGCAGGAGGCGTGGGGGGACTCTGGGCTATACTGCCCAGCGAGCAAGGAAAGGCTTTCGAGGTCTCTCGTGCATGGTGCAGAGCCAAAGCCCCAGCCCGTGGGGCAGGATCACCCTATGTGCATGGGAGTTTGCTGCGCCAGGGAGTGCCCCAGCTGTATCTGAAGGCAGCAGCTGTGGGAGACAGGTTTTCTGTGCATCCCCTGGAGAGCATCTTCCTTGGGTGCCCTCACACTGCCCGAAGAACACAGGATTTATTTCTCTCTTGTCCCTTGCTAACTGTGCCCTAAAGCACACAGGAGGGCATGTACTACCTTCAGCAGCAACAGCACGTACCGGTGGGAACACCTGGCCCAGAGGCATCCCAGAATAGGAAACAGGCTTAAGTTTTGCTCAGCAGAAATGTATTTATCTGAGGAATTAACCTTTGTGTTCAATACTTGTTCTCCAGACTTGTCTTTGTCTCCAGCGCTTGCTTTGCCCTAAGCAGCAGCCGTTCCCACCAGGTATGACTCCTTGCTTGATTGAAATGGGACCGGAGAGATCTTGAGATGAGGAACAGGAGCTGTGTGCCCTGTGCCCCTGCACCCAGTCAGCACCCAGCTGCACCCAGCATTGTCCTGGCCCCACTCCCTGCAGGGAAAGGGGGATGGGGTGGTCTCGTACCCCTTCACATTTCCAGCTCTCTTCTTTATGCTGTGACTGGCTTAAGTTCTCACAGAGTCGCTATCACGAGGAAAGTTTGGGGGATTTCACAATTTATTTTAGTTTTATCAGCTTAAAAAAATTGAAAACTTAAAAAGTAGGTGAAAAATAACTCTAAATCTTAATTGGACCATACACCAGTCAGGCAAAACCCCTTGTCTGCCTTTAAATGCATTGGCTGGTATCTCCTGATACGCGTCAAAAATAAATAGTTAATAAAGGTGTTTTGACTGGAACATCTGCTGGAATTCTTGGTTGTGGAGGCTTAATTGCAGACTAGAGTATCAAACTTTCAGAAGTTTGGGGACAGAGATTGATTGGGGTCACCAGGTTATTTGGAATAAAATCACAACCCTTATCTCTCAAGTGCAGTGTCCAATTGATTTTCTCTGGACCATTACACACCGCACACTGCTGCAAAGCCCAGAAGGGGAGTGGCAGGACATCACGCTTCTCAAAATCCTTTTGACGCAAACCACCGTGGTCCTCTGCGCGCCCTTTGGGGGGCACAGCTTTTCCCCATAAGGACTGAAGAACGGGTGGTGAAACCACTGTGGCAAAGGCTCAGCCACTTTCCAGACGAGGGCTGTATCCAGAGAGGTGTTGCTACCCCCAGGACTGCATTTGCAAAGCACCCAGCCACATGTGGTGGGCCTGGGTGATTAAAAACACCAACTGCTGTTCAGACAAATGGAGCATTTCCATACATATTGCTGAGTTCCACTTATTCCAGCATTTCAGCCTGAAAAACTAGGAAGAGCTGCTGTCTGTGAGCAGAGCTGGCAGAGATGGGGATGCGTGTGGTGCAATTTGCTTAACAGGAAAATATTTTAAGGTTAAAGAGAGCTCTTCACACCAAAGCTGTGGCTCATTATGTATCAAGTCCCAGGCAGCTTGGATTTGCCAATCAAATAATTTTTAATCAAATTGCCAACACCAGCCCAGGTTGCCCTCTCCTATATAGCCCAGAGCTCTGCTGCCCCGGGGAAAGCAGGTTTTCATGTTCCAGCCAGCCCCATCCCCTTGCCACCAAAGCTCTGGCTTCCTGCAGGGTTTTCCTGGCATCCTTGTTTGGTGGATGAGTCGTTCCCTCTATTCCCCAGTCTCCCGATGGGAGCAAGCTGGGGTGCAGCCTCCTCAGGGACAGGTTTGTGCTGGCCTGGGTAAAGCCCAAGCCGGGAGGGGTGGTGGGCAGAGGGGACCCACTGGCTTGGAGCCCTCCCAGCACGTTTTGTTCTGCAGCTCCTAATCCTTCCTGGTGTGCTTCTTGCCTTTGTGGTTTTCCACCTCCTTCAGGTTTGGGAAAGCAGCTTTCCCTTGTGTCTCCATTGAGTCACCAGCTCCAGGGTCCGGCTGTTGCCCTGGGTAATTGGCAGCAGTGACATATTTGGGCTGAATTTTGTTGTATGCGCTAGGAAAAGTCAGCAAACAGAGTTGAGTGCTGTGTCAAGTATTGCCTTTGACTTTCTATTGCAGCCGTTTGGGGTCTGTTTTGTCCTTGGCTGAGAAAGCCTCTGTTCTGGTTGAGCCTTTGTCTGAGATGTTGGAGGTTAGTCTGAGGAGAGCTGTCTGAGAGACCCTGCTAATCCCTTTTTACTTTTTGAACAAGAAAGTCAAGTGTTTTTTATAATAATAATAATTTGAGCTAATAAGTAACATGCTGGCTGGAGCTGCAGCTGCCTGGGGTGGAGCAGATTTGTTTTCTATGTCTAATTAGAAAACCTTACCTAATGTCACACACATCTTCATTTGCAGTTTTCCTGGAGAGGTCCAGGCTCTCACAGCTAAATCAGTGCTGGCTCGGGGTCCCACCTCCCCAGCTTACCCCCCTCCCTTCATTGAAGCCGCTTGAACCCTGCTCTGCCCTCGCTGCAGAGCATTTTTAGGAGGACCTCAGGCTCTGGTGTGGCCCTGAGGCAGGACACCCACCCGTGAACCAGCCAGGGGTGCTTTGTGAGGGTAGGTTCCTCTTTCTGTGGGTAGAAATGTTTATTTTATTATTCCTTTAATTCCTCCATGCTGTGTTCCTGCCTCACCAAAACGCATTAGCAAACTAAATCTTTGTCAGCGAGGGAGGTCTCGCTTCCTTTCAAGGATAACAATTCTTTAAGTCTGTGGGAAGATTAAAAGTGCAGTACTAAGTAAAAAATCATACAGCTGGGGAAGGCAAATGCCCATAACTGTGTTCATTAACAATATTGTATATCATCTAAATGAAAGAAAGTTTAAAGGCTTAATGATTTCCTTCTCACTGATACACGCTGTTCAGTGCCAGCTCAGACAACGAAGAAAGACTAACCTGTTTTAGCTCTGCCCTGCTTTGATGGTTGTTTTGCAAACACTTTAGAAAAGTGTTCAAATTCCCATAAGATTGATTTTTGGTGGAAGTTGAAGTGGGGGGGTAAATATATTTTCTATTGAGTGATTTTTACAATACGATTAACTTCACAAGACCTCAGCTTTGGCCTTAGCTGGCCTTGACAATGCCTCCCTTTTAAGAAGGTGATGCAGCTATCTATAATTAGCCATGGCTAGTTAATAGCTCATCTGTTAATGTCCAGGCCCACAAATGGAAGGTTTCAATGTACAAGGAACCAAGGCTAGGCCAACAAGGATAAAATCATGTCCATTTTAGTTTAATGAATTCTGTTTCCATTGTTGCTGCGTTTTATTTGGGCAGTCAGATGGATAGCTGAGCTTTGGGACGGCTTTCGGAAGGGTTACAGTTTCCCGCAGTGCGGGAGCTTGTGCTCCCTCCGCCAGCCTTTCTGGCCATAACATCACTGCAGAAAATGGTAAGAGCAATATTCTGTGCTCTTCCGAAGCCTGACTGCCAAATTGTTCAAAGCTTTGTCGGTGGTAACTTCTTTAAGAGTCACATTATTGCTTTTAGTATCCCCTGAAATAATGGGAATGGACAGAGCAGTGGTCTCTGATGCCGAGGCGAGGTGTCTCCCCTCATTGCCTGGTGTGGGGTCCTCACCCTTTGTTGCAGCTCAGAAGAAAGGGCCCCTTGGTCTGCATTCATGTAGGGGGAATGGGACCTGCAAGGACAGCAGCCAGGCTGTTGGACATAGTCCTTGACACAGTTCTCTGAAGACCTCTTCTGCTGTGGCCCTGGTTATTCCTTACCGCCTTTCAAATCGAAAATAAAACCAAGGTCCTGGTGTTAGTGCATGTTGGCCCTTGGCTGGGCGATGGTGTTTAAATACCCCCAGAGCTTTGAGGTATTTGGTACAGGACAGCTGAACTTTGACTGGCTTTGAATAATCATGATTATTAGGCACCTGGCCTCATTCATGATGAAAACTAGCACATAAGCCAGACAATGCTGTCAAATACAATCCCAACTGGTGCTAGCATTGATTCTAGCTAGCAGTGAGAATTGGCAAGGGCTCTTGCTAAAGACTGTCATATTTATTTGCATGACAATCATTAAATGCCAAAAGTTTGCATTTTCCCACTTCAAAAACGAAAAGAAACATTGCATGTAAAATTGCACCAAACTGCCCCTTTCCCTGAAACTTGCTGCTTTGACGTTCTTTTGAAAAATTCCCGCCTGGCTTTAGTCATGGGAAAGAATTTTCTCCTTAATGTTGTTTTGGTCAGGAAAAAAATAAATCTTTGTTTGCATGACTAGGTCTCAGTCATGAAAAACTGACCCCAAAAAATGCTGCTAAGAGTTTCCTCTGACTGTAGAGGCTCAAAACGGGACATGCTATTTGAGATGTATGCTTGAGTGGAGTGGGGACTGGAGGGATTTGAGGAAGAAGAAACCCCTTGGAAGCTCCTCAGTTTTTACAGAGTTCTGTTTAGGGCAGAACATTTGAACCAAGCAAGATGCCAGAGACTGGGACCGTGTCACGTATGGCAGCCTGTGTGAGCCTGCCCTTGCGACACTGTCCATGGGCAGCTCTGGAAAGCAAACCCTTTTCCAGGCCACACAGCCCTGGAGGGCTGGAGCTGCTCCTTCCTCAGTGCCTCGGATGGGAGCCAAGGCCACCTCAGGACAGGCAGCTTTGGTTCCTCCGCAAGGACCAAGCTGTGTGCTGTCCCACATCCCTGACATCCAGCCTGTCCATGAGTCAGGCAGGCACTTATCGAGGTTTTGGATGATTCCTCAGTATTCTCCAGACCTCTTGGGCTTGTAAAGCCAGACAGGAAATCTTGCAGAAATGGTTTTTCCTGTCTGAATCCCAGCCAGGCCTGTTTTGAGGACTACCTGGAAATAGCTGGAAGACAGTCTCGGTGGAAAAAATTCCCACAGTTTGAGCCCTGGCTAGGGACTGGAAGCTGGACAAAGATTAAATCTTGTTTTTTCAGATCATAGGAAGTCCTGGGGTACGTAAGAGAGTGAGAATATAAATACTAGCATCCCCCTGCTGCTTTAGGCTGGGCTTTCTGGAGGACGTGAGTGACAGACTAAGTCGGCTCCCCTGTGTTTCTGGGTCGTGAGAGCCAAACTCCACACTGGAAATCCCCCCACATACCTGGGCAGAAGGGGGGCTTTCAAGCAGTGATTCCTGCCTTTCTCCCTCTGGAAACCAGATTAATTTCCTCAAGTAATTGTGCTTCTCCTGTCCTGGCTTCAGACTTTACAACACTTGGTTCATCTTCCCCTTTGGCTGTGTGGTGAATGCCAAGCAAGCTCCCCTCTCTGGGAAGGATGGAAAAGTTGGTCTTTTTGACCAACAAAACGTGCTTGCAAACCTCCTGCCCTAGTCTGACAACAGAAGTTAAATCTTGTTATAAACCCAGTCAGCCCTATTGAGGCTGGTAGCTGTTGTTGGCTTTCCCACTGGAAAATACCACCAACGGACAAAAATCTTAGAGGTTTCAGGCATTTGGCTCTGGTAGGGTACCGAGCATGCAAACCCGTTTGTTGTATTAAGTCCAACTTAAGCAAACTAAATTGCAGCTTCCATGATTAATATTCGAAGCCACAGATAGGAAGGCAAAAACAACAGTTCAGGCCTAAGCAGTGAGTATCTGAACTTGAAAAACGCCCACCATTCAGCCTTCAAGAGCACTTTTGAAGCTGCCTGTAGAGAAAATAATTAAAGAGATGAAAGATACAGTGACTGATAGTAATAAATCACATGCGGTTGTCTTTGCCCTCTCAGCAAACATAAATCACTTTTGCCTTTAAAATATGGCAAGAAGCATTCTTCCCAGATTGCTTTGAATTTATTAGACAAGGTCATTAGAAATGTATTAGGGCAAAATCTGAATTTATTAACTGAGTTACTTAACAGCTTAATTGCTCAGTTAGTGGTGGGTATGCACTCTGCCTAGTTTTGGGTGAGAAGGAAGACAGCCAGGAATGCAGGTGACTAGGCAGGAGGTGCCACCGTCCCCAGAGGCAGAGGCTGGCACGGGAGCAGGGATGTAGCCCCCCGCCGGGTCCTGGGCTCTGTGGTGGGGGCGCAGGGCTCCTGAGATGGTTTTTAATTAGCAGCAGGCAGGTGTGTTTGTCTCCCTGGTAATTGGCTTAAAGTTGGCCGGGGTATCTTTTGAGAGGGAAACCAGTTACAAGGCCTGCAGCTGGGCTACACCAGAGCTTTTAGGCTTTTTTTGCATGTGCCGGTTTAGAAGAGCAGTTGGGAAGCTGGGGGGCCAGGCAGGTTCAGCTCCACTCCGGGCCCTGCTGGGACCAGCCAGCGGCACCTGCGTCCCTGCACCACGCAGAGCCTTCTATGGACTGACAGGTTTGAATTCAGCTGAATTTTAATGTGTGCACACAGAAGCCTCTTCTAGCCTTGAGCTTTGAGACATTGAGGCTGAAAGTACTCTGCAAGGAACTCTCCTCATTGCGCCACCAGACTTGTGTCCCCACTTGCAGCAAACAATGCGCTCTGCAGCGTTGCTCTTCCCAGCAGGGACCATCTGCCAGGAGAGGCATTTCTGGAAGCAGCCAAACCCAACAGACTCATTTGTACGTGTGCTTCCTCTGGGAGAGGGTGAGGGAGGAAGCACGCAGCAGGTCTGAGTCAACCGATGACACGTCTGAGGTTTTGGTTTCATTAGGTTTTGGTTTCACAGACCACCAAAGGGCGGTCACCACGGCTGCCATGAGAGCTGGGATGTGCTGCTGGGATAGGGCGTGTGGCAGCCATCTGGGGCTGCTCAAAGCAGCACAGAGCTCAGCTCCTGGAATAGGAGAAAGAAGTTCCAAACACTGTATTTAGCATGGCTTTCAGGTCACTCAGAAGCTGCTACCACCGAAGCATCTGCAGCCTCTGACTGATAAAAACTCATCAGCTGCAGCTTCTGCCCTTTCTCTTAACTTAGTCAAATATGGCTTTGCACTTGTTCAGCAGGCAAAGCCTTCACTGAACCTGTCAGCTGGGCCAGCATCTTCCTGTAGGTCAGGAGATGCACAAGTGAAGACTTCCAGTGAGAACAGGTTCCTCCTGGGATGTTCAGTTCCATGAAACAACAGCATTTGCTTAGTTTTTCTCCATTTCCAGGTAGAATCTGGAATCTCTTCTTCCTCTTTCTCTCCATGCTTGTTCTGCCTGCCCCAGGAGAAGCCAGGTACCCCACGAGATAAGACAGACCGGTAGATGACACTTGTTGAAATCAATGGGTACTTCTCTTTGTGGCAGACTTCATGATTAAACCCCCAAATTTTTCACCGTGGCACGTTTTCTCATTTTCCCTGACAATGGGTAGCTCCAGAGTAAGGAAGAGGGTAAGAGGAGAAAACACAAATTTAATGACTGCAGTGACAAACTTTATTACAGCAACTTTATGGGGGGAAAATGTCTCACAATCTTCACTGCATAACAATGTCCCGACAGACATGATGTCATTGCGTCTTAAAAGGTGTTTGAGTTGGAAAATCTTTTCAGCAGTGTTTTAAGGGGCTGTTTAAATGATTAATAAGGTTTACGTGTGTGATTTATTATCTCAAAATAAAAAGGTACAGTAGGTATAAAATGTATCTGAAAGGGATGACTGTGTTTATTAATGTTACAGGTGTTATATTGCCAGACATTATCAAAATAAATATGCTTAACTGTAAGAGAAAAATGTCGCATCTGGCCAGATTTTATACATCTGTATATGTATGCCCTGACAATTTGTGTTAGAAGAGAGAAGTAGCTGGGCAGAACATTATTTTGGACCCTGTATCATGAAATAACACAAACATGAGAATTCACCTGTTTTCCCTGCTCACTAGAGGTATGCCTAGAGTGTACGTGATGTATATTTTGATTAAATGCACCCATTAAAGCTATTTAATGGTGTTTATTATTGCACATCTGTGAATATTTACCTAATGGACAATGTCTAGATTTCCTCCAAACGAGGCTTGTTGAAGTTAAACTCTTGAGCCCGGCTCCACAGGCATGGGGAGGGATGGCTGCTGCGGGTGGGAACAGTACACGACTGATTCCAAAATCAATCACGGGTGGCTCTTTTCAGCCTTCCAGTTGTTTCTCTTTGAAATTCCTCTTTCCCACGTGCAGTCTCTACCTGCAGGCAAAGTTACAGTTTCAGCAAAATCTTTCTGAGCCAGAGTCCTAATTTTTGTCTTCAAAATGCAAAAAAAAGACCGAAACTGCCTTTATTTCCAGTGGAAGTTTTTCTTATGGGGAAGTTTTCAGTGGAGAAATGGGTTTGCTCAAACACAGCTTCTTTTATAGATCTCTGAACCACAGGAAATCGGTTTAGATGATTAGAAACAAGGAGACTTGGGACGTTCTTACACACCAGGTGCCTGATGACTCCTCACTCTCTTATTCACTCTCTGGTTACACATGCCCACGCAGCTATTCCCATGCTCCATTTAAACTTTGCCTGGTCCCTGCCACGAGCCTGAGGGGCTCTGTAGTGCCACAGTCTTCAACTGTCGATGGCTAAGGGGTGCCCAGGCTGGGCTGTGGCATCCTAAACCACAGGCTCACTTCAGAAATCTCAGACTTGACTTCCCTGAGACTCTCTCCTCCTGTGTGAAATAGGGATAAGTACGTCCCAGACCTGATGGCACTGAAATTAAGGGTCTAGGTGAGAAGTCCCATTTCTTTCCCAGGACTTACTATCTCCATGCTCTCTCAAAGGTCACCAGGATGCCTCCTACCTTCCTCGCATCTCCATCCTGGGCGCCCTGAGAAGGGCTGCTCCCGGCCCTGCTTTCAGCTTAGAGCACATCACCACTAAGCACCTTCACAGCATCTGCCCCTGCATAGAGTAATTCCTAAAAATAAAAGTTGCTGGAGAAGCAGAGCTTGTAAAGGAGGTTGGATTTCTTTATCTGGAAGTGTTCACTTCCAAAGTTTTCAACTTCCACCCCTCGGGCATGAATACTGAGCAGTGTCCCCTGTGTCCCAGAGGGCTGCGGTCCCTTCTGCTGCCCAGTAGCTGCTCTACCCCACACCCAGGGCCCTGCTCATATTGCCAACAATGCAATTTTGGCATCTCCTGGCATTTCTAACTTTTATTAAAATAAGCCTAAATGGAAATTGCATTCTGCCTCCTCTGGGGTTTCCATGGAGCAGATCTAATTATCTTTCTATAATAGCACTAATTGGCGGACTCACAGCCCTGGCTGTTCAGCCCACTCCTCTGCGCTCCCTTTATCCCTCACACTGCCCCGGCCTCTGGGGCTGGATGGGATTTAAACATGGTCTGATGGTTTGTGAAACCACTTTGACTTCTTGCCCTCAATTCGCTCGTGCTACCTGAGCTCCCCGACCTGTTGACAGAGGAGCTTTCCTTTGTCTTTGCAAATTGACACAGCTGCACACTTCCCAAATAGACTCAGATGTTGAGCTTTGGGCTGAATGGATCCTCCAGATTAACGCGGAGGAGAATTAGCTTTAAAAACGCTAAGCTGGAGCCAGCAGCAGGAGAATGGAGTGAAGCTCTTTATCAGGATTCACTGCCATAGAAAGGGGCTCCCTGCTCTTGCAGTGATATTTACTTCCCTTTGGGGAGGGCATTCCTGGAGCAGATAGCTCATCATGACCCTGTACGGCGGCTGGAGTTAATTAGCCTACTGTATAATGGGGAGATTCGCCCGGAGATTACACGAAGTGATCTCTCACCACACACGCTGTTTGCTGAGTGGTTTGGGGCTCTTGGCAAGCACAAAAGCAAGCAGCAGAAAATGGGGGGGTGGGGATTGCTGCCACGTTGCTCAGCAGAGCTGCGGGCAGGGATGGAAGCTGAACCCTGCCCGGTCCCCGCTCTCCCGGGGTCCCAGTCCCCCATCCTCACGGCATGCAGGGACACGGGGCCCGTAAGCTCTCGCAAGACTCTTTTTTTGAAAATGGCTTGGAAAATCGGTCATAGGGGTGAATTTTCCCAAACTGGAGCAAAAGGGTAGAAAAGAAAGTTGATGGTCACCTCTGCCTTGCAGTGAAGCCAGGGTGTGTGCAGGGACAAAGCAGCTGTCCTGGGCCAGGCAGGGAAAGCCATCTGCCTGCCCTGCCTTGTCCGGAGGTGATGGGACAAGATCAGCATTGGAGGCAATTAACACTGAACAACTTGTTAATGATTTTATAGCAGGTTATAGAAAATCCTTCAAATAAAACTACAGGAGACCTTCTATAACTCTACATGGCTGTAAATATGTATTAACTTAATTACTATCAGCAATTACAGCTCAGTTGGGAACAGTTAAAGTGGGTGCACACAAAAAGGGATTATTATCCTTAGAAAATGAGCGTGAAGATAAAAGGGATTTAATTCACATTAGCTAACGAGCAGAGGCAGAGGTGCAGCAGCAGCATCCCCCTCTGCTTCACAGTGCTCATAAAGGGCACAGGGAGCAGCCAGGCTCTGTAGCCCAGGGCAAGCGAGGGCCACGTGTGCCCAGCAAGCTGAAGGGGTGGCACTTCCAGGAGAGTGGAAGGGAAGAGTCTGGCACCAAGTCAACTGCCTGCTCCTCTGAGGGGACATAGAATTATAGAATTTTGTAGAATGGTTTGGGCTGGAAGGGACCTTAAAGATCATCTAATTCCAAGCCCCCTGCCATGGGCAGGGACACCTCCCACCAGATCAGGTCGCTCAAAGTCCCATCCAACCTGTTCCTGAACACTTCCAGGGATGGGGCACCCACAACTTCTCCGGGCAACCTGCTCCAGCGCCTCACCACCCTCATGTGCCCACTGGAATTACACCCTCATGCTCATTTACTTTATCCTCAGCCACTTTTTGCAGGGGGCTCAGGACCAGCTCCTGTTACCCATTCTTCTCCTGAATGTTGCTCCCCTCATCTTCTCCCTGGGCCTACAAGCTTGTATTGGTTGCAGCTGTGGGAGCTAGCTGGGCTTGTTCAGGATGGAAAGTCTGTGTTTCACAGGCATCACATTTTGCCCAGAAATGCCTAAACTTACCCCAGGAAGAACTAGAAAGCATCTGTCTTTGGACTGAGCATCTGTCTCTCCTTTTCCTGGCTCATTACAGCGGTTTCTAAGCCTACCCTTTAGAGATAAATGCCTGATCTCCTGTTAAATGTGCCCTGGTTTCTTTTCCTGGTTTTGAGTCTTGTTATAACGTTCTCTACTAAATTCAATATTCATTCTGTTTCTTCTTCCTATCATGACTTTTAGATGTGTAATCAAATGCTCATTTTTCAGGTTTGTGCAAAATCAGTTGAGCTCTGCAAGTCTCACTCCAGGACACTCGTTCCTGCCTTCAAATAATTTTTGTGATGCTGTCGGTACTTACTAACGTTTCAGCACACTGCAGTGTGAGCACCAGAAGGGGATCAGTGCTTTTCTGTGACAGCTCTCTATCTATCTGTCCCAGGACTTTCTTGGTGTTTAGCTACAGCAGCATCACTCTGCTAGAGCCAAATCCTTCCAAGGACCAGAAAGTCATCAGTCCTCACCCTGAGCCCTCTGTCACCTGCTGGTCCCCTCTCCCTTGCCTTGGCTCCCCATCTCTAGCATGATTAACATGGCCTTAAATATTCATTCCTCACTCTCACTGCCATGCTTGAAAGCTGCATTCTCAAATATTAACTTGTGTTTAAAAGCCGATCATTAGCCAAAAGCGTTGTAATATTTTGCCCTCTGCATCTGTTTCTGGTGAGCTGATTCCCTGACCAAACCAGTCGGGGTTGCTCGCGGTGGTCAGTGGTGCACAGAGCATTTCCCAAGCGCATCCCTGGTGCCTGCCCAGCTGCCCGTGGCACAGGTGGACTCCTGCTCCACAACCCAGACCTGGGTTTCAGACTCCCCCCGGGCAGGATTGCTGGGGTCTCCAGGGTACCCAGGACTCTGCCTGAAACCACTCCTGCTCTTTGAAGATGCAAAGTGCCCTTACTCACAATCCCCAGCCTTTGAGACTGGGGGAACAGAGCTGGAAACCTGGTGAGATAAAGCTGCTTTGTGATCGCTGATGCTTTTGTCATGCACCGAGGCTGCCAGTACAATTGCAATATCCCTTATCAAGTGCTCAGCCCAACCTGCTCGTTTGGGCCCTGGGAAAGCAGGGGAGGTGGAGGTGAACAGACTGTTCTGTGGCCCTGAAAAATGGAAAATGCAAAACCAGGCAGGCTTCAAGGATGGGGAAAAGGCAGGGGATGTCTGGATGCTCCTGGGTTATCTTGCCTTTCTAAAACTGGGCACAGACAACCTTTTCAGGCTGGCTGCCAAAATGTAGGTGCTGCTGTTCCTGGCCACCACCCCAGGACCTGCCTTTTCTAAGGGCCCCAGCCGCCACTGTGCTGTGAGCATCAGCACCCTGCTGAGCACCCAGAGGTTTCCACCCTGATCGAGTGGACTTACAGCACCTGTAAGTAATGGACAGGAACATGGCAGGCTTGGGTTCTCTGGTACAAGCAAGCATGGTGTCTTGCTGTCTTACAAAACACATTTATCACTATAGAATATGACGTTTGCACATCTCATCTGCTTTTGCTTCCTGATCGACATCTTCTACCCCAAGCTCTTGTGTTCATCATTGCTTTCCTGTTAATTATCCCTGCAGATGACAACCTTTCCCAAAGGCTCCTGCCACCATCTGCAGTAGGAAACTTGTCTGAGGAGGAGCCAAGGTTTGGGCTCTGGAATGACATTTGGAGCAGTAGCAACGTTTGAACACAATGGTATTTCCTTCTGAGGGGAAAAAAAAAAAAAAAAAAAAAAAAAAAAAAAGAAGGACCCTTCAATTTGTTTTCTCTTCCCCACACCCCCCTCCTGGAGGAGATATTCGCCAAGTCTCACAGATGGGATCGTTTACAGTTTCCTTTTGAGCTGCCTTGGCCCTTTCAGGTTTTGTTTATTCGAGCTGGGCTTTCAAACTGGGGAGGGTGGGACAAGGAAGGCCTCCCTTCCATATTCCAATTTGGACTGGGGTTGCTCAAGTTCCCCATCTGACAGAAGATGATTGATGGGAATGATGCTGGCTGTAAACTTGGGGGGGTTGGAGACCAGGCAGCTCTGCTCTTTGCGGGGCCTTAAATCCTGGTTGTCAGAGCAATGTGGGGAATGGCATCCTGGGGTAATTACAAACCAACAACAGGAAAAGCCATTGGAAATGGCAGGCAGAGCAGTGTTGCGATGGGACAGCTGGAGGGGCAATTGGGGTTGGTTTTTTTGTTTGCTTTGCTTGTGAAAACACGCACATGTGGTCCCGAGATGAGGTCAAAATATGCTTACAGAAAGAGAGGATGGGGAGATCCGCAGTGGAAAATCTCCTGGAAAGCTGCTGGAAGAGCTGGGGAGCACCCCAGAGAGGAGGAAGTCATTGCTACATACAAAATCTTTGGCAATTATCCTGGCGGCAATAGGATAAATACACAGTTGTTAAGAGCATGAAACCTGCTGGCAAAAGTGATGGTCTACCCTGATGGCCAGAGCTTCCCGTAGCCTCCTGTTCTGCGAGCATCTCTCATTGCATCAGTGCCAGCCTCAGCTACTCCAAAACAAGGCTTGGAGGGAAAGGCCTCCAGGAGAGGATGAGATCCCCGTTCAACTCATGGGCCCGGGCAGCAAGGATGGAGGCACAGGGAACTGCCATCGCACGTGAGTCAAAATGGTGCCCCTGCTCCCCGTGCATGGCTTGATCAGCAAAGCTCTTCAGGGGACATTTACAGGGAAGCCCACACTTTAATCTGGTCTGGCACACGTGTGAGGAGTGGCTTTCAACAAACAAGATTCAGCAGCATCTTTTGCCATGCCCGATTCAAGCAGGTTAGCACTCCCAAGCTGCCGAGGGGTGGAGGTGTATGAGGGCTGTACACGGTGGAGAAGCCTGTGCGCACGCTGGTAGCTGCTTCATGAGGTATTGGGTCACCAGTTTCTCCTTTCCAAACAGAGGATGTCTGGCATGGACTGGTACTGCTTTTCATTGCTCCTGGTGAACAGACCCATCCTGGTGTTAGACTTGCTGAACTATGGGGGTGTGACCTGGGTTAGGTCTCCAAGAGCTTTATTCAAAGCTGTAAGCACTCTGGAGCCTCTAGATTGGAAATTTTACAAAACCAGGAGGGCTGAGCTAGAAGAAAGCAGCCAGGGGTGAAGCAAGGCCCTAAACTAGATGCACTTAGAGTAGCTGCTCCAGTTAGACTGGATGACTGCGCAGGGCTGGGATGGGATGGAGGGGATTTCCCCTCCCTCCGCCTGTGCTGCTGGTTTAAATCCAACCACAACTGAGCAGTAAATAAGAGTTACCACCCGGCAGCTGCCGAGTGACCTGTGTGCAGTGAGTCAGTGTGCTCTGGCCACACAGCCCTGCAGACATCAGCAGCAAAGGAATCTTAGGCTGAAAAGTTTATTTTCTTTGGGAAAGCGCTCTCATCTGAGTGAGCCCTGCAGCACTCCCTGCACACCAGCGCTGCAGATGCATCCTGGGATGCAATGATGCTGCACACTAGCACTGCAACTGCATCCCAGGATGCAGCTCTGCCACCCTGCAAGGCAGCAAGTCTCTGTGTGTTGCAGCTCAGCAGTCAGGATATGGGGGGCCAGCATCAGAGCAGCACCAGTGGGACCGTGTAACTGGAATAGCTGCGGTTAAAGGGGAACTTGTGCCTTGTAATGCTGCTGAGCAATCTGTCATCAGCAAAAGAGCATTGTGGTGCTGCGGCTGGTCAGGCTGAGCCTGGAGCAGCTTGGGCATATTTATAACTGGTGACAGTGGGGTTACTCACGTGGGGCAGGGTAAATGTTTGAATACAGGGAGGATGCTAAACATCTGACAGTTCCCCAGTGTCTCACAGACCTGACAAACAGAGGGGGATTTGAGCAGACATTTGAAGGGCAGAGCAGATTTTTTATGAGGAACTTCCTCTCCTGGGCAGATGGGACAAAAGGGGATAAAGCCAAGTAAAAACACACGGCTGCTTATTTATCACTTATATTCAGGAGAGCTGAGCCATACACACCTCCCACTGTGCAGGGGCTGCATAAACACATGAGGAGGTTCAGGTCCTGCTCCAGAGTTTCCAGTCTAAGATGAGGAATTAAAAAAAACCCAGCCACTCAGAGAAGTAGCAGCTCTGAAATCTCTCTGCAGATCTCCATCTGGTACAAGAAGTGCAGACAGGGGCATGTTCTCTCCACATCAGCTGCGCAGCGAGAGCGGCTTAGATGAACTCTCCTGGCTGGTAATAAAATGATTTTACATATGTAGGAAGCAGGATGTGCAAAGCCCAGGAGTCTGATCTTGTTTCTGAGATCAAACAGAGTCTTATTGTACAGGGGTGTGGAGCTGATGTAACTGTCTAGTGTGCCGGACACAATCGCTGTGGTTACGCAGCTGGACCGGAATAAAGCAAGTCTGTATCTGAACTCATTAATTTTTACAACCAACTGAACCGCTCTGCCTTTTTCTTTTGCCTTTTCAGTGGCAGAGGACCGTCGCGCTGCAGCAGAGGGGCTCTCCCCCAAGCCATTGGCCCCTCGCCTGTGGTGCAGCAGGCCAGGGCTGGCACAGCAGGGAGCAACCGGACCCGTGGACCCCCCAGCCCAGCCGCCCACCATGTCCCCAGGGATGCTCAGCCAGCTGCATGGGTCCATTTCTGAGGAAGGCCAGGAGCTGGGGGGATTAGGGATGAAAATGCAGGCTTAACGTGAGCAGAGCTATTGCTCTGTCAGCTACAGGTTATGTCAATGTTTCCATTAGAAACCCCCGTTTGCAGGGTTTATAGCTTGGCTGTGAAAGTGCCCTCCAGGCTGGGCTCTGGCAAGCCAGGGAAACCCGTGTTTTAATGCTAAATTTTAATGCAGCTGCTTCCACGCTTGCATGCTGCTTTTCACTGGCATGCAGGTCGAGGGGGCTTACTCGGTAAGCCATGCGGGCAGTGGGACTTGGCACGCTGCGCTGGGAGCCCCGCGAGCCCTGTGCAAATGGTCCCTGGCTGCCTGCAGGGAGAGTGCTGCATCCCCAGGGCAGGCAGGGCAGGCAGGGCAGGCAGGGCAGGGCAAGGCAAGGCAGGGCTGCCTGGCCAGCACTGGCACCGTGGGATCCCTGGCTCCTAGGCGATGCTGCAATGCAAATAACAAGGTGAATTTACCAAGAGGCAAACCCGTGGTGCAGCACCAGAGCCAGGGGCCAAAGCTGCTGGTGAGCTGTGGCAGGGTCAGGGTATGGGACTGGGACTCCTGGTTGCTTCTGGCCACCAGACCGGGACCAGGAAGCAATCTCATGCTCCTCTGATTAACCATCCCTGTGCTCCCATGGTGGCCCTTCCCAGGAGCTCGGCACGGAGCTGAGCATCCTGGTTCAGGTGCCTAACATGCAACCATGGCACAGGGATGGCATCAGCCCAGCACTTGGCAGCAAGTTTTTATGCAGTGTCCGGAGCCCTGTAAAAGGCTCCCCTGGCCAGCAGCATGCAGAGCCTGGGTCTGACCCTGTACTGGCTGCTTGCTCCCAAGGGGTGCTGCCTGGCCATGGGACAAATGTGCATCCAGGTCTCCTCCCTTCATCCCACCCCTTTCCATTCCTGGGAAGCTGCTCCTGACACATATGCATTTCCCTATTATAAACAGTTGCCAAGAGCACTTGCAGGCTGGGATTTTGCTGTGAGCATGACCTCCCAGAGCAGGCAAGATTAGTTTTTTCCCTAGATCTTTCCACCTGGAAGGCTGGAAAAGAGGGGAGAGAGATGCCAGCAAGCCTCTGGGCACAGTGCTGGGCCCCCCAGTGCCACAGCACCCAACCTCCCTTGCAGGGGGGTACATGCATAACCCCCTGCCTGGCTGCGAGCATCCCTGGCCCCATGCAGAGGTGCTGCAGGTGGGCAACTCCCCCCACCCCAGGCTCCTTGCTCCTCCCACCTCCCCCTGGCACAGCTAATGGTCCCAAGGCTCAGGCATTGCCAAAATCTGCCATAAAAGTTTACCACCCCTGTCATCATCCATTAAAATGATGGGGTGCCATCATTCCATTAAGGCAGACCCTGCAAAGATCTCAACTGAGCAAACTATGTCAAATGATTTGCATCTCTCCCGCGAGCCAGGACCCTGACCCAAGCTGGCTGAGCTCCACAAAGCCTCTCCCGCACAGCAGCAGCCACTACATCCTCAGCCACCCCAGCCACACACAGCCTGCACTCTCCCACCACCCGTCACCACCACCCTCCTTCCAGGGGTTGGCCCATGGCCAGGGGGCCAGGGCTGGCCACCGCAGCTCCAGCCTAGCACAAGGCAGCCACCAGTGCTGGCATGAATGATGGTCCATGTGCCCAAAGTCACCCCAGCTCTTGCAAATAAGGGATGAGTCCCTGAGATCCAAGGAACTCCAAGGGGGTGTCATGACCCCAGCCTGCATGATGATGCTGCCCCAGCAGGTGCCCAGAGAGATTATGAGGGGATGTGGATGAGGCAAAGCTGACAACAGCCTCTGCTAAGGGACTTCCCGTTCCCCCTTTACTGGGCTCGGTACTGGGCTCCTGCCACTTAACTACACATCACCCCCACAGTGAACACCTCCCAGCCCTGGCAGGCTGGAGGGAGATGCCAAATCTGTGTGGTTGTGGGAACTGCCCAGGACCTGCATCCATGCTGTGGGGCTGCTTTAACCTCCTCTGGTGCTGAGGCTGGCATGGCCCCTGCCAGCAGCAGGAGGGTGAGAGCCCAGGGGCAGGCAGCAGGAGGGGCAGGGAGCGGGCTCCAGGGGGAAGAGCTGCAGCAGCTGCCTGGGGGCATAAGAAGAAATATAAAATATTAAGGAATGATTTTCAGTTTTTTACCCCTATGAAATCTAAGCATCACCATTTAGATTTACAGTTAACACTGAAGCATATCGTGCATTTTGGTCTCAGGCTATAGCACGTCCCCAGACAGGCAGAAGTGGTGCAGCTGGGACAAGCAGTGTAGAGGATAGAGCACAGAGCAGCTTCTGGTCCCAGCTCAGAAACAGCCTGTGCTCCGGGTTCCCATCCCCAACCATCCCACCGGGGGGCTGGGCTCTTCAGTGGGGCTCCGCTCTGCTGCCCCGCCATACCCGTGCCTCTCCAAACTGCAGGCTCCGCTTGCCCAACAACCAATGGAGGGAGAAAAAAAAAAGGGGGGGGGAATGAAAAAAAGCTCAACTCCTTTGCTGTTTTTCTGCTGCCTTTCCAGTATATTTGAGTTACCATGGTTAGTTTTCCACTGTTCTCCTTGACCCCTGCAGCTTTCCCTTATGAGTTAGTGTCCTGGAATGTCTCTTTACGAGGTGACTAGAGAAGTAAAGCTGACCTGATGCCAGTGCCCCCACACTGAGGACTTTATTAGTTTTTTAATTTTCTGTCTGGGTGCTCTCACTTGCCTCAAACTTTCCACAGCTGCTAGGATTTATTAACGAAGGAGGTTCATTTGTGTCCTGCCGCCCCTTCCCCTGCTTGGTGAATTGGTGGTGTTACTTTGCCAGTTGCTATTTTCAATGGCTTTTTTTCTGGGGGGGGGGGTGGTGGGGGGCGGGATTCAGGAGACCTCATAGAAGAGATTTTGTTTTTGCAGAATTCTGAGAAAGCAAAATCTCTTCCATCTGATCTGAAAATCTCTAAAAAGCCCAAGAGAAATATGGTGGCCAGAGAAGGGAGCAACTGTGATAGGACCATCCTGATGGAAACACAGAACATGGCAAGTGGTTCTTGCCAAGGGTTGGTTCCCCCCAAAATGCATAATGCTTAAATATCAGGGTGTGAGGCAGCCTTTATGTATCCCATGCTGGAGGGGCCCCATGACACCAAGCTGTAGGCTGAGGAGGAAGAGGCTGAGGGGTGATGAAGGACATGCAGAGATGTGCTGCATGGGCAGAAGGATGAGCAAAGCTGAAGGAGCAGAGAGACCCTGTAATATAAACATGCAGAGGGCCAAAAGGATGTGGGGAGGGGGGAGAAGGGACAGACTTTTAAGGCAAGAGGAAAAACCGACAAATATTTATTTGTCCATAAAGTAGGTCTCCATAGCAATGAAGTGCTTCACAATATATTTTCAAAACAAGCCCAGCCACACAGCACGCAGGCAGAGCTGCCGGAGGGGGACATGGTGGCTGCCCAGGCACCATGTTCCCAGGGATGGCCTGTCTCGCTCAAGGGGCTGCCAGCCTGGCACAGGACCACTGGCAGGGGATGGGGAGGGGATGCTCCTTGGGGGGCACCAGGCAGCCCCAACCCACTCCTTGGGGGGTGGCAGTGGGGTTACTTCTGTGCCAGGGCAGTGGGATGGAACGTGGCTGCTGCCTGAGGGGCTGGTGATGCCACCCAGACTGGCAGCAGCCTTGGGCCAGCGGCAGTAGCACAGACCCTGTCACACCTGGTATGTGGCCCTGGGGTTATGGGGCACCTTGAATTCATTACTGAGCAAGCAGCATCTCCTGGGTGGGTGCCAGCAACAGCAACACATCCGTGCTTTACAGCTGGGGCAAGTCCTGCATGGACCAAACAGGCGGCGTATCAGCCACCCTGGGAGACATAGGGGGTTCCCCATGCCATCCCACCCCAGGGCAGATGGTCCGAAGGGGCCATCCTGAGCCCTGGGTCCCGTGGGCAGCCCTCCCACAGCTGCCTCCTGCCTGCTGCTCCGAGTGAACCCGGCTGCTGCCTGACCCCAAAATATCTCAACAGCAGCACCACACACCTCTCCAGGAGCGTGCACTTAGACAAATGTCACTGCAAATAATTTGGCTCCAACCCGCAGAGACATAAATTCCATTATTTTGATGTCAGCTGCACAATTTGTTCCTGTAACAAGGTGTTTTAACCTCACTTCATATTCATTGTTCTGCCCGCTTTGATTTTACTGTAAATGACTGAATTCGCTTTTGATGTGGTGCCAGTGCCCCATAAATCTTGACACTCACTGTAAGAAAGGAAAGAGCCCTCCCCACTGTTTGGTTTGCAGAGGGTGGTGGCAGGGGCGACTCCTGGGGTACTGGGAGGGTCTGTGCAGGGGTCCTGCACCATGGGAAGCAAGGTTTGGCTCTGAGCATCCACCTGATTTTTCCAGGCAGGGAAACAGTCCGTAAGAGGGGAGAAGGTGGTGGGGAGGAGGAGTTGCGTTTCTCTTAAAACCACGAGCTGCAAGCCAGCTTCATTCAGAGATTCACGGCTCCTTTGAGGATCCAGCCGGCACTTCAAGCTTGCGAGGAAACCCCAGACCAAGTGCGATTTGTGTGGTTTGAGGTTTTATCCCGATCTGCTTTTAAGTGTTTCAGTTCCCAGCACCTCTTCCAGAGCGTGCTGGAGGTGAAAAGGGGCAATAAAACCACCCCCCACAAAACCCACACTTAACTGAACATTTCCAAGCCTGGCAGCACTTGGGGGACGGAACCTTCCATTACTGCCATCGCCCAAATTCCTCCTAACCCCAGCAGCAGTCAGATCAGACTCGTTTTCCAGCCAGTAATGCTGCCCGGGTTTTGTTCCTCATCTGCATGAGTGTTTCTGCCCGGGCTGCCCGATAATGCAGCCTGGTGAATTTTGGAGGTGTAACTTGCTGCAAGAGACTCTGTTCCCTGGACCCTGACTGACCTGGTAGGGATTGAGGCGCCATCACCAATGCTTACGCCAGGGTGAGGGTTGGACTCGTGACCGGGAGGAAGCCGTGGCCCTGTCGCCACCAAACAATTGGCGGAAAGGGGCCATGGCCTTGGCCAGCGCCCTGGGGATGGGAACAGCTGCCTGCTGGCAAGGGCAGGGACCATGCTGCCTCCACAGGGGACAGACCTGGTCCTGCCCCGGCTACATCACGGCTAGATGCCTTACCCTAGCGCTGCCCCACACGCATGGGCTTCGCTTCCAAGGGAAAGGCTGTAGCTTTCCGCAGGTTCCAGCAGAGGAGTGCAGGAGCACAGGGAATGAGGGTGGTGCCTGGTGTGGGGTGCAGTGCCCGGTGCCCGATGTGCATGGTGTGCTGCATGGGGCACCATGCGCATTGCCTGGCGCCTGGTGTGCGTGGCACGGTGCACAGTGCAGTGCCCAGTGTGGGCGCACAGTGCACGGTGTGCATGGTGTGATGCACAGGGCGTGAAGCACAGTGCAGGGTGCGCACGGCGTGGTGCACAGCCCGTGGTGCACAGTGTGTAGCGTGCAGCGCAGGGTGCACATGGCACGCTGCCTGGCGTGCCCGGCGTGGTGCCCGGCAGTCTGTGTGCAGCGTGCGAGGCGCAGCGCAGGCTGTGTGGTGTGCAGCATGCAGCGCGCTGACCTCTCGCTGCCTCTGGCCCTGAGCAGGGGCCAGGAAGGGAAGCGCTGCCGGTCCCGCTGCTTTCATAGATCTGGAGCGCAGAAGCCTGCCCAGATCCTAATCAGTGTGGGAAAGCAACGGCAGGGCCTGCTCTTGCCGTGGCCTGCTGGAGATGCCTTTTATTTTCATAAGCTTTATCGCAGCCCACAGCCCCCGATAAACCACCGTAAATAAACGGAAGGGAGCGTGGCGGCTGGCCAGGGCTGCTCGCCGACGCACGCGCTCGCTGCCACCCCGCTCCCTGGGGGATGCCCCGTCACACGCCAACTTTCAAAGCCTTCCTTTTATTCCCCCACCACTGCCCAGCGCAGGGAGACCACATGGCCTCACCACCGGGGGACCAGCCCGACAGCCAGTGCCCGCCGGCAAATTCCTGCCCTGCCCCAGCCTCCCCCGGTGACCCCAGCCTGTCACCAAGCCAGGGTCCTGCTCCCAGCACTGGTATGACCCCTAGCAGCACCATGGTGGTTCAGGATGTGGCCAGCCCCCACCCTGGGACTGGGAGAGGACAGTTTCCAGATAGTTGCATCCTCTCTGGGTGGCAAGGAGAGGACTGCATCCCACAGGAGGGCTGAACTGGCAGCAGGTCTCAGTGTCTCCCCCCAGGGTTTCTCTCTTGTTGAATTTGAGGATTTCTGGGGTTTGCCACAATTTAACAGTGTGGGCTGGTTTGCTTTTTTTCTTTTTTTACATTCTTTTTTTTACTTTGCTAGAAAGTTTGCATTTTATTTAAAAAGGTTTACGTTCTTCTGGGAGCATGGAAAAAACAGGCTCCCAGGGGTTGTTTCCATGCTGGCTCCACAGACTGACAAAGATAAAAGTTAACCCTTTTCCATTTCTGTTTGGAGCTGCTGCGGGTGAAGGCCATCCCTGCCCAGGCTGGCACCTGCCCCGCAGCTCCCACCGGCTCCCAGCCATGTGGTGCCCAGCTTTGCTGTGGCCTTATCCTCCCTTCAGCATCCTCCTCCCATCGCAGGCAGGTGCTGGGGGGAGATGCGTTTGCTTATGTTTAGTTTTGCACCATGACTTATGGTAGCTTATTTTAAGCCATACCTTATCCCAGCATTTGCAGAAAGCAGTTTGCTGCAGTTGGGTACCAGTTTTTTGATTCTGCGTGTGCCTTCCCTTGCTGCAGTGGGACAAGCTGCCAGGGACCAGTGCAGGAAGGTTTTGGTTACTGCTGGTTTATACCCTGCCTGCACTGCCACTTGTAAGGGAGGCCACCCAGCTGGTGCTGACAGCTTCTGCTGTTAAACCAACTCAATTTAATACAGAAATGGCACAGACCACAGCACTGTGAATTAAAGGTATATTAATTGCATGCCACATCACGTGTGCCAGAGCTTTGGCCGAGCACAGCTGGTCAGGTCCACTCCAGCCAAGATGTGGTGGATACCCATGGGTGACCGTCACCTGCATTTGCCCAGGCACCATAGGCTCTAGGGCTGCACAGGAACCTCTCCTGTCTGCATTTGCATGGTCAGCAGCATCTCTAGGGGCTCCCTCCATAGCTCCAGGGCTGCAGCAGAGGTGGCAGCAGGCAGCAGCCCAGGGCACATCTTCCCCTGCCCGCTTCCCTTCTCATAGGAGCACTCCCCCACACCCACCCCCCTGCTTCAGTCTCCTCCCAGCTTTTCATCCCATTTCTCCAGTTTGCCACAATCCTTTTTCTGTCTGCAGCCCCAGCCTTGCATGGCATGCAAATTTAATAAATACACTCTCTGTTTCTCCATGCTGGCCGTTGATGGGAGTGCTCAATAGTGGCTTTCCAGCCCCACAGTGAGCCATTGAGAGCTGCTCTCGCAATACCGTCCCCCCACTCCCTCCACACTCATCCTGCAGCACCCTGGCCCCACTCCCCCAGCACCCTATGGGCAGGACAGGCAGAGCACCCCACACCTGCCTGCAGCTCCCATCCCACCGCCACCACCACTCCTCCGTCTGCAGGCTTGTTATTCCCTGCTGCTGAAGGAAATTAAATTGGCCTGACATGTCTCATTCTTGACAAAGCCATGTCAGGCATTACTCATCTCCGTGCTAACTTCCAGATGCTGACAGAACTGCCTTGGATTATTCATGCCAGCGTGTTTCTGGGATGAGAAGTGCAATGGCTGGGCTGTAGCCACCCTACTCCTCTTTTGTCCCTCAGTAACATGGGTGCTGTGGTTGCTGGTCTTGGTGTACCAACAGAACATCTTCCGGGTGCTCTCACAAGCAACCACTGATGGCTCTGAGGTCTCAGCAGGGAGTTTGATCCTAAGATGTATCAGGCCCGGGCAGTCTGAAAACACTAAACACCCCATGTGAGATTTTAAAGCAAAAAATATTGAGGGGTTGTTTCTCCTACTTCCACAATACTTTTGCCTCTGATAAAGAGACATGCTGTGGCAGGGCTGACCCCTCCAAATATTACAAATGAGAACTACTTTATTTTCCAGGTTTGCCACAAGAAAATTTTGCAAAGACAAACATGCTGACTTTCTGCAACTGTTTCCACTCCTGGAAGAACATCCTCTTCTGTCAATATGAACGCTTCCCTGTTGGATGTTCCAGTTACACTCTATATAATCTTTCAGGTGAGGATCTTTAGATGCTCTGCTCTCCTTGTGCAATATCTTGACTCCGAGTCTTGTCTCCATGGAAAGCAAAGGAGTCTGAGAGCTGTTGGGGGCTTGGGGGATGAAGCCCATGGGACAGCAGTGGAAAACATCCAGAATTAAGACTATATTTATGAGACTCCTTAGAAGGGACATTCAAAAGCTGTTGGTTTCTCACCCAGGAGTACTCCTGCGGAGCTGGGCAGCATGGGGTGATGGTCCCTTTTGCAGTGACAGTGTATGCTGAGCTTGTGTCCATAGTGTGAGCCACCTCCACATCTTCACCCTGGCTCCCAAGGAGCTTGGGCTCCTTCTGGAGGTCTCCAGTCACAAGACAAGCTGAGGCCCTTCTCCCATGTCCTGCCTGTCTGAAAGCCTCCAGGGACCCTCCAATGGGATGTGGCATCGGCCACATGACCAAGGAGCATCCTTGAACTTTCCTCCCTAGGGTTTTATTCTTTAAGGTGATGGTAATGAGAAAACCCTCTCCATGACCTTCCCCAACCTGAAAGCATCCTTTATAAAAATAAAGTGCCCAAAATAGCCCTAGACAGTGCTTGACATTTGCCAGACAGCTGCTCTCAAGAGTGCTACAAAGGTTATAGATTGCGCTCTGCTTCCCTCCTCCTCCCGCCCCACCACCACCCACGTGAACCTTGGAGCAGGGCCAGCTTTCATGGAACTCTCGTGGTTTGAAAAAGCCAGATTCGAGAGGGAGCTGGGACGCAGGGAGGTGTTTGTGTATCTCTGCCTCCCATCCCAGCTGGGCATCTTGGAGCAGAGCTGGGGTGGCTACTGCAAGGGGAGCTGCAAAGCCCTGCATTAGCTCTGCCCGTGCCTGAGCTGGCAGGATGCTGTTGCAGAAGCCCTGTGTTCGTAGTGCAGGGTTGTCCGCACCTGTGAGGTGGTGGGCACCTTTGCTTCGTCTTCCAGGTGTCTGAAAGCACAAGCAGAGGGGCTGCCTTGTGGTGTGCATCTCACCCCATGCAGCCAGGGATGGGCTCACACCTCACTGCAGGGTCACAGCCAGACCTAACAGTCCCCAACAAATGGACCATCAGCCCAGGAGGCAAGTGGTGCCTGAGAAAGTCATGACTTGAAGGAAGCCTTGGGAGTCTTCTTGGGTCAAAGCCCCAGCTCAGGTGTAAGGAGTCATGCAGCCTGGGGAAGGAGCAAGCAGGGTGGGAAAGCTGCAGGGACATGCTGGAATCGGCAGGGGAAGGTTGTGGGGACATGGTGAGAGGCTGAAGGAAGGGTCTGGCCAGGCAAGCCTTGCGATGAGAGACAAAAGGAACACAGCTTGGTGGGCAGAAGGTCAAAAGGCAATTCAAGCACCTGCAAGAGTCAGGGGGGGACCTTCATTCCGAGGTGATGCTGATCCTGTGCATCCTGGGGGGTTTATCGTCCTTCCTGGGAGCACTCAAGAAGAGTTGCAGCTGGGAACAGGGCACTATCTGTGGCCAAGAAAAGATCTGAAAATGCACGGAAAGTCCCCTTCCCATGGAGTCTGGCTGATGTATCTCATATTAGGACAAAGTTTCATCATGAAGCAGGAGGAACCCCCCTTCTGTGGGGCCAGCGTTTTATACAGTGAACAGAAAGTCACACTCTGGGCCTGAAAAGTGAAAGATAAAGGTGTGAACTTTTAAATTAAACACATAGAGAAATACTTGAAATCCATTATCTTAATCAAAATGAGAAGTCAGCAGCAGCAAGGCATGACCCATTTTTTTCATCTAGTAACCAAATAAATATATATATGTATTTTAAGCAAAAGAGTCAACAGCCTTTAAACAGGAAAAAAGCATGCATGCAGGAAGGAAAATTACCACTTAGGACAAAACAGCATCTTTGAAATGTTAAATGCAGTAAAAATTTGTTTTATATTATACAAGTTAGGAACAGAGGCCTCAAAGAGCATCTAAGTCCCAGCGACTTCCCCAGGCTCGTGCTGTGCTGTACTGGAGGCAAGGAGGCGTCCAGCTGGCAGGGAAACGGGAAGGATCACAGTCAGTTCCTTGACCTTACGAAGTCTGAGAGGCATCAACTAATGGGAGGTCTTCAGGTGTGGTTTTGTTTTCCCTTGTCGCAACCACGGGGCTTGCTCCTGCGCAGGGCAGGGTCACCCAGCTCCCTGTGCAGCCCTCTGAGTTCTGCTGTGGCCAAGAGCTGAGCATGGGGGGACATTAGAGAAGCTGTCCAAGGGGGTTGGTGGGTCTGGCAGAGATGCATGGCCCAAAGGAGCTTCACAGGCAACCTGGCTTGCTTTGCTTTTTTCCTCACTTTTATGTTTACACAAATCAAGGTTTCCAGCCGAGGCCGTGCTGCCAGTTTTCTGCAGGATGTTTTCTGGGACATGAGACTATCTGAAGGACTCTTCAGATCTCCAAGAAAAGTCACTTCTAAGATGTTTTTCCATGCCTGTTTCTCCAGCCTGCACACTGATTTGTCCCTGCAGTTTCACCGCCCAACAACTTTGATGTCTACAAGTCTGCCACGCTCACCTCTGAAGCATTTCCCATCGCATGTCTGGCTGTTTATACCTTCAAGGCATGCAGCCACCCTTTTCTGTTTAAGGACTGTCTTGACCACATCAGTAGAGTCAGAGTTTCTAAAAATAGATGAACTGGCAAACTTCACAATCTGGAAAATGACATGCTTTTGAAATCTCTGGAAAAGAATGAATTCCTTAAAGTATAGTTTACAAATACTGATTTCATTATTTATGGTAGCTGTAAAGCATGGTGCATTGGGAAAGCATCGTCCCATTGAAGAAGTGTGTTACTCATTACCACGGCTTTAGCATTCCAGCATGTTCTTCAACTGAAATTTAGCCAGGAGAACAAGCTGGGGGCATACGTGGGGGCAGCCTGGGAAGAAGCTGCTTCTCATTTTGTGTTGGAAAGGGACGATGAATAGGAGAAGGGGAGACTCAAGGGGACCACAGGAGCCTCTGCTAGCGTCTCTTGTGGCACCAGACCAAAAGGGAAATGTAAAGAAACTAAAAAGTAGCAAATTTGCAGCTGGAAAGAGAAGGAAATTGATTTTCACAGAGTGAACACTCAGCCTAAGACACCTGGTGGGCCAAGGATGCAGCTGGGTATCAGAGCAGTGGGATGCTTCTCTGGCTAAGGTGCTGGGGACTGAAGGTTAAGCACAAAATCCATGAGTTTTGGAAAGAAAAAAAACCATGTCTGAAGCACCCAGAGGATCTCAGATGAGTGGTTTTCCTCCATGCTTGCACACTCAGCCCCCTCCTCAGTACATCCAGTATCTCACACATTCTTTGCTGTTCTTCCTTCAATATTTTGCTCAAGAGCACCAATCTCTGCTACTGCTTTTCCTTACATGCTGTTATAGACAGAGGTTACTTTTGAAAAGCACCCAGTTTTCCCAGGAATCTTTCTCAATATCCCAGGACGTCAATTTCTCTGGGATCACTGTTTTTCCCCTGCCACTATGTTGTCCCTCACCCGCTCCACTATTTTCATTCCTAAAGTCACTGGTAGCCAAGGGAACATGCTCCTTTTTATGCCAGTTGTCCTGGTCTTATTGTTTCTTTTAAAAGATTTATTGCATCATTGCTCTCTGCTCCTCTCACTATTTCCACTAGGGTATTTGTAGACATGGGTAAGTATTGCAAGACTGCCTGCACCTGTTCCTCCAAGTCCTCCTTCTCCCCTGCATCTTGCCCTTCTGTGAAACCCTCCTGCAGGAATTCTTTGCCCAGGCTTGTGTTTCACTCTCAAGCTGTACCTTTGGAGCTCTGAAACCATGCTCTGAAGTCTTGGCGCTGCAGAAGCGAGAGGAATGTTCCCCAAGGATTTGCGTTCTGCCTCAACTGTTGCAGCCACGTATAGATGTATGAATATATATACATATATATATATACACACACACTGGGGACATTTCTGACATCCCTCCAGAATGACAAGTGATTGGAGGGTAACTTCTAGGCACTGAGAGTGGTATCCCCAGCCCCTCTGCCAGTGCTGGTCCTCTGCAGGAGCCCTGCTCTGGCTGCTGCTCCTGAGCACCCAGACAGCCCCTTGCTTTGGGAACGCTGCATCAGTTTGGTACTGAGCGGATGCTGCTCCTCCCAAGTCCTTGTCCAGATGGCTGTGCCAGTGCCATTTGTGTAGTGGTGGCTGGAATGGGGATCTTCAGGACTTTTCCTGTCCCTCCTTAAAAAAACAAGCGTTCACTGGGAGCTGTATAAACATACCCATCCATGGTTCTGCTGTACAGCTGAGAAAATCCATGACATTAGAACATGCTCTCCCTAAAACCTTATGGGCTGTGTCCTCAGCTGTTGCTCCCATGGCCAGCACAGCTGGGCATGTCTGCCCTAGGCTCCCACCTAGCTAATCACACCACGAGGCACAGACCATCCTTCAACACAGCAACACACTCAGATACCCAACTTGCGACATTCAGCAATGCACCGGACAGGTCTGAAACCCATCGTGAATGCCAGCACCCAGCCAAACTCCCATCGGCAGCAGATCAGCACTTACCAGGGAAGTGAGTTTGCACACATTTGGGTCCCGTCCCCACGTTGCTCTTGGCTCATCTCCCTAGTGCTGGGAGCTGCCCAGAGACATAAGCAGCACTCCCAAAGCAAGGAGTTAATGCCATACTGTAATTATTTGCTCTGTGATGTATTTATAACTTTTATATCTATCTGACATTTTATGGCCAGGCAACATTACAAGGGGCAACTGCTTTCCATTACTCACTGCCATGAACTCTCATTCACAGCTTTTTTGTCTCCCTGTAACATCATGTTTGCCTGGCACGGGGAGGGGGGGGCCAATGCTGGCCCTGCCAGCACAACCCAGGATGCCCAGGAGCTGAGCAAACAGATTGCCTCCACATAGAGATGGACCTCACCTCCAGCCAGCTCCTGGGTGAAGGACTGTTGCTTTTCCTGAACGGATTTTCTGGCAGTAACCCTCCCTTAAAAGTGACAATAAATCCCATACCAAAGCAGCCCATTGCTGCAGCAGTCCCACATGAGGTTGCATGGGAAAAGGGAAAGAAAAATAACTGCTGGGAGGGCAAAAGCACCTTCCTTCACCCGTTTGTGAAAAAAGGCAAGGAGGTTTGAAATTTCCTAGGGAGGGGGAATGCGCACAGCTCCCTGAAGCAGAAGATACACATGGCACCCCCCTGCCTGCACCCCCCTGCCTGCCTGACCGTTGCACGTGGCCCTGCAGCCACCCTAGCTTCAGTGTCAGCCGCCGGGTTGGCATCCCCATCCCATGCCTCAGCTGACACAGGGACAGCAAGGACTTTGCACCATCTGGGCATGGTGAAAGCGTGACCAAGGGACAAATGTCGCCCGTAAACTGACGGCACCAAACCCAAAGCATGCAGACAGCTCCTCTGGCAGCCCTGCTGTGGCTGCAGAGGGAAGTAAGAGGACACCAACCCGCCACCAACAGCTCCTGGCACCAACCCCCCTCCTTTCTCCTCCTGACTGAAACTTTCCAACCTGTGGGTCCCACTGCCGCCAAGGCCAGGGGCAGACATCTCACTTCAATTGTACCCTGCAGAGCACTGGAGCAGGAGTGTTTCTGCTCTGCTTCCAGGCAGTGTGACCCCAAAGTCAGACCTCTCTGCCTCCTGCGTGCAACCTCAGCCCTGCATCTCCAAGCCTACATAAGGCTTAGAGGGGTGGCTGCATGCTGTGTGAAGGTGTCCCGGGGGAGCGGTGACTCCCTGGGCTTACAGAAGCCAAACTCCAGCCACTTTCGGTCCTGCTCGGGTGCTGGTGGCCGGATGGGATGCAGTCTCTTCCTCGCCTCCTGCCCAAGCATCCCTCTCCTCCCTCTCCCATGGCCTCCCCCGTCTCTGCTGCCTCTCAAATGCCACCTTTATTCCTGGATGCCTCAGACACTCTGGTTCTCCCTGCTTGGATCTGATCTGTGCCCGTGTGCCCAGCCTGCCATCACAGTGACATGTGGGGACAGTTTCATGGCCAGAGCAGTTTGCAGCCCTGCAGGGTTACAGCCCACTAGTGTCCCCATGGGGTCCAGGGTTGTACACTACACGAGCCAGGTGCTGCAAGGGGTTGTGACACAGGCAGAGGGGCATCCTTGACCACAAGGCATCCCCTTGCCCTTTGGGGCAACCCTGATGTCATGGCTTTGATACGCCTGTGTGCACTACGAGATGACACGTATGCATCTTCTCCCTTTGCTCCAAGACAGCTTTGCATTGAATTCTTTTCTCAGGGCTGCAAAGCTGCTGTGGCTCCTGTCCCCGCCTCACCCTGCACCTGCGGGCTGCACACCTGAGTCCCAGCTAACCCAGGAAAGACTGCTTACACAATGAAAGGGGCTTCCCAGCGCTCCCCTTGCAGAGCCCATCGCCCACCATCAGCTGCAGACAAGCAGTGTGTGTGTCCCCTGGCAACTGGCAGCAGCTGGGCCGGGGGGCTGGGAATTAGGGAGCACAGGTGTGGGGGGGTGGGAGGTGTCAGGACCCGTGGTTCAGTGGGAGAGCCAAACCCACTGCCAAACCCACTCCCCAAAGCCCCTGGTGTCAGCGATGCCATGCCACAGGCTCTGCAGCTTCTGCTGTGCTGGCACAGGTGAGGGGAGCCGTCAGCAAGCCTGGGGTGCCCCATCACCCCATTCTCCTGGCCCATGCCGCTCCTTCCAGCGTGGGGATGGGGACCATCAGGTCCCCACGGGTCTGTCCCAGCCACCAAACACAGGCAGGAGAAGACAGCTGGTGGGGCTGGGATGGTTTGCGCTCCCACACCTCCCACTCACTCCTGTCCCCTTATCCAAAGGGTGCTGCAGTCTCCAGCATCCCCAGCATGGGGCCATCTCCAAGGCTTCTCTGGGAGCTGGGGGCCTTTGGCTGGGTGGAGGTTTCTCCCTGCAGCTTTTGGGAGCAGGGCCTGGGGCCAACAGGGAAAAGGAGGAGGGAATAACTTTTCTCTTTGGAGGAGAGCTGCTGATGGGTGATTAATGGCCGTGGCCAGACCACTGTGCTTCTGCCATCTGATAAGAGGCCTCCTGACAAAACAGACCTGTTGCTGGGGAATTCATCATGCCTCACTCAGCAGCCATCAGATAAGAGTGGGGCTGGATACCTCCCATTCATCCTCTTCATTCCCGCTTCTCCACCCTCTCCTTTCACCCTGTTTGCCAGAGCGTTTCGTTCTCAGAAGTGAACTCTGAAGGCGCAGGGACGCTGTGCCATGTGCAGGGAGAAAGACCCAAGGCTGACCCTTTTTCGTAGCATTTAGGGGCAGGGGTTTCCAGTATTGTGCTTTTAATGAGTCCTCTTGTAGGATCTCACCCCCTTTTTTCTCTCCTTCCATGAAAATTATCCTGTTTTAAACCAAGGCATTGCGCTCATAGGGCGAGGGCATCTCTAGGGGTGGCAACATCTGATCATGGATAATACAGCTTTCGTGGGTGAAATCCTGCTGGGTGACAGTGAGAACTGGTTGTGTGTCAAACTGCCCACCAAGCAGGCTCTCAGCCACTTGCCACACTTTAGTTAGAGACTATTTTTTCAGCTCCTACAGGGAGGAGGGGGCATTTGGGAGGCTGGGGTGCTGTGGGCCCCACTAGCACACTCCCCACTGACACAAGGTCTCTGCCGTGGGGCTGCAGGCTGTGCGTGCATGTGCATCTGTGCAAGCCAGACCCCAATGCCGGGGATGGATGCAATCCTGGACCAACGGCACTGGAAAACCCCCTTCAAGCTGGTGGGTCCTAGGAGGAGTCCCCAGGGGTCATAAATGGCCCCGGGAGGCTTTTAGGATACCCTGCAGGGAGGGGGGCCAGCTGAGCTGCTGCTGGGCTCGGGCTCTGCTGTGCACACTGGCAGGTCTGATAACGCTGCAGGCTTCACAGTCCTTTCTGCCTCTTCTCTCCTCCAGCCCAGAGCAGGCTCAGGCACCCTGCCCTGCCTGTGCTGGGATGGGGCAGGCTCCCCAGCCCCACATCCAGCCGTCGCTGCCTAGGCTGCCAGAAGGACCAGCTTTCCTATAGGCACATATAGATATAGATACAGAAATGTATAGATGTAGAGACATGTATACACATATGCTTGTTTAGCTGGGACATGGGGGCAGGCTGACACGGTGTCTCCTGCTTTCGCTGTGCAGCACTGCAGGGGCTTGTGGATCTGCAAATGACCAGCGGTGCCCACAACATACTGGTACAGGAGCACTATCTCCAGTGGTGATGAGCCAGTCAGCCCCTACCTGATGTGCTGAGCCCGTGTGGATGGCCCTACATGTCCCGGGCAGGAGGGGTGGGTACAGCTGTCCCTGGAAGCTGGCAGAGATGTGGGTGCGCAGCAGGGACATGTTTGCAAGCTCACACTTACACACTCCTCTCCACAAAGAGTTAATCCCCTTGTGACTGAATCTAAACCACTCCAAGGCTCTTCTCCTGGGATTTATCATGCCACAAGGGCACTTAATGCAATGAGGGAACTTCAGCAACCCTGGGGTCATATTTTCCTCCCCTGCAGGATGGGGAATGGGGAATGGACCCCAGCCAGGGCAGGCACTAGCCGGGATGTGCTACCTTGGACCATGCACCAGCCCCACGTTGGGACACTTCCCACCACTCTTCTTCAAAAAGGGTTTTGCAAGCAATGCCCCGGAGCAGATTGAATTAGAGCCTAATAAAGCAGTGGTAATTTGCAAACTGGAAATGCTCCAGAGTGCCCAGGAGTAATTCATTAAAGTCTTCCTCCTTCCCTCCCTTCCCCTCGAGGTATCTGGTTGAAGGTAGCTGAGCTTTAGCCCTGCTGTCCTGGCTTTCCTTCCACACCCCAGCTCCTGCGCTTGCTGCCGCTCTCACATTTTCGGCTTTCTCCCATCCTGGAAAGAGCTATTTGCAAATGATTTATTGAAATGCTTTCAGATTAAAGATAGGACCAAAGATTGATCAAAATAAAAAGTTAGCATCAAAGAATGTGTATTTACTGCATTCAAGATGTTTGAATAAAACCAGATTGCTTTAAAGATAACATTTGGGGTTTTTTTTTCCCCTTTGAAAATAAATTAGAAGCTAGAGTAGGAAATATTTTTGAAAATCCAAACTTCTGGATTTATAATACAGTTATTTTTGACCGGTTCAGCCAAAGTGTCTCCTTTTCCAAAGAGGCAAGAGCTCCCAGGAATTGGCAGGGTTGGGTCCTTGTCACAGCATCCTGCTCCTCCCTTGTCATGCTGGGAGAGTGATGGTGACCCCCAGACCTCTCACAGGGCCAGCAGCAACAGGCAGCTCACAGTGACAGTGCTGACACCGGGGAAACCTGCCGGGCTGGGGCTGGGGGGACAGACACCCTTCCTCCTTGCGTGGGGACAAGAACTGCTCCTTGCGGGCAGCAACCCAGTGTGGGGGCTGCAGCGTGAGGTGGCACCTCCTCCCCTGGGTGCAGGAGCCCCACTCCCAGCCAGGTACCCATAGGTGCCTCACCAGACATCTGTTTTTTGCAATTTTGGAGTATCCAAGGAGCTGTGGGACCTGCTGGCCTGCTGGCCACCCACTGCACTCCCTGTGCTGCACATGGCAGTGCAGGAACCACTTGCAGGGGGTTTGAGCCCACTGCTGGGTGTTCAGGCTGCGACGGCCCCTTGGCCAGATTTCCCAAGCTGCCTTATGGCAGCAGGTGCCTTGAATTTGAGCTGCGAGCTGAGCCGGGTGTTGAGAGCTCCGGGTGGCTCTGCCATCCCAGCAATGTGCCCGCTAAGCAGGGATCAGCAGCAAGGAGAAACATTATCCCGATGGGCCCTGCAAGTACTCGGCAGCTAAGGTCAGAGCAGAGGGGAAGCTGCCAGACCCCTTTGCCCGACGGCGATTCCCTGTCGGCATTTTTGTTGCCCAGACTGCCAAGGCTGCCGCCTCCCAGTTGCCTGAAAGGGAGGGAGCTGCAGGGACGTGCCCCCTGCGACTGTGGCTGTGCCATCAGCAGCAGGGCCAGGCTGCGTGGTGGCACCTCCAACAGCAAACAGGGTGCCCCAGCCCCACATGTGGAGAAGGTGGCCGGGAACACCCCGGTGTGCACGCTGGCACCGGGTGATGGAGGGGGGCACACCCAGCTGCCAGCTGTAGGGCTCCTTGCACAGTGCACCAGAGCTGTGAACAAGCCAGCCAGGGGACACTACAGAGCAGTGGGGCAGGATGCAGGATCGTTTTGTGAGCAATTTAGGGTAAAAAATGGGCTCAAGCACACAGAGCCAGCAGCTCCACCATACATCTGTGCTGTATCTCAGCCCTTTGATGCACAATGCACCATTTCTTAGTTCGCTCATAGGGTGTGAGCATTTAGTTCCTGCTAAGAAAAGTTAGATGTACCCTGATAACGAATTTTGAAAAGTGGTTAATTCATCTTTAGAGCTTCTGACAACCCCTAGCACCCCAAAACTCCTGAGTTACGAACTTACATACCATCCATCAGCTGCCTTCTCACTGCCCCTAATTTCTTAGCCTTCAGCTGACATTGCAAGCTGCTCTCCACAGACACAAGGAGATGGCCCTTGCCCTCCTCATGGGATGGCTCTGCCCAGCTCGGCCAGCGACAGAGCCAGTCACTGATGGTCCGCTGGTGACCCTGGGTGCTGCCAGGCTCCTCCGTGAATGCAGGGGAGGTTTAAGCAAGCTAATTCACTCTTCCCACTTTTGCACCCCCTGAGAGTCAAATGTTGCCCAGCAAATTCAGCCAGTACACAAACACGGTCATTAGCACTTATATACATACATGTATGCGTACATGCTGCAGTGAATCATCAAGGAGGGGCAGAGCAGACAGAGAAGGGGAGCCCTCCCTACCTGCCTTTAAAAGGGAGCCGGTCCAGCACTGAGTAGATGATGTGCTGCCATCGCAGAGGGCTGATTAAACCTCGTGCTCCAAGTTTCTTCCTCCTTCCAGTGCAATCAAACCTCTGCAAAGCGTCAACAAGGCCAACACTCATTTGAAACTGAGCTTGCAAGCCTTGGAAAGATTTGGCTGATCCTTCATGAATATTTGACTGACATGTTTGGAAAGTGTAACAAAACACAAATCAGAGAATGGCTGCAGGAGCTGTTTGCTTTTCTTGCTCAGTTCTGGCAAGGAGAAACTGCTGACACCAAGCTTCCAAGTTCAGTTCCTCCTTATGTGAGCTGCCCTGCTTCAAGGGCTTTCAGGCGAGGAGTTTGGGTCTGCACCTGATGCCAACAGCAAACATTTTCTCCACTTGAGAGTCTGCGTGGGGATACTTGCAGGGACCCAGCAGAGTGGCAGGCACGGCTTGCAAGCAGGGTCTGCCTCTGCTTTGAGGGCAGACACAGCTTGGCTCTGCAGCAGGTGACGTGTCGGACATTGTCCTCAGCCATCACAGTCATGGCCAAGCAGTGAAAAAGGTGCCAGTGAGGTGCTGGAGCCCCAGGTTTTCTCACTGCACTGGAGCTCATCCACAGCCGAGGGATAGAGAGGCCATGCTGCCGCCCTCGGTTTGCAGTGATAAGCTCAAGCCACCCTGCTCAGTCAGTGCCTGGGTCAGAGTTTTCCCAGAGCATGGGAGTGTTCGTATCCAATGTTTGCCTTGGCTTATGGTATCTAACATCCCGTGGCCTCATTTTGTACCCACTAATATCATCGTCTGTCTGTCTGCAGCAGATTCCCGATTTGCACAGATACAATCCAGGAAAGACTCCAAACTAATTTTATTAGAGCTTTGGTTTATTTGGGTTTGGTCAAGAGGTTTAGAAGGGGCTGAAAGCCGTAGCTCTGCTTCTGCCTGACCTTCTGAATTTGCGTAGTTCTGACCGGGTAGTCAGCATTGCTCTCCAAAGGTTTCTGAAATAGCAAAGGGTGCACCAGAGCCTGACCGGGGTCACGAAGAAGTCAACAGCAGCGCAGTATCAGGGATATTCCAATCTCTCCACTGACTGCAGGACATCCAGAGAATTTTTTTGGGGAAAAAGGAGTGGCTCTGCCTCTCTTCTTACCCCACCTTAAAGCTATCATTGGCAATGCACCCATCACAACATTTGACTAAACACCGCAAGAGCTGTGGAATCACATCTCAGGTGAATTGGGCGTCTGAGCCGGGCTGTTGGCCAAGCAGCATGTCCTGGGCACTGCAGGGTCCGGGGAGCAGGTTCTGCCTCCTTAGCACCGCTCTTATTTTAGGGGGACCAGGTGTGAGGATGTAATTTGGGGCTGCAGGGTCAAAGCTCAGCACTGGACCCAGCCAGGAGCACCACGGCTGGCTGTGCTAGCAGGGCTGAGGACGTGTCAGCATCTCTTGGACAAAGTGTCTAAAAACCAAAGTGAAATTTCAGACGGCAGCTATCCAACCCCTCCCGTGTGTTATAAATACCTCGGCCACCACGACAGGAGCTGCGGCTTCCTGTGGAAGAGGATCTCATCAGCCCTGCTCCCAGGACCAGGGAGGGCACTCAATCACTGGTGCCGATGTGGGCCAGGAGCTATGTCAGAGATGGACCTGGGGCTGGCAGCACACCTCCAGGACGTGCTGTGGATTGGGGACTGTCATCATCGTTCTGCCTGGTCTGGGCTGTGGACAGGAGTAGGAGAACAGGGCAACATTGCAACAAAGCAGAGGGCAGAGCGGCTAAGAGGCTTTATTTTAATTGATCTGAGTTCACTCAGCCTGCCAAGTTAATGAGTCCCCAGCAAGCAGCTTTAACAAGAGCCTGTGGCAAGCTTATGAGAAGGAGATGAAAATGAGGGCAGAAATAGATGCTTGTCTGCAGAGCCCGATCGGCTGGGGCCAGCACAGCAAGGAGGAGCTGGGCACCAGCTGCCCGCCGAATGTGCTGCTTCAGCGCTTTGCCTTGCTGCCCCCTGCCAAGCCCCAGCCCGGTTCTCCCACTCCCCAGGCCAGCAATTAATCCCCGGTGAGGGGGTTGGGGGGGGGGGGGGGGGGGGGGGGGGAAGGGGACGGGCTGTTCCTCACCCTCTATTCCGCCTGATCTTGTTTTTGTGTGAGTTAGGAGCTGCCGGCATCGGGGCTCCTACTGCGAGGCAGCCAACCCCTCCGCACCGAGCTGGGGCTCCCGGCTGAGCTCCCCTGAGATGCCACGGTGACGGCCGCTGCCATGCCCGGAAGGGCCGTGGTGAGCAAGGAGCATGCTGGAGAGGAGGAAGGGGCTGGCTGCTCCCCCAGGAGCTGGGGGGTGGGCTGCAGGAGCATCTACCCCACAGCACCCAGCATCTGCCTCCCGCCTTCCCCTTGCAGCCGCAGCCCGCGGCGCTGGAGCCGGGGCTGAGCCGCACGCCGGGCAGGGTGGCTACGGCCAGGGCCCTGGCCGGCTCCAGGCACCGCGGGGCCTGAAAGGGGCCATTGTCTGCCCGGGGCTTTGAAGACGAAGAGTCTTGTCCAAGTGCCAGGTGGTGCGAGCGGCGGCGTGGGGGCAGCTCCCGGCTCCCTGCGCTGCCGAGCCTGCTGTCAGCACCCCCGCACCTTTGGCGGGGGGGGAGGAATGGGGGGGGAGGGGGGCTGTTGTCTAAAGGAAAAAAGGGGCGCAGCCCTTCCTTCCCTACTCGCGGCGGTCGCTGGGGGCCCCGGTGCCCCTCGGCCGGGGCTGCACGGCGGGTGCGGGAGCCGCTGCGGGGGCCGCCGGCCCCGGCTCCTGTTGCTCCCGCGGCGCGGCCGGGCTGGGGCAGGGCAGCTGCTGCGAGTTCACTGGAGCAGCACTTTCCCACAGTCTGGAGAAGTGACACATGGCTCTCACACATTCCTGCGCCGGCAGGCTCGGCCGCGCTTGGCCAGGAGTCAAGGCAGGGGAGGGCTGCCGCTGCCGGGAGCTGCTGATTAGCAGGTTCCGACTTTGGCACCAGCCCGGCCCTCCGAGGGCGAAGGAGGCTGAGGGAGCAGAGCAGACCCGGGCTCCGGGGTGGTTTGTGCAAGCTGCTTAACCCTTTGGAGGCAGGCGCTGAGCAAAGCCTTCCTCCAGGGATTTTGCTCCGCTTCGCCTGCCCTGCCTTTTGCTGAGCCCGCGGCGGTGCCCGGCTGCCTGCACCCTGCCTGCGGTGCGGGCATCACCCCGCCGCGCGTCCCCCCGAGGTGGGACGTGGGAGCAGGGGGATGTGCGTGCGGGGCGGCCTTGGTGCTGGGAAGCACCTGAGCCTGGAGAGCAGCAGGGCTGATCCTGCCAGACACCAGCCTGGCTGCCCGGGTGGGCTGGCCGGCTTGCCCACAGAGCCTGGCAGGTGGTGGGCAGGGCTGGCAGGGGCTGAGCGGGGCTGGCAGCATCCCAGTGCACCAGTGGGTGCTGGGGCGGCCAGGAGAGGTGCTGAACGCACTCCTGGTGCAGGAAGGAATGGGAGACCCCAGCCGGGGCGGCAGCTGCCCAGGGTCAGGGTCCTCCTTGCAGCAAGGTTTGACCTCCCACGAGTCTTCATTCACGTGCAGGGGGTATTTTTTCTGAATTTGTGCTGACTTGACAGCCTTATCCCACACATGGGGGAAGGTCTGGGGTCTGAGCTCCCGAGCCCGGGGAAAAATTTGCAGGTTCCCAGGAGGGCCGGGTGAGTACCTCCCAAGGCTTCTGCCCTCCAGCTGCTCCCAGCCTTGTCTGCAGCCAGGAGACTCAGGGGTTCGGGGAGGGCAGCTGGACCATGCCCCAGGGAGAGCAGCAGCCCCTGCACAGCCCTTGCCTCTCTCCAGGGAAAGGCCCACGTGTCGGGAGGTGAGGGGTGTACCTGGGTGTACCCAGCGCCTGCCCAGCCCTTGCTGCTGCAGGTGAAGGATGCAGCCGCACGCCAGGGCTGGTGACTCACGGCGTGGCGTGACTGGCATCGGCCCTGCCTGCTGCCAGGGTCCGGGCGGTTCCCAGCCTGCCTCCACCGGGGCCTCCATCCCGCAGAGCTGGCGGAGGGCCCGGGACAGGGGCTGCGGGGCTGGCTGGGGGAGCTGCTCCTCACCTCCTCACTGAAGCAAACCCTCCCTTGCGATAACATCAGTTTCACAACCCTGTGGAGGCTGCGATGATCATTCCCATGGAGCACCAGCGGCCTCAGCCCCTTTCCCTCAGGAGCCCAAAGCAAGGACATGCACGTCCCGGTCCCTGCTGCATCAGACCAGGGCCCAGCTGTCTGAGAGGGAGGCAGAGGCAGCCGGGAATAATTCTGCCTTTGCCTGTCACCCCCTTCCCATGTCCTGGGGGAAGCTCCCAGGCCCAGGTTTAAGGACCTGGTATTTCATGTGCCAAGGTACCGTACTCTGCAGCTGGGCCAAAGACTTGAGCAAGCTGGTGGTGCTGCTGCCACTGTGCTGGCCCGAGTGTGCCTGCCCCACTGCCATGTCTCAAAGCCCTCTCAGGCTCCCATGGACATGGCACACAGCTCCCAAGGGCTCCCTGGGCTGCTCCAGCTCTTGCCCAGGTGCCCATGTGTTTATGCATCTGAGCCCTGACCCAAGGCAGCTGGTGGCTGTGGCCGTACAGAGGGAATGGCAGCTCCAGCTCAAGCTCTGCCCCACTCTCCCTGTGGGAAAGTAATTTCTTGCTCGTTTCCACTCCTGTTTTGTGTATTCAGGCCACGAGTTCTTCTCTTCAGAGCCTGGAGCAGCTCCAGCCTTAGGTGGGGTCTCTTGGTACTGTCATGCAAAAGCTGTGGCAATCACAGTGCTACACCACCAGCAGCAGCAATTGAATTTACAAGTTTCCCAGTCCTCCCAAAAGTCAAAGGAGCTGGTTTCATGCCTTCCTCCCTGCCTGCTCGCCTTCGCTTGCTAGTTTTGTTCAATTCCAGACTAACCATGACCTCCTCAAAGGCTGGAAAGAGCTTTTCGACAAACAGCTGTAGGCAAACCTGGGATGGCCGGGGGGTTCCAGACGATGCAAACACTCTCTTTTATCTTACTTATGTATTTTTGCTCCTTGCAATTAGCTGCCTGCTCTGCCTGCTCCCTATTTCCCTGCAGTTCCTCCCAGCAGCCCTGCCTCACAAACGTTTTGATGGAGTAGCACATCCCCATGCCCTTTAGCTCTTCTAACAGCTCTCTGACAGTTGTGGGTGTTGGCCCTGCATTCACACCCACCGCAGGCACCAGCGAGGCTCAGCAGCATGGGTACTGGCACCGCAACTCACGGCAGCCGGAGCTTCTGCAGTGTTCCCTGCAGGAGCTTCTGCCCCTGCCCTCATTACAGGGGACAGTCAGGAACCAAACACCCAGGGTGTCTGGATGCTGCTTGGACACCCCACAGGGATGAACCAGCTCCCTGGCAGGTTGTCCACAGCTGTTTGCTCCCAGAGCTCCGTCTCCTCTTTCTGCTCATCTTTATGAAACCTCTGAGAAAAGCTGAGGGGAAAAAAAGTTGGGTGAGGTTGTGTGTCATTATTGTCTGTAGGGACATCCAGTCTCCAGCACCAAGCTTTGGGGCTGGCAGGGTCCTCCAAGACCTCAGGGATACAGCCCGAGTTTCTGCTTTCCTGCACTGGGAGGAGGCAAGAGCATCCACCTCTTTTTTCAAAAAGATACATAAAAAAAAAAAAGAAAGAAAGCTTCCAGTAGCACCACTAATTGTGTTTCAGAGAAGGTTCATTTGCTTCCCATATGTGATCCCCAGTCCACGGAAATTATGGCAAAGGTGACCACAATTTTCACTCCTCAAAATAGTGAAGGAAGCAGAACAGCCTAAACCCCTTTAAAGTATTTGCTTTTACAAGAAACCAGATAGCTGGATCACTGCTATACGAGGGCTGCCGATACGTCCTCTCCCTGCACTTGGCTGTTACCTGGCCATTTCAAATATTATTTTTTGAAAACCACTTCCATAAATCAACAAACACAGCCCAGCACCAGCAGAACAGCCCACGTGGCTGGAGAGCTGGTGGCCGCTGCCAGTCACTGAAGTAGAACAAACTAGCAAGTACGCAGAGAAATGTGATTAATGAAAGACAGACCACAAAGCCTATATAAACACATTTCTTGCTTTTATTAGACCAGAGCAACTGTATAAAAAGAGCACACGGGCCCGAGATACCTGGGCAGAGGAGGGCAGCAAGGATTGCCACCACCCCATGAAGGCAAGACATGCAGATCCTCTGCCTGCCCTTGTGCTGCCTGCCACCCCATGGGCATGGGGGAGAGCAGGCTCCACCACGGTGTGCCGGGCTGGCAGGGACATGCATCCCTGCTGGAGCCAGCTGGGACAGGGAGGAGGGATGGAGGGGAGAAGCACAGACAGAGAAACATGAGTTAATCACAGCAGTATGGCAGCATTTGTGAAAGGATGGGTGTTGCTGGGTGTCTGGCACTGGTGCACTGGCACTACGTGGCTGAGGGGAGGACGCAGTGGTGTTTCATCACTTGTCTCTCATTCAGTTGGGCCTCCAACCTGTGGAAATGTTATTTTTGCCTCCCCATGCACTTCTTTTCAAGTTAAAAATAAAAACTCCCAGCAGTGGAAGGGAAATGTTTGTTGTCGTCCCCCATTCAGCTTAGTGGAGACAGTAATAACAGTGGGAGATCAAGGGGGAGATCGGCACAGCACCCTTGCTTCCCGGGGAAAACAAAAGCTACTCCACTTCCTTGACACCGGCATGGCCTGGGCATAGATATTAAAAAAATAAAGTAGGAAAAAAAAAAAGAAAAAGATGAAAAAGAAAGCCCCTTTTTCCGCTCTTCGAGGCAAGATCTCCTCAGCGAGCACTGGCAAAGAATGGCATCTTGTTCAGGGGCTCTGAAAGGCAAGATGAAAGGGGAAACCTACATTTTTCAGCCCAGCCTGTTTCTGACATGGGAAAATAGTGCAGACAAGAATAGATAGCTTGTTGGCTCATTTTTTCCTTGACAGATTATCTGTGTGAATGCACCGTATTAAGCCGGGAGTAAGACGCCAGGATCCCCCCACCCTCCCTCTCCCCCTTCCCCAGCTACCTTGAGAGCAGAGAGGAGTGAGGAGCTGTGATTTGCAAGTGTGTGGGGCGCTGGGGGTGTGCAGGGCAGCCATCCATCACCGGCCACCTCTTTTTGCCACCCCTCGTGCTCAGCAGCCTTCTGCCCCCGCACTCAGGCTCCTGCACGCCCTAAAAATGCAATCATAACCGTGGCAGAAGCTAAGCTCAGGTTAAGGAGGGGCTGTGCTGAGGTTAACTTAGTGATGCTCCCTGTAGAACATGTCCCAGCAGCACACGTGGGTGGTGGCGTTGGAGTGGGACATGCTGCCATGATGGGATGAGAGAGGGTGACCGCAGCGGTCAGCAGCCCACGGGGGCCCAGGCTGGTGCCAGCGCTGCTCTCAGGTGGTGTTCGGCTCCCCGAGGGAGCCCGTTTTGGCTCCAAGTGCTGCTGCTGTCATGGCTCCCTCCCATGAGGGCTTTCACTGCACTTTAGGTAGCTCAACAGCCATCGTTTCTATCCCGGTGACGCTGGGAGCACGGGTCATTAGCTGCGGCCGGCTGTGTGACCCACCAGAGCTATCACCCATGACGGCTGCTCTCGGCTGCCTGCTGTGGATCGCCAGGCACTGGGTTATTAAAACAAATGTGCAGGTGCCACACGTAGGGCTTGAGGGAGGCCCACGCCAGCCTCCTGCTGTCCTGCGCTCCAGCTGAATCAGGTTTTCACACTGCAAAGAAAGCAAAAATGGCCCAAATGAGGATTCCGCAGCTCCCTGGGGGGAGGCTGGCACTGCTCTGGTGGGCAGCAGGGACATGGCACCATCAGTCCCACCGCTCCCATCAGTGGGGTCATGCTTTTTGCTTCTGTTTAGAAATGAATCCCTGTCGGAGGGCAAAACTTGTGGCTGCATTGCCCAGCCCCAGGCACATGCACCAAAAAGCCTCACTTAGGACAAAAGCAACACCAGCTTAAAAAAAACCCCACATTTAAAAATCCTGTGCATTTCAGATTGCCTTTGTCCCCTTCTGAACCATCTGGGTCCTGTTGCCAGGTTTTACCCCACAGTTGGAAGAAAGAACTAGCAAAGTACTTTAGATGACGGCTTTCCCCTCCTCACTGGGCTCCAGCAGCATCTGCAAGTCACCAGCCCCCAGCTGAGGCAGGAACCTGGGCAGCAGCAGTGCCAAACTGCAGCCACTGAGGCATGACAGGATGATTAACGAACATGCCTGGCTAGACCATGGGTCACTGAGGAAAATCTCTCCTCCTCCAGCACGCGGGATGCTCGCTGGGCTGAGCAAAACCCATCTTGCATCCCCCTGTATCCTCCTGCATCCCCCTGTATCCTCCTGCATCCCCCTGCATGCTGCCACCCCTACATCCTCAGGCGCTGCCCCACCAGCCGTGCAGCCATGTGCATGCATGTGTGGGTGCATCTGCCTGGGCGTGCTGCATCCTGCCCAGGAAGCGTGTGCGTGTGCGTGTGCGTGTGTGTGTGTGTGTGTGTGTGTGTGTGTGTGTACCGGGAGGCCTGTTTGCATATGAAAGTGGCCGTGTGCTCCGGAGGGCTGTATCATTTATTGTATGATCTTATCTGGCGCGTGCCTCAGCCGCCCTTTCCCACACTCTGCATGCTCTGCTGCCAAGGCCCCGGGCTTAGCCTGTCAGCATTACCCGGGCTCAGCAGGCAGGCAGTAATTCCCTGAATAAAGAAAACATTTTAAGGTTTGACAAGTCCAGCATTTGCATGTCTGTTTTCAGAGAAATAACCATCTCAGGGGATTAAGCCCTTTTTTTTTCCCATCCAGCCCAAAGTATGAAAACATTCTTGACATAGTTGCCTGAAAAAAGGATTTCTATAGAGTAAAATACCTTGCGTCCTGTGTGAGTCCAGTGATTTGCTTTGGGGAGAAGAAAAAAAAAACAAAAAAAAAAAAACAGAAAGGAAAAAAGAAAGAAAAGAGACGCTCCAGTCCAATAGGTTGTTGGTTTTAAAGTGGGTGAAACGCGCCAGCAAGCGCCGCGGATCCCAGGCGACACACACACCGGGAAGCATTTGCATCCCTCCGTCACTGCCCACTTCTTTGTGCTGCGCCGGCAAAGCCTGTCGGCTGGGCTCCCCGTGGGGCTCAGGCTGTGCTGGCTCACAGCATCGCTTGTGAGCTGAATGAATCCTCCCCGGCTCAGCAGCCCGGGAGAGGCAGGCAGCTGTCTAAGGACGAGGGCTAGGGGCTCCAGGGGGCTCCAGGGGGCTCCGGGGGGCTCCAGGGGGTTCAGGGGGGCTCCAGGGTTCAGGTTGCTTGAGACATGCCCTGACACAGGGGCTTTGGCTGCCCATGCTAGGCATGTCCCAGAGGAGCACTTGCTCGCTGTACGGCCAAGCTGGGGCACACGCTGCCACAGGAAAGCACCAGCCCCTGGAGGACTGGGAGCAGGTCATAGCAGAGAAGCACAGCCAAGTTTAGGTGCTGAACACTTTATTTACGTGGAATAAACTGGAATTACAAAGGGCTAGTCACCCTCTGACCCCAAGGAGGAGGTCACGCTGTGCCAAATTCAGACTCCCCAGGATTTGGCCCTCTGGTGCCCTACTAGGGGGGACCAGGAGAGACCAGCCTTTAACCTGGTGCCATCTGACAGCTCCTGCACTGGCAGCTGCCTTTGGAGCCTTCAAGCAAGAAGGTGCACGTGGGAATTACACACACACGCCGGCCCGGGGCTCCAGCTGATGAGCATCCTGTGCTCCTCTGGGCTCTCTGCTGTGGTGCTGCTCGGCATACCTGGGATGCTCCTGGCTGCGCCGGCCACCGGCTCGCCTGCCACCACGGATGGCAGTGGAGCCTGGCGCGGCTGTTTGTAATTTGTCAGGGTGCTTTGCCCTCCTTCCCCCCCCCCATCCCCCCCCTCCACAAGTACACTGGTTTTCTTCACATCTAAATGAGGCCTTAAACCGGGGGATAATACAGCTTTAACACGGAGAGGCTTAAAAAGCAAAAGTGAATCATTTCTCAGTTCTCCTTCCCATAATCTCTCCCGGTAACATTAATTATGAGTTTGCGCAGAGTGCCCCAAGGCAAGCGCTGCTTTCCCAGGACAATTAAAGTTACTTAATTATTAAAAACCGTGTGTGCTGTTCCTGTGCGTTCCCCAAAGCACCGTGAGGCAGGCGGCCCGCCTCGGCTCACACACTTTCTCAGAGCGGCAATTGAAGCATCTGTGGGAAAGTCTGCTCCTTTGTAATTCCTCCGGCATAATCTCCGCAAATCCCACCCCTGGCCCGCACCCCGGAGGGCGAGCGATGCCGGCGGCCGGGCCTCTGCCCCTGGCCCTCGCATGAGGGATGGGATGGTGGAGGCAGCCGGGGCGGGTGGCAGGGTTCCATGCATGGGCACTGGCCAGGCTGCGGGCTACAGGCAGGAGGAGCTGGGGGGGCTGCCCTCAGCTGCGTGTTTGCAGGGTCAGGTGCTGGTGTGGAGCTGTGGAGGATGCTGAGCTCTCCTGCTGATGCTCCAGGTGCAGAGCAGGGCTGGCCAGCCTTGTAGGCAGCAAATGGCTTTGCACCAGAAAAAAACATCTTGCCAAAAGCCATGTGTCACCCAAAGAGCTGAGCCCTGCTGCCCCACTGCCTCGCTGTGCTTGCGGGTACACCAGGCTGTGCATCCAGCACCCGCAGCCACACGCCCAGGACTGCCCCAGTGCAATGCATGGGCAGGTTTGGCTTCTTTTTCTTCCTGACTCAAGATATTTTTCAATCTGACAGAGCAAATCTTGGTCAATTCTTGCTCATAAAAGCCAGGGAGGGGCGAAGGCGCTGTGCAGTGGAGGCAGCAGGGGCAGGCAGGGGAGGATTTCTGCCTGGCAGCTCAGAGCCAGAGCGCAGCACATGGGAAGCAAAGCACCAGGGTACAGCTCCCTGCCCGACTCGGCACCTCAGAAGTTGCCTCTGTGTGTTCCTGAGTGTGCTTATGGGTTGGTGTTCTGGTTCCTCACCCCTTTTGCAGGCCAGGGATTGCCAGCTCACAGTGCACCAAGTGCCAAAAGACTCCTGCTCCCCAGCCCCCGGCTTGTGACAGCAGCAGGTACGGCAGGTGCCGGGTACGGGGCTGGCGGGGAGCCGGGCAGCAGGGCGGGTGTGAGCAAGCACTGTCCCAGCTGCTTGCAGTCGGTGTGTCAGGCTGACTCAGAGCATCAGTGGGCGCAGCTTTCCCTACCCGGTGCGCTTTTGGTTGCCGCAGCAGCCTGTGGCAGAGGGTTTTGCAGCTGAGCCATGGCTGGTGAAGGCAAGGGCTTCCTCCTCTTGGTTTTGGATTTTTTCTCACTGATTTCACTGTTTGCAGTTTCATGCCAGCTCTCCATCCACCTGCCCTTCTGGCTCTTGGGACCTTTACCATCTCCCTTCAGCTCTTCCAGGTATATGTGACCTGGACATCTGATTTTTCCCAATCTTCCCCAGTTTTTCCTCACCATGCCTTCAAACTCTACTCACAGGAGCCCCTAAGGCCTTTCTTTGTATTTCTTTATTCCTGATACATCCTTTTTGAGAAAAAAGAGCTGCACATAATACCCAAGAGGAGGACCTGTTTAGGTTTTTTCTCTTTCTTCCCTAACCATGCACTACGCTTGCCATCCTGACTCTCACCCAGCATCACTGAAGAGGAGGAGAGTGTTTTGCACGGCTAGTTAGGGCTGCTTTTATGTGGGTTGCTGCTTTGCTTTTATCAATACTGTATTTCAACTGCCAGTGCACCAGCCTTAACTTTAACACTGTAAGCTCCTGCTCAGCAGTCAGCATTACATTTTTCTTTCAGCCAGTTGTTTTCTCCCTGCAAGGTGAATGTCCCTCCAGTCCACTGGGCATTCAGGGGCTTTTGGAGATGTGCCAAGGCAAAACCGTTTTGGAAGGGCTGCTGCCCCATGACCAGCACACCGCTCTGCTCCTTATGCTCAGTGACCTGGCTGATTTGTGAGGCATGGCTTCTTCCTGCAAGGTGGTGCTGAGTCCTCCCCAAGCACTATTGACCCAGACTGTTATAGACAACTTCTCCCAAATTGCCCGTGACACCCACTGAGCCCTTCTGGCTACAGCTCATGTTGCTTCCCCATGCTCTGTTCCAGGCTGGCAGATGCAGCTGGGTACCGACCCCAGCTGGGCTGGCATCGCCTCATCCCAGACACATGCCATTCTGCAGCTGCTTGCTGAGCTGGAAAATGTCTCCAGCAGGACCCTGCCATGGGATGGGCACCCCAACATCGCCTCACAGGAAGGCTGCCACAGGGGCACTGCCTGAGCATCCTCCCCGCTCCTCAAACCACCCTTCAGCTTTTCTGCTGAGGCTTTTCCTTCCCTGAGTGCTCTGTTCCTGCCTCCATCACCCACGACCGGCACTGGCTCACTGGCTGGTTTCCTGCTCCTGGCACTTATGCAAAATTGCTTAGTTTCAGCTTTTAATACTTTTAGCAAGTTCTTCCCCAAACTTTTAAATCACCTTTATTGTGACGTTACTTTTAACTTGCCAGGTTTTTGCTCTGTTCTGTTTCTCATGTTACAGCACCACATCCACTTTTGAAGGCTGTCTCTGCCATTAACTGCCCTGTTAGCTTCTCCCTACAACTACTGGGCTGCTTTTAGGCTCTTCTTGAGTTACCAAGTGGGCTGGGAGCTGCACAAGCCCTGACTGCTGCTCAGAGCTGCACCAGCAGAGCAGGGCAGCCAGCCCCGGGGAAGCCCTCCTTGCCCCCAAACACCCGGCCACCCCCTGACTTCTGCCGTGTGTACAGCAGAGGCTCTTTCACTCCCCACCGCCTGCCCAGGCACTTCTTTCCTTCCCGTGACAAAGCTGAACCTGGAACAAAGATTTTCCCCAGCGCTGCCGGCAGCCGATTTGACTCCTTGAAGTAATTGCTGTAATTGACCCTTGCAGGCGCTGAGCGCAGAGGGAGCGGGGGGTTCATCAGGCTGGCGGGGTGTGAAAACCATCAACTCCTTGGCTGGACGGGCTCCAGGCCCCCTCAGGCTGCCCTCACTCTGCAGCCCCCACTCCCAGTTCAGGGGGGGCTGGATGTGTCCCCGGGGGGCAGCTGGAGAGGAGGGGAGCTGTGCCCTCATCCTCGCTGGGCATCCCCATGGCACACGGGGAGCGGAGCTGGAGCACTTTTACAGATAGCTTGCTTTTACCCAAAAGGGTCAGCAGCTCCCTGGACCCCCCAGGATGTGGGGACAGACCCAGCTCAGAAGTGTGGCTCTGTGCTACTGGCAGCACTGCGGTGTGGGGTGGCATCGCTGTGCTCCATCCCTTCAGTGCAACCCACATCCCGATCCAGGGTCTCTGCCAGTCACCATCCAGAGTATGGAGCCTGTAAGTGGCTTTTCCTTAGGCAAGGCACATCTTCAAGGCATAGAGCTGATGTCAGAGGGGACAAGTGTGACACATACCCAGTGACAAGACCCCATGGGGCTGGCTGCTCCTCGCCTCTGCCTCCAGCGCCTCCTCCACAGGCTCACAGCGAGGACCGAGCTTGTGCTCCTGTGCGCACGGTAGTGGACAAGGCCATGGAATGTGGCACAAGGGACGACTACCCCTTGCCAGCCCACGCCAGCTCATCCCTCTCACATGTGGCTCAGGCTCCAGTGAGTGATGAAGTCATTTTCTGGCTGCTGCCACTCCTGCCAGGAGCTGCTCCAGATCCATCCAGTTCCAGTGATCATTTCAGCCCCTTTCATCTTCCCCACAGTTCTGTCGTTCCCTTCTGCTGTTTTCTTCCTCTGACTCAGCCACGTGCATGTATCCAGCACATTGTCCAGCCACCCGCCCTCACAGGCAGCCCCAGGGGACCCGGCAGTGGCTCCCAGCCCTACGCTAGCCTCCACATCTCACTTTCCCAGCTAGGGAAACACATTTTGCAAGCAAATGCTCCCTTTTTGTGTCCAAGTCACTGGTGGAAGAAGACCAGAGCCACCAGTGTCCTCTCCAAGCACAAATGGCCACCGTCACTCGTTCCTGTCCCTCATCATGCTGCAGCTCCTGGGCTGAATTCTCACTCCTCCTTTTCAGAGTACCTTCCCTCGGCATGGCCAGCACTGCCGTGCATTGCAGGGGGCAGCAACCAACTAGCGTTGCCAGGTCTAAAAATGGTGTCTTAAAAAAGCAGATCTCAGATTAGCATGACGGAACTCTAGCCCTGTCTGCCCTCCAATCTTATTTTCCATTTGCACCTTCTCCTTTACCTAGCTTTCTTCCAAAAGGCATTTGAATGTGTTGCACATGAGTGAAAGTAATTTAAGGGACCAGCACATTGTGAGCTGGGATTTCATGGGCTTATGGCTTCCTCCCACCCTCTATCTCCCAGAGACACAAGATTTGGGATCCCTGGCTGCTGTGTAACTGTGGGAAGGCTGTGGAAGGAAGGCTCCAGGTGGGACCTGCCTTTGCTGACCTGCGAGTGCATCTCCTCCCAGGACAGCACCAGCAAACCTAGTCAGCAGGGCCAGCCCAGGGAATTTGGTGCCTGCTTTCCCCTGCAAGCAGGCTCTGCTCATGGCTGTTATCCTTGTGCAGATGTCCGAAGTGGAGGTCACAGACGTCTGCAAACCTCTGTGTGTCCCAGGTTCCCGTGTCGGCAGCAGCCAGCTGTGGTGCCGTGTTTGGTATCTAGCATCGAAGGTGGATGTGTGTGCGCTTCCCCTGGTTGCCAGCCGCCAGGGAAAGGCTGTCGTGCACCAAGGGTGCTGAGCCAGTCCTCTGCTGTGACCCCAGGACAGATCTGCTCCCCTTGTCCTCCAGAGGCCCTTTGCTTTACGATCTGTGAACAGCAGGAAGAAATGAAATAGCAGTGGAGAATTCCCTTCAGCAAAGCTTTGATGGTGAAAAATGTGCTGTTGGGTTGTCTGTTCCACAGAATTCAGGGGAAAAAAAATGAGGAAAAGGAGAAGGAAGGAAAGAGAGAAACCATCTGCTTTTTTCAGAGGTTCTTCACCCACACACTCCATCGCCGCTGCTCAGAAAGGCCTTTTCTCCTCTCCCCTCCACTCCTGTGCAACCAGATAGTCCCCAAACTGCCCCTGGGTTAATTGAAACCAGAAGCCGCTGTCACTTCCAAGTGTTATGAGCACAGGGACCACGAGGAGCTCAGGTGTTTTGGAAAGGATGATGTCAGTAGGATCTGGGATGAAAGGCTCGCTGACAGCTTGTGAGGCGATGCTGCCAGGAACAGCCGCAGGTCGGGGCTCAGCCCCTCCGTGGGTACCGCCAGCTCTGCTCCACTGGCCCCGCAATGCCACGGGTAGCCAGGGCCACCCCACAGCAGCTGTGGCAAAGCTGGACACGAGCCCAGGGACTTTACCCTGTCTGCTCCCCGTGCTCACCCCCATGGTGTTATTCGTAGGGCAAAAATAGTTAGAATTTTGTAAAGAAAAAAAGCCCAGAGTGAAAAAAGGCTGTGGAGCCCTTCCTGGCAGGGGACAGCCGGTGACGGTGTGTGCCCAGCCTTCCTTCACAGTGCAAGTGGCTAATCTTGTCTCAATAAAACCAGCATCGTGTCAGGGTAATCAGTGGACGTCAACACTTCAATGGCACTGGCAAAGCACCAGTGAGGTCCGGGGGTTATCCTGGCTGCCAGCATCGTATTCCCACGGGAAAGGTAGGTTGCAAGCTCCTTCCTTCAGGTACACATGCGACAGCTGTCAGGTGCCGTGGGGCACACATAGCACTGCCAGTACCTCTGCTGCAGCTCGGTCAGGGTTATTCATGGGCTCTCTGCTGCCTGCAGCCATCCCTCCATTCCTCCCAGGCATCCCGCCTGCCTGTGCCCGGGAGGGGTTGGGATGGACACCTCGCTGGCCAGCAGGCAGCGTAAATCTCAGCTTCCCAGACAGGGCAGCTCTGTAAACCACAGCAGCTTCAGTGCCGGGTTTATACGCTCACATTTACAACAGGCAAATTAACAGATTATGCTGTGTACACAGATTGTGTAAACTGCTGTCGGGTGCTGCCCCGTGCCCCTTGGCGGGTGCCCGAGCCTCTCTGCAGAGACCAGGGGGAGACAGGGGGGACCTGCTGGCAGCACAGCCCACGGCAAGCCCAGCACACTCCCGTGTACCCATCCCCTTGGCCCCAAGGGCAAGCCCAGAGGAGAGTGGGGCAGGGAGGGCCACATTGATTTAAGACGTGAGAAGGTCAAAAGTTTTCTCTAGCAGAGTTGCTATCATGACACTGAACACTTCATCCCCTTTTTTATCTGCCCCAGTATTTATTGTCCATGAGCAAATACTTGTGTTTTTATAAATTCCTTTAGAGTGAATCACCCTTCTCCTGTTCAAACCAGCAACGACCACATCAAACAGTATCACTCCATCTAGAATTAATCATTAATTTGAAGTATTTTACAATATTTTGCCAGCATTATTTCTTCCTCTCCCCAATTAATAAAGGTTAAGCCTCGGTGCTGGCACTTTTGCAGGACACTCAGTGCACAGTGGTGTTGCTGGGAGCTCGCTGGCCCCAAACCCCCCAGGGAAGAACAGGGACAGAGGTGTGGGTCCAGACCCAGCTTTCAGGCAGGTGGGAGCAGCCTCGCTGCTGCCTGCGCGTGGTGTGGAGCCGGCAGCTGGGTTGCCACGCTGCCCAGTGCAGCCCCAGGACCCTCCATCCTGCAGCTGGGGAGCTAATGCACACAGGGGCTGGCGTCAGGAGCCTCGGAGAAGTGCAGAAATGGCCTGGTCTGGTCTAGAGGATCATAAAAGGAGATGGAGCCTTCCTCTGCCTGCTCCCGCTGCAGACTCCGCAAGCACAGTTTCAAAGCAGGCCAAAATCTGATCTCAGATGCATGCATGTGGCTTCTATTCACTTGAGACAGAATTCAGCCTTTAAATGCCACATTTCGTACTTTGGTTTTGTTTTATGTCTCAGGCATGTGTTTTCTTAGGACACTGCATTTCATTTAAAAATTATTTTTGACAAGGCCTTATGGTTCATGAATTCTTGCACGCCAGGTCCTGCACCACTCATCCCAGATCTGCTGGCCTCTTCAGAGGCACCAAATTGGGGTGGGTTTGCTTCCCACTCACAAACAAGCCATGAAATTACCTTGGGTTTTTTCAGTGTCTTTGTGTCAGGGCATTTTCCCGACACTTTTCTGCCATTCAGATGGTTTGAAATCTAGCTTGCTTGGATGCTTTGCTATTTAGAGAGCGTGGCTGGTTGCTTAAGTCATGTGGCATTGCTTCTTGCTTTCAAACAGATGGGTAAAATGTATAAACACAGAACAGCACATGATGAAGACAGAATATAGCCTGCTGTCCACAAATAACACACAGGAGAAGGAAAGATCAGGCATGGTAAGCTGGCCATGCCAACACCACCCAGGCAGGCTGAATGAGCTGGGGCATTTCACGAGTAGATTTGGCTATTAATCTGGTACTTATGGGAGTTAAGTAGGGGCAAGCCTGGGACGTTTCAGCACGGTTTCCACATTGCAACACTCTGCGAGGTCCCCTCCAGCTCCCCTTGCTGAAACAAGCTGTTCCCCAGGTGCCTACTGCAGACATGCTCCAAATCCACAGGTGCCTTTGGCTCCAAGGAGAAAGCAGGGACAAGCTCCTGGGTGTGCAGCACAAGCAGCCTCTTCTAGCTCTTTCTTTGTCCTCTCCTGCCTGTGGCGTCCAAGGTGCTTATGTCACAGGGAACAGGGAAGCCACCACCGCATGCTGCACTCCTGGTTGCAGCTTGTGCTGTTCGAGAGCACGATGAAGACAGTGCCAGGCGTTCCTTTCTTGCCTCTCTCCAGCAGCGGGATTGCAAAGGCTGGCTCCCCTGTTGTAAAGCCAGTGGCAAGGGCTGCTGCTTGCCTTGGAGGAAACCACCTGCCAGACTCTCCCCAGATTTACATCAGAAGCAGCCCAATTTATTGCGAGGCAGCAGCAGAGAGAGCAGGACAAAACGCTCCGTAACAACAGGCTGGGCCACTGTAACATCCCTGCGGTGAGTGTGTGGGCCCACTCTGGCTGCTGGCATTTCTCCACCAGGTTTATCACTCTATCAGCCCTATGAATACACCTTTTTTATGGCATGAGCCTTTCAGTGGACTTTCTGAAAGACAATGATGGGCCTTTGAAGGTTTGGCTGATCCTGTTTCCTGCATGCTCCTGAGCCTTGTATACATTTAAATTTAACTTGTTAACTTTATAAGGATACTTCAGACTTGTATTGTACTGAAATTGGCTGGGATCTCAGTATCTCCCTTATTCCCACGTACTTTTTTCTTAGAAATGCTTTGTAGTCACGTTATTGCTGTTGGGAGGTTTGGTTTTAACAGCCTCCAATAAAGATATGAGCCTGCGAAAGGGCACCAGTAGCCCAAGATTATTCAATAGCAGCAACCGAAGTGCAGGTGCCTGCTGTTTGCAGGGCTTCTTGCTTGGGGCAGCAGCAGCCAGCCCCAGCTGCAGCAGCAGGCAGCAGGCAGGGCTCATCGTGCACCAGCAAGTGAGATCTGCCCACCATGGATACAAAGTCCTGCAGCCTCCTGCGGCACGAGCAGCAGCCACCGGACATGGACGGACAGCAGTGGGCTGCAGAAACCCCCCTTGCTGGGTTCATTCCTGCTGTTTCTGTTTGTGTCCTTGCACAGGGCTGAGGCCTCGCCGGCGCTCAGGCAGCAGCACTAACACCTTTACATCACCAGAAGAACTCCCCGCTCACCTCCTCAGGTCCTGCCTGTTTTTCACAGCCCCACAGTCATCCTGCTGTCAGCTAATCCTGGCGTGAAGCCTTCCAGCCCACCACAGACACCTGGATTTTTGTGTCTATAGTCTTTCTTTGCATTTTGTAGCACTACAAAATTGCACCCGCACAAACCCAGGTTTGCTACTCAGCTCTCTGCGCCGCTCCTGGAGGATTCCTGCCTTCCCCTGTACTCCCAGGCAGCCTGAACGCATTTCTAAAGCAGATGATGAAAACACTGCCCTTCATTGCAGGGAAGGAAGGACAAGGCCCTTGAAATCTCATTTCAGGACATTCCATCATTTGGATTACACGTGAAAATAAATGTCATTTCATACGACATTCCAGATTACTTATCAAATAATGATCTGCCTCTTAATGCCTAGACTACTGGAATCTGTGCAAATTAAATGTTGTACTTGCAAATGTATTTATTCATTATGCTTAGCAATTAACTCATGATTTAAGTAACTGAGCTGTAAATTATCCCCTTGTTTATAAAATAACAACATCCTCTTAGGGATAATATTTTCTATTACAGCAATTAGTAACACATCAGTTCTTGACTAGCATGTAAAAGATCCTCACCTCTTCTCCTCTTGTATTAGCTCATACGGGAAAAATTATTCTCCAGCCCAATCTCCAGCACCAGAGCATGCACACAGCTCTGGACTAGCACACGTACGGCCATACGTAACCAAAGCAAATGGAGAATGCACAGGAGTTTTCCCAAAATTCCATGCCTTTCTAACACATGTCAGTGGCCAAGGGGCTAATGGAGGGGCTTGGCTTCAAATCAGGAAGAAAAGGAAGGAAAAGAAGGCAGAAATCCACTCCATCCCAGCACACACCCTGCTCTGCTGTCAAAATGTGTTAATTGAGGATTTCAAATCACCATGTCTCTGACTGCCCTGGGCAGAAATACAAACAAAAAGCCACTGTCCCTGCATCCCCCTGGCATCTGGCCCCAGATCACCTCACCTGCCACTGCGGCTTCGCTCTGGCGTAATTCAGGTGGCTCCGCAGGCAGGGCAGGATCCGGCTCCCTGGAGAGGCGGCGGGGGTGATGCCGAGGGTGCGCTGCCACACCGCTCAGCGCCGTGCCCTGCTGTCCTACCCACGGGTGTGAAGGCATGTGTCTTCATGAGGCCACTAATGGTAATAACATATGCACATGCTGATACTCTTGATATAGCTAAAGGACTAATTTTAGCTTTGCTATCACCTTGAATAATGAATATTGATTTTTTTAGGAATGCAACATTCAAATTACATATACATTAAAATATTAGTGAGATAGGCTAATTCTCTCCATAACACTGCCAAGCTAAAACAAAACTGAAGACACTGAGGAGATCAGGCGCCAAGTGTAAATGATTCATCGTACCCTGGATCTATCAAAGTCCATCTACTTACCACTTCAAGAAAGACGCTGGCTGTGCAAAGGCTCTGTTCTGCAGTAGCAAAGCACTGCACCCTGAAGTATCCTGTGTTTTCTTGAATAAATGGATATGAGAATATGGAAGGGCTGGCAAGCTGTGACTGATCCCATCTGCCAAGGGGAAATGCCTGGTGCCCCAATGGCTCTGGGACACCACCCTGCCCTCAGCTGAGCTTCCTAGCACCAGACAGGGCAGCCTGTCACAACAACTCCAGAAGGTCCTAAATGTTTTTTTGCTGCATTACTGTGGTTGCCAGGGTTTTGAGGCTAATGTGCAGTTTACACCCACTCTCCCTGCTGCCAATTCATGGCATCAGGAGTAAGAGATGATGATCAGCTGATGAACTTAACAGAAAGCTCTAGAGCAGCTATCAGTCCAGGCTGCTTTCTTGGACTGATTAATGCCGAGGAGAAGGAATTGTGTTGGAAATTATGATTGATCACTCTGCAGAGGAGCACAGATGCTGCGGTCAGGGGCCAGCCCCATGGGATTTATGAGCCTGCAGTCAGCGAAGGTTGAGTCCCCAGGGAGCTGCATGCCATGGCTCCCACCTGCCCTTGGCTGCGGGTGCCAGCGAGGCCGGGGGACGAGGGCAGAGAGAGCACAGACAAGGGCTCATGTTCCAGGACTTTGAGGGCATGCTGACGCACCCGGGCACAGTTTCCCTGCGCAGAGGACAGCTGGCGAGGCTCCCACCCCGCCACGCTCCCGCCTGCGTCTTCCCAACCCCCAGCCGCGCCGATCCAGCTGTGCACAGCTGGGCTGCAAACCACACTGCTGGTCTGATCTGACTTAAAAGTCATGTTCTGGAAAAGCCTGCAGGGCTTCCTACAGTCACGGCATGCCAGGGTTCACATACGGCTCAGCACATGAGCGCTGCAGCAATGCAGCTGGGGTCTGGACTCTGTGGATGTGGAGCTACCTTCACCTGGAGGCTCTCAAGAGGGTGCCTTCTGCTTGGTGTTTTCGAGGCCAATGAGCCCTGCATGCCTCCTCTGGCCCCACCACTGCCAAACTCATGGTACTTTCATATAAGTACCCAGGCGCCATGGCTTGCATGATCTCCCTGTGCCCTGTAAGCACGCAAGCACCATGGCTCCAGCACAGACACCAGCCTCAGGCAGCAACACAAGTGGCATCCTAATAAATAAATAACTCGGCTCTCACTGCCAACACCTCCTACCACACAGGGAGAGGATGACAGCAGAGAGACGCTCCTTCTTCTCACTGTAGTGCAGCAGTGACTGCGCATTTATTTGTGATTCTCAGAGGGGTGCAGCCTCAGCTATATGTCCTCTGCCTGGAGCTGCCGTATCTTGCCAAAGATCCTGGCTGTTGTGCTGGAGTGGGACTGCCCTGCCACGGCCAGCAGACTGCAAATTCATGGTCCACTGAACTCTGGTCATGTCGCATGGAAAGAGCATCTCTAAGAGAAGGGCATAAGGCAGCTCCCAGCCTCTGGCTGGCAACGACAACAGCAGATACAGATCCAAGCCCTGCAAACAATTTGAGGACATTCCTAGTGCTTGTTCCCAGCTGCAGCGCCTGCCAGCCCCTACCCCTCACTGGCAGGGGAGGACCGGGCTGGAGCCAGAGCTCTGCAAGGGTGCAAACGGGAAAGCTGGGGCTGCACCACCTTGTGCCCGTTAGCACATGCAGCCGCTCCAGCCCAGTCGGCAATCTCTGAAATAACGCCATGGGTATCAGGGCAGGAAGGGAATTCCCATCCACATGGGTGGCATTTCACAGCTGCCAAAATGCCCTCCTCGCCAGCTCCCCGGCGGCGTTTCCTTGGTTCAGCAGGATAGGAGCCTGCCAAGAGGAATCAGCTTAGCAAGAGATCCAGGTACCCTGGCTTTTGTCCCAGAGCCCTCCTCAGTGCAGAGCTGTGCTCCAGTCTGTGCTGGGATGGGATGGGGAGATGAAAATGGTTCTTCTGTGCCTGTCCTTAGTGACGCCTGAGCTTCTTGGAGTGGTACTTTGCTACCTCAGCAAAGCCTCAGTCACTCCATTCCACAGCTTCCTGCAGCATTCCCGGGGATGCTGGCCTGGTTGTGTGGGCAATAGAAGGGCATCGGTTCCTGGAGCCCACAGATGTCCCCCCAACACAGAGGGTGTCACCAGAGAATGGCCAGAGCTCCCCTACACCCAGCCTGACTCACACAGCAAGGAGTAAAACGAACAAACACTTTGGCCTCCCCTCTGCAGTGTCAGCCAGGGAACAGCTGAAAAAGCCACCACACAAGCCCGCCGAGGCTTGTCAGCCAGCACTGGGATCCTGGGTATCAGCAGGCCCTTGGGAAACGGGTCTCCAGTGGAGAGGGGAGGGCAGGATCTGCCATAAAACAGGGCTGCCAATCTATCCAGTGAGCTGCTCCTGCCACTGGGAGGGCCAGGCAGTGGCACTGCTGCAAAAAAGCTGCCCTCTTTATCACGAGGACCTACGGTGTAGGGGAGCAACGTCCATGAAAGCTTTGCTTCATCTAGGGAGATTTGTCAGGAAGTCGGTTTGAAAGTGACCTTGTCCCAGAGATCTGGCAACCAGTTACAGAGGGGAAACCTGTGCCCGAAACCTGTGCCCAATGTTTCTGAGATCACACCTCCCAGGGGAGCCGGTTGGGTATGGATTGCACAACAGCTTCTGGGATAGGAACCACAAGCGGAGGCATGTGTGGCGGGGCTGCCCAGAGGAGACATCTGTGCCAGGGACATGTCCCTGAGACGCAGCACTTGTTTTCCAGCCTTCAGGGTGGTGACAGCTTTGAGCTGTGGCCAAGCTAGGTTTTCAGTCCATGACCCAGAAGAAAGGCTTGGTCTGCCATTCCTGGGCTCCCGCTTGTACCCCAGCTCTTACAAGCAACTTGGTTTCTATTTTCTGTATTACCTAGAATCTTGCAAGCTTTGGATATTAAGGCTCTGGGATTTCTAGAAGCATATTTTGCTCATCTTGGCTGCTTTCTGAACAGGAGAGCAGGCACAGCCAGCCCTGCCACCTCTTCACCTCCTGCGTGCCACACTAGCAGCATCATCCTATTTTATTCTGCCTTCTCACCCCTGGGTATGTGCCCAGGACTAGTCTAAATTTTCTTGCCAACACATTTTTCCTCCAAGATGTTCTGCCAGTCAGTAATGCCCTAATGCGCTGTATGAAGGTTCTTCCCAAATCTGTTTTGGACAATTCCCAATTTGTAACCCAAGATGACTGCCCTGCCGAGCAAAGAAAAAAACACTGTCAAAGGACTGTGGGACAAGGGACACTCCAGTCCCTGGGGCAGCCCCTTATCTCAGTACTTCATCTGCCCCTTGACACCTCTTTCACAAGCAAAGGCAGGGTTGGGGAAGCCTGCAGGATCTGTTCCAGGTCCCCCTCAGTGGCTGCAAACCCCTTCACCACCTCCTTCCAGCCTAAACTTGGCCTCTGCCACTTCATTTCCAGAGACATCCTTCCATGCAAATCCTTCCCTTCCTCTCCTGATCCCTGGGGAATTCACACGTACACACACTTCTGCCTGGGGATCGCAACCCTTGCATGTGTGAGGCATTTCACAGCAGCAGGAAGGCGGCAGCAGCGATGTGGAGCAGGGACACCAGTGTCACTGCCTCCCCGCTGCCCCGTGCCCACAGATCCCAGAAGCTTCCACAGAGGCAGATGCTGTTGCAGAGGCCCAGAGCCCCACAGCCTGGCTCCTTGCACACCCCCACCACAGAACCCTTGCTGCGGGCTCCGAGGCGGGCAGGGGCCAGGCTGCGGTGGGGTGGGAGCCCAGGCCCTCAGAGACACCGACCTGTTGCCGGCAATTAGGGGCGGTTAGCAGCAACTCGGCTGCCATAAACACGGGCATAATTGCAGCCTGTTCTCATTCCCGGCCCGGCTGTCCAGCTCCGCATTTCCTGAGCCCTTTGCAAATCCCCGCAGGAGGGAGAACAGCAGCTCAGTTATTGTGAGAACTTTCCTTCCCCCCGCCATCCCCCCGCCCCCCCCCCCCCCCCCCCGCAAACATCTGCACTAGAAAAAATATTGATCCACTGGAGAACTTTTTATGTTCTTCAGAAATGTCCTGTGGTTTTCATGCTGGTCAGTTGTCTTGGATTTCCCCGTAAAGGTGACTGTGAAAAGGCTTTTCGGTAGTAACTTCCCAGCGCTGTCCTGATCTTTTCCTCGCTCGAGTTTGTCCGAATGTATAGCTAATTGAAGCTGACGTCAAATATTGCTCATCTGAAGTTAAATCTTACACGCTGAAGGGCTGCTCTTTGTTTTTCAATCAAAAGGCTTGTGGCTCCATCAAGGAGCTGAAAGAAAGACTGGATTTGTACTTTTCTGCAGTTTTAAACATGACACTCTCCATTTTATTTATTTTCCTGTTTTTTAAAAAAAAAAAAAATCTGAAGGCTCAGCAGGCAAGCCTCTGCAGAGACGCGGGCTTTGCACCGGTGAGATCGGCAAACATCTCTCTTCTTTCTTGAACTTTATTTTTCTCACGGTCTCTGAAAAGGCGAGATCGGGTGATACGTGTGGGATTGGCCCCGTACAGGTGCAGATCAGGTACTGGAGGAGGTGGAAAAACATCACTGTGTATACTCAAAAAAAAAAAAAAAAGAAAGAAAGAAAAGAAAAGAGAGATCGAGAGAAAGGAAAAGCGAGCGAGCACATTTTTGAATAGGCCAGGTCTAGTTCTTGGCAGGATGACTCAGGCTTAGCTGGCAGACTATGGGAATAGGAGTGTGAGAAAGTCAGTCAAGCGGAGGGGAAAAAAAGATTCAAGTCCCCAGGCAAAATGCTGTTGGTTTGGTGGTTTTTTTTCTTTTTTAAAGGAACCCCCAAACCGCCCGGGCCAGCGGGCGGTGGGAAAGGCGCGGGGGCCCGGCACCGCCCGGCGGTTTTGCACTTGCCCGACGGGGCGAGCGCAGCACCACCGCACCCGCCAGCCGGGCCCGCAGCAGCGGCCCCGCCGCCCCGCCGGTGCCGGCCTCGGTGACACCTGCGTGCGGGCAGGGGCAGGGCGCCGGGCCCGGGCTGCCGCGGCCGGGCGGAGAGCCCCGGGGGAGGCCGCGGCGGGCCCTGCAACACGGTAGCTCGGCGTCGGCCGCCGCAGCTGGGCCCAGGCAGCCGCGCGTCCGGCCGTCACCCCGGAGGGCCGCGGCCCCCCACGGCGCAGCCCGCCCCGGGGCCGGCAGCCGGCGCCCCCCGGGGGGAGCGGGCGGGGCCGCGCCTGCCACGGGCGCCAATTAACCCGGTAATTAGCGCGGCGCTCCCCGAGGGCCGGCCTCCCCCCCCCGCGCTCCCCGCCCCGCCGCGGGCGGCGCCCAAGGGGTTAACCGCGGCCGCCCGCCCGCCCGCCCCGCGCCATTGGCCGCCGGCCGCCGCGCGGCTCCCAGCCAATGGGCGGGCGCCGTCCACGAGCGGGGCCGCGTGCGGGCGGCGCCCATTGGCTGGGCGCGAGTGTGGGAACGGCGGCGGGGGACGTTTCACACGAGCCGCGCGCGTGCGGCGCGCGCTATAAGTAGGGGCGGCCAAGGGCGCGCGGCACCCGCGCCCCGCCGCCGCCCGCCGGCCCGGAGCGCGCGCCCGCCCCGCCGTCCCCGGCCCCCCCCCTCCCCCCCCGCCGCTGCTGCCGCGCCTCCTCCTCCGCGGCGGCGGGCGCTGCCGGCGCGGGCGCAGGATGCCGGCCGACCTGATGGAGAAGAGCAGCGCCTCGCCGGTGGCCGCCACCCCCGCCAGCGTCAACGCGACGCCCGACAAGCCGAAGACGGCGGCGGAGCACCGGAAGGTAAGGGCGGCCGGGACGGGTGGCGCCGGGCAGTGCGGTGCGGAGCGGCGCCGGGCGCTGACCGCCGCCTCTCTTGCAGTCCTCCAAGCCCATCATGGAGAAGCGGCGGCGGGCGCGCATCAACGAGAGCCTGGGGCAGCTGAAGACGCTCATCCTGGACGCGCTGAAGAAGGATGTAAGCGCGGGGGGGGCCGGGGCGGGGGGCGCGGGGGGGGCCGGCGCCGCCGGGCCGGTCTGAGCCCCGCCTGTGCCCGCAGAGCTCGCGGCATTCCAAGCTGGAGAAGGCCGACATCCTGGAGATGACCGTCAAGCACCTGCGGAGCCTCCAGCGAGCCCAGATGACCGGTGAGTCCCGGGGGCTGCCCGGGTGTGGGGGGGGACTGGAGCGGCTCTGCCTGTGCCCCGGGGCGTCGTGTGCCATGCCTGTCCTCGGTAGGGTGGGCAGGGGGGGCACCTGCCTCCCCAGTAGTGGGGGTGATGGCAGGCACAGTGTGCCGTACCTGTACCCTGGGTACAGGGGGGCACAGTGCTCCCCACTGCATCCCGGGTACTGGGGGGTCCTTGGGGGCACAGTGCTCCCCACCTGCATCCCTGGGACTGGGGGGCGGTGAGGGGCGATGTGCTCTGGGCTTGCATCTCGAGTACAGAGGGGCTGTGGGGGGCACTGTGCTGTCTGTCCTGATGCATCCCTGGGACTGGAAGGCACTGGGGGGTGCAGTCCCAGCTTGGGTTGCTTCTATCAGCGGAACTGTGTTCCCCACCTGGGTCTGTTTCGGGGAACTGGGAGGCACAAAAGCCACAGGGGGGACTCTGCTCCCAACCTGGGTCCTGGGTACTTGAGGATACAGGAGGACGCTCGGGGGTTGTCTGTTTCCTGCCTGGGTCCCTGATGCTGGTGGATTTGGTAACAGGGGGGGCATGCTCTCCATCCAGATCCACGGCCCCTGAGAGTGCAAGACATGCTGCCAGAGGGGCTGCACTCCCTGCCTGGATTCCTGGCACAGAGGGGCTGCAGGATATGGTTGCTGGTAGGCTGCACATCCCCACTCCCTGCGCAGCCTGCTGACCACTGTGCGCCTCTTTCCCCCCACAGCTGCACTGAGCACAGACCCCACGGTGCTGGGCAAGTACCGCGCCGGCTTCAGTGAGTGCATGAACGAGGTGACTCGGTTCCTCTCCACCTGCGAGGGTGTCAACACTGAGGTGCGCACCCGGCTCCTGGGCCACCTAGCCAGCTGCATGACCCAGATCAACGCCATGAACTACCCTGCACCACCCCCGCCACCCCCGCTGCCACCAGCCGCAGCCTTTGGGCCACCCCTGGTGCCACCGGGCAGCGGTGCGGGGCCGCTCCCAGGCATGCCCTGCAAGCCAGGTGCTGACACAGCCAAGGTGTATGGTGGCTTCCAGCTGCTGCCAGCCTCTGATGGGCAATTCGCCTTCCTCATCCCCAGCACTGCCTTTGCTCCGGGCGGTGCTGTGCTGCCCCTGTATGGCGGCCCACCCACGGCTGCCACTGCCGCCTCGCCGCCTGGCCCGCCACCCAGCACAGCCGACTCGGTCTGGAGACCCTGGTGAGGGTGGTGGGCACTGGACTGGACTGAGCGCTGCACCCCGTGCTGCTGGCACGGCTGTACATAGGTTATATGTTCATATTGGATTGTGCCTTTGTACCATAGCACTCCCTTGACAGTGTTTCGTGTTTTACACGAGATCTTTTTTCTCCCTTCCCTCCCCTTCCTTATGTGACACCAAAGATCGGGGCTTCTTTTTTTTTTTTTTTTGAATGCTCTTAAAATAAAAGTGTCTCTTCCATTTTGGAAGGCCTTTGGAGATAAGTTGGAGTGCTGGCATGTGTGCATAGGAGGCAGCCAAGCTCTTGGCTTGCTCTTGAGCTGCTCCAGGGCTGCCTTGTCCTGCTCTCTGGGCTGGAGCTGTCGCTCAGACCCTCTGTCCCCTCTGTCGTCGTCTTCTGAAGTCACCTGGCCCCTCTTCCTTCCCCCAGGGCAGATGTAATTACTGCTTCCTTGGGGGCAGCTCAACTGATCAGACTTGTTAAAAAGAGCTTGTGTTTGCAGAGCTGGTGAATGTGCTGAGGGAGGCACCTCTGCTCTGTTTCTGGCTCCTTGGGCTGACCAAGTGGAGTAGCCCCAGTAAAGTGAGACAGATTTGGCTCCCAGTCTAGGCTGCCTGGGTGAGCCTCCTGCCCTGGACCAGGAGGGGCCGGCTCCCAGGCTGTGGTGTAAATCGCGAATGACTTCAGTCAGTTGATTTAGAGCGGTGCCTGCCAGCTTCTCCTGTTACAAAAACCAGCGGCTCTCCGCAGGACAAGCCTGACACGAGTGCTCCTGTCTCCTGGCTGACAGGCTGCAGCAGGCGCTGAGCACCACCTCCACCTGGACTTAAAAGCACAGAGTTGTTCCTGGCCCTGAGCACCAGCCAGGCTGTGCTTGATGATTAATGCTCTGCATGTGTTTTTGATAGAGCTGGGCATTTCCTCTGCTGTTCTATGGAAAACATGTGTCTGGGGGAGTGATGTGGGGCTGTGTGGACTATCTCTCTCTCTCTCTAACCATGAGTGGCAACTGACCGCTTTGATGGGGGATGCCCCATTTCCAGGCAAGATACAAGCCCTAGATAGAGGTGAGCAGCAGTCTCAGGTTACAACGTGCATTGCCCTTCTTAACAAGTCCTAACTCAGAGCGGACAGCTTTAAAACATGCCAGGATCCACTGGGGATTCCTTCCAAATCCTGCTGCAAAAGCTTGTTGGATTTTGTCTGGCTCAGCCAGGTGCTTGGCTGTATCCAGGTGCTGGGGAGAGTGCGAGACTAGGCAGATCAAACCTGCTGGTGTTTGAATCCCTCCCCTTCTCCTTGTATGCAAACACAGCCTCTTGATCTGAAAATGGTTGAGATAATTTTTTTTTTTTGGAGGGGGGGTAGGGGGGGATTTATCTCTGCAGGGTGTACTGATGAGGTTGGGGCCAGGGGCAGCTCTCTTTTCAAAGGGACTGCAGCAGAGGCTGATCTCCCTGAGTGATGCAGAAGAGCTTCCCCGTCTCTGTCTCGCAGCACTTTGCTGGCCTGCCTGTGTTGCCACCCTCATGGCATCTCACAGCCAGGTTTTGTGTGCCAGGCTTGGGAATACTGGATCTGCTGTCCCTAGGCAGGTGTGTAGCTGTATGGGCTGAGCCTGCCTTCCCTTCTACCAGCTGTAGTCACCTCTCTGCACTGGAGGTACGGAGGGTGGGACAGAGCCCACCCTGTGTTCAGAGAAGCACTTGCAAGACCTGTCTGTTTGGGAACCCCGTCAGGCCAGCTCCTGCTGCTGGATGGCCTGTGTGGAGCTGATGCAGACAAGTAATGCATCACCTGTAAGAGCTGAGGCTGTTCCAGCTTAGCAGAGTCTTCTGCTGAAGCATTTGGTTTGGAAAGTGCATTAGAGGGGGGTGGTGGTGCAGGGAAGATTTTGCTGTAACCTAATGGAGAACACATAGCAGAACCAGGAGTGAAAGACAAGATGAACCTATTTGCTAATGGAGTTTAAATAGCCTAGTATAAAGCAGATCTGCCATGCCTGGACTGGCTTCTCTGAAGCTTTCTGTGTTTACTCTATCCCACAGCCTGTTGACATGAGAGATCTGCTCGAGTTTGTGAGCTTTGAGGGGATCAGAGCAATTCCCAGGAGCCGTGCTCTTGATGCCAATTCACTGAGCCTGTGACAAATTGGGATGACAAATGCAGGCTGTGGGTCGGTGGATCATTATGTGCAGGGGTTGCCCTTCAGGTGCAGCAAGTGCCTCCAAAGTGGTACTGCGGGATGGGCAGGCGCGGGTAAGGGAGGGACGAGGAGTGCCAAGGAAGGGACAGGACTGAGCTACTGGATGGTGGCCTCCTTGGCCGTGAACCTGCACGGGGCTGTGCAGGACAGGCAGGAAAAGGGACTGGACTCAGCGCTGCCGGATGGGATGCAGCTCCTGTTGGCTTCCCTGGACACCCTGGTGAGCCCTGCCTGCCAGCAGAGAGGACCTCGTGCAGGGCTGGAGCCAGATCACTCTTGGGCTTTTAAGCAGCTTGCCACAATCCGGCGCGTGCATTTGCAGCCCGGAGGACGCTGAGCTGGAGGGAGCAGCGCTCCATCCCTGCCTGCAGCGCACCTGCACGGGGTCTGCGGGCAGGGGGCTGTGCCTGCCTCCCCTAGTGCTTTGCCGTGCCCCCACCCACCATGGGACTTACATCCCCGGCTGCCCCTCGCATCCCTACTGCTCCCTTCCATCGGCCGCTGCTGCCATCCCGGGAAACCTGTCATTAAAGTCAATTAACTTTTCCCACACTCCTCGCAAGCGGCGCAAAAACCCCTCCTCGCTTCCTCCTTGGCTCTTAAGTGCTACCATATGGCACGGGCCCCCGCGCCCCCCCCGCCCCACGCCCGCCCTGCCTTTGATTCCAGCCAGACAGCCGGAGCTTTATGATTTAAGCCGGGAGAGCCCTCGTACCAAGCCCTGGGCCGCTCTGCGGCCAAGGTGGTTTTTTTAGCAGGCAAGGCTGTTTTCTGGCAGGAAATGAATAGCTCCCAGATGAGCTCAGGAACCTGAGAGGTCGTGAGAAAGGAGCGAACCCCCGGCGCGGTGGCAGGCTGCCAGGCGGCGCGGGGAGCGCGGGAGGGAGCGCGCTGCCGCCGGCACACGAGCCTGCTCCGGCTCCCGCTGGCAGGCGGTGGGGCCGAACGCCGGCCGCCCGCTGCCGCACGCCGCCCGCACGCCTCGGACCAGGCCCGGCCCTGCGGCCCCCCGGCCGGCTGTCCCAAACCTCGTCCTCACTCGTGCCAAGGGCCCGCGGCCGACGGCCGACCTTGGGCTGGGATCCAGGCATCCGGCCTGCAGGGAGCGTGGGGACGGGTAAAAAGCTGCCTGGCAGGCAGGCTGGGATTTGGGGGGAGCGAGGCAGGTGGGCTGGGGGTGCCGGGGCAAGAGCCCCCCGGGACCAGCACTGCAAACCTCCCCGGGGGCTGCGTGCCACCGGTGTGTGAGCAGGTTAGGGATGGGCTGCCTGGTGCGGGGACCGGGATGCTCCAGCCCCGTGGCTGCTGGCCAGGGCGCGCAGCCCAACGGTGGGACTAGATCCTGCCCAGGCTTGCACCGGCGCCTGGAGGGCAGCGCCCACCTTTCCTCTGCCACTGCCCCCGCGGCCGGGCAGGGCAGGGGACCTGTGATTTACAGGGGTGACATGTGTTTTGCTTAAACAAAAGCCCGGTTTGTTTTGCGGAGCACAGGCTTCCTGGGGGGAGTCAGCCCGGACAAATAACTCCACTCCCGTTCATTAAACATTCGTGGCCAGGCCATCAGCTGGTGCTGGGGACAAATTTCTCCCCTTCCCAGCCTCTGCAGCAGGAGCGATTTCCAATATCCCCTGCCCGGCACAGCCATGCTAGAGCCGTGCCTCAGGGCTACCAGCTCCCTGTGACGGTGCCTTGCAAGTGTCCGAGGGCACGGATTTGACCCTCGCAGGCTGTAGTCTGCTTTTCTTGTGCACAGCTGTGGCTCAGCACCGGGCCAGCACCCATGGTGAGTGCTGGGAGCAGGCTGGGGCGCACATCCTTTGTGCCAGCACCGCGGTGAGGGCGGCATGGGGGCTGCACGGCACTGGAGGGGTGCAGGGCTGGAGGGGGGCTGCCCCCAGGGTGTTTGCCGAGGGGGTGCAGGGGCAGAGGTGCTGTTGCTGAAGGACAGCTGTGGAGGTAGGGCTACCTGCAATCTATAATGATTAGGAAGCTGTTTCCAGCCCGGGTTTATTGCCAATAAAGCCAGCTCAGCACAACTGCTGGGGCATTAACTCTTATCTACCCGGCACGATAAGAGCCCTGGGCTTTGCCTTCCGGCCTGAGGAGAGCAAACACCCGCAGCAGGGCATGGCACAGCCTGCGCTGTGCCCTGTGGCCCTGGGGACACAGCCGGCATCCTGCACGGGGGGGACATGCGCCCTGACACGTGCTGCCAAAGCCCCTGGCCCCAGCTCCCCTCGCCCGCTGCCTGCCACACAGGGGGAAGCAGCAGGAGCCCGGCCGCAGGGGTGAAGGCTCTGTACCCGAACTCCTGAGGGGTTCAGCTGTACAAAAGCAGCGTCCGGCTTAATTAAAAGCAGACCTGCTGTAATGAGCCTGCCAGCACACCAGCGTGGCTCAGGCAGCTCTGCTAGAGCAGAGGCTGGGGCTCAGCCTCACCACAGGATGGGGACGTGTGGCTGCCCAGGGCTGGGAGCCAGGGCTGGGTCACCCTGTGACTCCCCACAAAGCCACGACTCCCTTCGTGTCCTCCCAGCCCCCTGGGGAAACAGCCTGCCTCCAGTCCAGCCTGCTGCTGCTCAGCACCTTGCCAAAAGTCATCCCTAAAATGGATCCTCTGGATGTGGGTGCACGGAGGTGCCTCACAAGAGTCTTTCCAAGGGCGCCTTGCCTTTTGTCGTCTGCCGAGGGGGTGAGGGGGGCTGTCAGCAATGACTGGAGGCTGCCACGGCTCTTCCCACTGCAGAAGATGGGCTGCAGCTCTGTTCTCTGGAAAGCATTATGAGTTCTTGAAACCATAAAACAATCTGGCTGGTGTCTCTCCCTCTGACGTTGGAAATCTGGACAGTGTTTGTACCAAGAGAGGGAGCAGGATGTAGAGACACATGCTGAACCTCGCAGTTACGTATCTTGCCTGGCTCTTGCTTCCACAGCCCTGCTGCTGCCCAGGCACAGATAAACCCCCTTCTCTTCTGGCAGCACTGACACACATAAGGCCTCTGCCAGACAGGGGAGACAGTTCCGGGCCTGAGCCCACCATGGCCAGCAGCATCTCCACTGAGGCTAACAACTAGTATAAAGCAGGACTAACACAAGCTAATCCTGTCAGGCTCGGGAAACATTTGTCTTTGTTCTCAACTCCAGCATCAGGCTGAGCCCCATCCCTGCCTCTATCAGCAGCAGGCTCAGCTCTGGACCTGGAAGACAACCTGCCTTTGTCCCAGCGGTGTAGTGATCCGGTTTATGGCAGGGGAGAGCAAATGGCCTGTTGCATTCACAGGTTCGACTACAACGTGTAAATGCAGAGCAATAGCGGAGCCCTTCCTGGCTACAGAGGAGAGACCAGGACATCCGTCAGGGCTGTGTTGTAATGGTACTGGAAGGGGACGGGGGAGCTTTGGGATGTCGATGCATTGGGACAAACCCTTCCATTAGGCAGTGTTCCCAACCAAACCAGTCCCACATATGGGGAATGGACAGGTAAACTGGAGCCCTCATGGCCAGCTATGCATCTAGGGGGGCTCTGGCTGGTCAGCAGCCACACCAGGTCTCACGGTGAGGATGCTGGTGGGCCCGATGGGTGCTTCCTTTCTCCTTGCAGCCAAGCCTTGCTTCTCACCGTGGGGTCAGTGCTGGTTTGTCCTGCAGCATAGAGCTCTGCACTTCCCTTCCCACGGGGCGGCTTGCTTTCACCCATCCTTTGGCTTGCATTGTGCTCTGAAACAGAGGGGCTGGCAGCTGGACAGCCCGGGCTGGTGTTTCTGAGCGGGCTCCAAGCAGCTGTTTGTGCTCACAGCCGATGCTGGCGCTCGCTGCCTTCCCTGCTGGTCTCAGCTGCATGTGGGCAGGCTGCAGGCAGAGGCTGTGGGCAGCCCACTGCCTGTGGTGCTGTCTGTTTGGGTCAGCTCTTCACCAAGGTCTGAGAGCAGACCTGGTTCTGGTCACCGGGTGAGCGGGGTCATGTCTCCCCAAAGGGACAAGGGACTGGACCACTGTGGCCACCCGCTGCTGGACAAACAGACAAGAGCAGTGGATGGGAGCAGGCAAACAGGCAAAGGGGAGAGGGGCATGGCTGTGAGCTGCATTGTGCTTGCTCAGCCAGCATCACGGTGAGTGTGAGAGTTGCAAGGCATCCCTTGGAGAGCTCCTCTTGAGCCAAGGCAGCCCACGGCAGCCACCACACCCCCCTCCTGCCCTTGCCCTCTGTGGCAGACCTTGCACCGGACGAGTGCTCCCTTATCACCCGGTGTTTGCCTGTCTGGAGGAGCATGCTGCAGACGGGGCTGGTTAACCATCACCCATGGGAAACAGCACAGGAAAAGGTCTGACTTGATGGGCTGTCCATGGCCCCCATCCTTCACGGGGGAGGCTCAGACCCCAGCTGGCCCCATGCACTTGCTGGTGGCTGCAGGCTGCTGCAGCAATGGCTCCGGTGTCAGCCACATTTCACGGTCCAGAGCTGTCCCTGACGTTAAGGTCCACTGAGACCCCCCCCTCCCAAAGTAAACAGGAGCCAGTTTATTGCTCACTGGAGTCGTTTCCTGGGGAGGTCAGGAGGCCTCTCCCTGGGGCTTGTGACAGCCTGCTAAGCTCCGCTGAGCCAAGGTGTTACGAGATCACTGTGTGCTGGGAAGAACAGCATTTAGCACTGGAGATGCCTGCAGCCTGCTCTAAACCTTGGGACAAAGTCCTGTTTGTCTTCCCTTGCTCTTCAGGGTGCTGTGCTCTGGGCTCCCTTGCCCACTTGTTTATGGCACTGGTGCAGAAAATTGTGATGGGTGTAATTGCCAGTGGTTTGCTGATTGAGTGCCTGCTTGGTTTGCCAGGCCAGAGACAAAAGCCCTAAATCCCCTTCCAAGGTTTGAAACCATGTCATCCCAATGGGAAAGAAGGGGAAGGGATTTAATTATGCATTTACTTAAAGAGTGCCTGGACGTAAAAGAAGACTGGTGCACCCCAGGGCAGGAGCAGCGCCAGCATCCCTGGGCACTGCCCCCTAACCCTGGCTTGCTGACCCCGCATGCCTCCCTGTGCTGGGGAGGCAGCTGGGCACCCCCACACCCCCTCTGGGCTTCGTGTGTGGGAGGCCAGCCCCTGCGCAGGCTGCCTCCTGGCACCGAGCCCTCTGCAGCTCGGGCAAATTGGCAGAAAGCTTTCCCGGGGGGGCGAGGCACCATGGACCCAGGCTATGTGTGCCTAAGCCAGCCCTGCATCCTGAGGGACCACTCCTGGCAGGCTCCCTGCTTCCAGCTGGATGCTGCTGGGAGGGTCCGAAGGCTTTTGAGGGGGGGAAACACCACCCACGTGTGTGAGACCCCGGCAGGAGCTCAGCTGCAGCGGGACTGAGCAGAACGATGCAAGATGTCTGGAGACGGCCAGCTACAGGCAGGAGCATGTGGGAGAGGAGCTGCCCACCACAGGGCTCTGCCTGTGTGCGGGAGGGAACACACAGATGCTTCGCCCTTCACAGCCTCAGGACGCCTGGAAAGAGCAGCACAGATTTTCCATCCACACCCAAGCTGGGTTCCCCCTCCAGGGCTGCTCCATCACCCCCAAAAAGATGGCAGGGGAGAGCAGTGCAGCCCCTGGGAGGTGGCTGGGGAGCTGTGCTTGTGCTGCTGGGTGCTCAGGGTGGGTCAAGCATCGGTCTCGGGCCTGAGGAGGGTCACTTTGGCAGAGGGAGCTTTGCACAGGACCCTGGGGAGGAGGGAATGAGGATTTGGCTGGGCAGAGCCCCTGAGGGCAGCTTGGGGAGAAGGGCAGCTGAGGCTGGTGCGAGCACAGCACAGTGACGGGCACAAGGACACCCCGTTGTGTTGTGCGGCCGCAGCCTTGCATCGGGCAAGCTGGGGAGTACCAGCAGCTCGGCTATAGCCCTGCCAAGCCCACAGGGAACGACGCTGCGCGCAGCCACACTGGAGCACATCCGCACAGAAACAGTAAAACTTCAGATGCCGGGCGTTGTTTCAACCCTGGAGCCTCCTTAATAGTGAGCTGCCCTCCAGAGACCTCCCCTCCAGCCGCAGAATGGAAGTAGCAGCCTCAGCACTTTGGCAGGAGCAGCAAGCTTTCTGCCTCCCGGCCCCACTGAATAGCAGCAGAATTCATTATAGCCCTGTTTCACTTCTCCCTCCAATTATCCCCCCGGACAATGGGCCGGGGCTGGGCGGAAGGTCCCTTTCAGGAGGTGCCGGTGGCAGGACATGCTGCTGGGGCTCGGCCGAGAGCCCCTTTGCCGGAGAGCAGTGACCTGAGTCCAGCAAATGCCACTTCTCGTCCAGGGTGGTGAGCGTGCACAGGGTGGCAGGGCCAGCCCAGCACCAGGGACCGGGGGATGCTCCCTGCAGGGCAGGAGGCACTTGTTAATGAGAGCTAGCCCCAACCTGCAAAACACCTGCAATACGGGGTATTTTGGTCAAAAGTAAGATATCGATGATTAATTAAGTACCAGAGTGTCATTTTATCTTTACAAACACAGTGGTGATTTGGACCATCTGGCACTTCTCTCTGCACAGTAGCTTTGGAGCCAGCAAAGACCACAGGTGCTACTTGCATCGTGGTTCTGACTTAAGGGACTGGGCTCCTGCAGGTGACACTTGGCATCCAGGACCCAGATCACCACTCTCCAGCCAGTCATGTGTAGGCCATCAGCTTCTAAGGTGGAGAAAATGCCAGCAGCTGGTGCCAGAGCCCCTTGGGTTCTCTGAGACCCTGGAGCCAGGCTTGGGGTCAGAAGATGGAAATGACACCCAGGTAAGGGCTGGTCTTCACCAGTCCCTCTCTGGCTGCTTGGAGAGTCCTCTCTCCTCCAGAGATGCTCTGCCCCAGCCACACTCACTGCTGCACAGCTCCCCAGAGTGTTGCAGCTGCCCTGTGGCACAGAACGCTCCTGACCCAGCCCGAGGGAGAATTGAGAGTGGTTGGTGCTGGGAGCAAACTCTGATGTGGTGAAGGGTGGAAGGGGCAGCGCCCCAAACCTGCAGGCTTCATGGGGTGGTAGGGCCGGTTTGTAGCCATGCAGGCAGGGAGAGCCTGGAGGTTTGTGCAGCTACCCTATCCCTTCCACCACTGGCTTTGCAAGATGTACGAGCTGCTTTGGAGGAGCCGGCACAGGGGAGTGATTTTGCACCAGCAGGTCCAACCCTGTCACGCTCGAGGCCATGTGCCTTGCCAAAGCAGGCTGTGCCTCAAGCTGGAGAGCCTGCAGAGAAACCCCAGGAGAGAATGAGAAGGGCTGAGGACGTTTCCGATGGAGGCAAACAGGACACTCAGCCTACTTAGTTTATCAGGAAGAAGATCAAGAGGCAGCTTGATTACAGTCACAAGGACCTTGGTGGTAAGTACCTTGGCAGAAATAACAAGCCAGGTACTTAAGAGCTCTTTAATCTAGGGAAAAAGCAAAACAAGGGCCAATTGCTCCACATTTCTAGCAGTCCGGGTGATTAACTCCAGAAGGAGAGGCAGGAACCCGGGCTGCCTTCCCTAGGCTGCTGCAGGGCTGGCTGGGGGCTCACAATCCAGCATCACCTGAAGCAGCATATTTTACCTTAACATAAGGTACAAGAAACTTCTGGGGGCGGCAGAGGGGCTGGGGCAGCACGGAGTGACCCATTAAACACTTTGGCTGCACAGGGCACACCTCTTCTTGGCAGGCGAGGTGGGCACCACTGGTCCTTGGGACAAGGCAGGGTACAGGTGGCATTGTCCAGGAGCAGTGGGTGGTGTGGCATGGAGCGGGTGGCTCTGGCCAGAGAATCTGCAAAGTGGCATTTATGATGAGATCACAGTTGACAGCTCTTTGTGCTGGAGGGATGTCCAGCTGCTGGGGTTTGAGCTCCTGAGCACAGGGACAACTGATACCCTCTCTGCAAGCTCCAAACCTGACCAAAAGCTCCTGAGGCCACAGGGGAGATGGATCACCTAGCAGCACCCAGGGCTGATCCCAGTAACGTGCCCCTGGCATCTCCTGCAGGACACAGTCAACAGGTATCGGGCAGCTGTGTCTCCCTCGTGACAAAAGCATGGTGAAGCAGGAGAAGGAACCTCTTACCACTTACCTCACGGAGCCATTCGTGCTTCTGTTTAAATCCTATTTCCCCCCCTCCTTGTTTTTATAGTTTTCTGGTTAAAAACCAACAGCCTGGCCAGGGCCCTTTTGCAAAGCATCGGGAAGAGCCCTGGTCCGGGGTGGGTGGTGTGGGGCTCTGCATGCAGCCCTGATGCCCGGCGTGCCGCCAGAGGGGCTAACAAAAGGCCAGCAGCAGGGCCAGCCCATGCTGGGAGCGCAGCAATGCCATCGCTGAATAGCTCTTCCTGCACAGAGGAAGGCATGAAGAGGCATAATCAAATAAGGGTATCAGCATGGTGCTCCGTGAACGGCGGTCCCAGCGTGAGCCAGCGGCAGGGCCGGGCGGAGGTGACAGGTATCTTTATCCCGCCACGCAGGAGAGCTCCAACGTCCCGCTGGCAGGAATTTGTCCGCAAATTTTCCCCCATTGAAAGGAGCGAGGGGGCTGGCGAGGCGCAGGCTGAGATGATCACTTGATTAAGGCTGGGGCAGGCGAGGTGGAGAGACAGGGCAGCTCCCAGGGAGCCGTGCTCCCAGCCCTTAACCTCTCCTCGGGAGACCGCAAATTATATCTGTTAATGTATCAGCCCCCTGGTATCCTACAAATAAGTCATCTGGCTAAGTGCGTGTCAGACGTTCACAGGAGGAATTGTTACCTTTTCACCACTTAATCATTTTCATCATCATCATCACTATCATCTTTTAATTTATCTTACAATAAACTTTAACCCGATGAGTCCCGGGGAAGGCAGGTAAAGGGGCTTACAAGCCCAGCTGGGCTGTAAACTCGAGCAGTAGGCACCGGCTGCAAAAAGGGGTTGAAGAGCAGAGGAAAACAGTCTTCCCTGCTACGCTGTGGAAACGGGAAACCCTCTGCCATGGGAACAGGAGTATTCCCAGCCCTGCTTCCCATCCTGCTCTCCTGCCAGCTCGGGACGAATGGGTGCACAGAGCTGGGGTCCCACTCTGCTGGGGACCGGGAGCAGCCGGATGTAGGATGCTCCCCCGGTGTACCGGGGCTGGGGAGCGGGGGCACGTCACGCACTCCCCCTGGGTGCCAGAAGTGATTTACACAGTGCACCCGAGAGCAGAGTCAATTAAGGTCACATTTCTGTGTTGCTAAACAACAGGCGGCTCTGGGTTCAGGGCCGCTGCAAAGAAAACAAAAGCCACCCCTTGAAACGGGGGCTTTGAGAGGGTTCAAAGGAGCACGAAACAAAAGGCGAGCTTTGTGGGCTGCCCTCGCCCGCGCCTTCCCGGGCCCTTCCGCCACCAGAGACACCGTTAATGTGGCAAGGGGGAGTTTTTAATTGTCCGGCACAAACAATGCTGGCATATTTAGGCCGGCCTCATTACAGAGCCATCCGAAATGCTTGAGAAGCATTCCCACCGCTTAGCATAAATAGCAGAAACGCTTTTTCACGAGCAGAGCAGGTCCCATCTGCTCCCAGCCCATCCTCACCTTGACTTGCAATGGCAAGCCCATGGGGTCAGTCCCTCCGCCCCGCTGCTCCCAAAGCCCAGCGCGGGAACCTGCCTCCCTGCTCTTGGCTCGCCCCACCACAGGATGCTCCCTGCACCCCACGGGAGCAGAGGACAGGAGCCCTGGGGATTTGCAGCAAGGGGTGCTCAACAAAACTGGCCTGCATGGAAGCCCTGGCTGGGATTTGCTCTGCCCACCCGGCTGCGGTGGCTCAGCCGTGGTTGCTGGGGGTCTGGAGGGGCATCATGCACAGCTCCGGAATGGATGAGGCAGTTTGCACGTGGCTGATGTCCTTCATGGGGAATGCAACAGAAAAGGGCTTGGAGACCTTCCACAGCTGAGCTAAGTCTCAATTGGGAATAACACTAACATTTCCCAGAGAGACCCAAACCCGATTGGGAAGCAGGCTCTGGGCTCTTCATGGCTGTGGCTGTTGTGGGTTTACACCCCACTGCACTTATCAGAGCTCCCTGCCAGCTTCCCCGCTGGTGCGTGGGTGCCCTTGACCCCAGCAGAGTGTCACACCAGCTCCTTGCAGTGAGCCACGCTGGCAGGCCACCTCCAGGCTGGACACAGGAGCACATGGCTGGCAGGGGGCTGCCATGGCAGGGACACAGTCTGCCGGGGCAGGGGAATGGTGTGGCTGCAGCACTGCTGGGTCGGCAGCCGCCGCCAAGCCCAGCCGTGCGCCTGGCATTTCCCAGCCAAGCGGTGCTGACAGGTTGCAGCCTGGCAGCCAAGGCGAGGGCAGAGCTGTGCCAAGCCGGGCGGCGAGGCTGCCGGCACCATGGGGCGGGAGATCCAGCACTGGGGCACAGGGACAAGCCCTCCCCAGTCCCCCCCGCCAAGGGGACCCTGCAGGGGCTGAGCTCCCCTCCCTGCACCAGGGTGGCTGGGAGTAGTAAAGTCACTGTGGCCACCCACCCTGCATGTCCCACGTGTTCGGGGGGCACAGGGACCCCTTTCCAGCCCAGGCAGTTTCCATGCACCCCACCCTGCCTGGCTCCCCACTTTCCCCCAGGACTTGCAGCTCCTGCTCCTGGACCGAGCCGCCCCAGCAGCCATGGGCAGCCTGGTGCAGGGCAGCCAGGGTGGTGAGCCTGTTTTCACCGCGTGGGTCCTGGCAAAGAGCCTCGTCAGCCCACAGGGATCAAAGCAAGCGGCGTTTCCCGACCGATACCTGATCCTGGAGCTGGAAGGGAGCCGGGAGGCTGCCGAGTGCCTCCTGCACCGCTCCCACCGCCACGCAGTGCTGAGCGTGCCGAGGGCCCCGCGCTGCCGGGCTGTGTTTTATGGCACTGTGGTTTCTGCCAGCTCCCTCTTCCCCAGCTTTGCCTCCCCTTTCTTGGAGGCAACCGGCTCCCCACGCCCCTCAGTTTATTAAAAATCCCGGGTACCTTGGAAGAGACAACACAATAGTGTACTTGTTACAGCTGCCTCATATTAATGGACTGCCCCTTTTGATTTTAGAGTGGAACTTTTGGCAGAAAACCAGCAACCAAAAGGGAAAATGGCTGTAAAACTCGGTAAAAAGGGGGGGGGGGGGGAACAACATCCCCCAGCTTTGATCAGAAAGGCTTGAAGATGAATCATGGTGATGCCCAGGCAGATATGCTAGAGGTGAAGTTCAGCTGCAAAGAGGGGACCTGGGGGGAGGCACGGAGGAGGCTGGCCCAGGCAGCGATGGGGCTGGGGTGGAAGGGAGCCACAGCAGCCAGAGGTTCAAAGGCCTCTGCACCGAGGAGCAGAATTGGAGGATTATTCACTTTCTATATTTTCACTCCTGCAGCACACATGGGAATCTAATTGGCCAGGATGAGAAATACAGCCAGACAGCTTACAAGTGGGCTCAAGAAGACAGAAAAATATTTGCAGCTGCAAGCCATTAAAGGCAAACCCAGCCTCGCTCTTACACTTTAATTACCCTGCTGTACTCTCTCCTCCATGTACCAGAGCTTTCAAAAACCTTTCTGGTCTTAAAAGGCCAAGCACAACGCCTGGCTGCACTGGGGCTGCAGCGCGGCATGGTGAGGGCTGCACAGCTCCCAGGGCATCCAGCCATCGGCTCTCCCCTCGCCGCCCCAACACAGACATCGACACAGCTCCTGCAAGGCTGACAGCAGCTCTGAGCTCCCACGAAGGGGTTAGCTTGGCTTTTTATGGAGGGAGGGGGCCCAGGCTTGTGGGGTCAGGGCTTCCTGTGCAGCCCATGCTCTGCAGGGTCTGGCCAGACTTATTCCAGCACCTCCCTGCAGTGGTGGCGTGTGGCAATGGGGCGATGCCTGCAGGTGTGTCCTCCCACAGCTCCCTCAGCTGCCATCGCTGCTTCTGCGTTTCAGCTCAGCCACTTATTCCCCAGGATCCACATGCACTCGCTGGGGAGATTTTTCCCTTCTCAGTGGACCCAGCCCAATGGCTGGAGGCAAAGGGTGATGGAGGGACCCCATCTCCCCTTCTCCACCACGGCAGCCACATGTCCAGGTCACTTTTCCCCACGCTAGAGGCACTGCAGGCTGCCTGGGGGATCACGCTGCCAACAGCCACAGTACAGCCACCCTGGGGTGCTGGTGGCACAGCACTGCCCACCGTGGGGGCTCTGGATTCAGTGAGGGGTGGCAGCGCAGCGACCAGCCCACCCGGCTGCCACCGTGCTGCTCCCAGCTCCTTGACTGCTCATTTCCTTTTCCGCTCCTGCAGTGACACCAAAGATGTTATTGCAGGTGCTGGCCCTGGCCCCGCTCACTCCCCCGCACGGTTCACCCTGCTCCTCCTGAAACCTGAGAAGAACTGAACTTGGTTTATGCCATTTTATTTTGATGCTCTGAGGGTTAACCTTGTGCCAGGCATTTTTAATCCGGCTATAAACACAGGAGAGGAGAGGCTTTGCAACTTTGCATAATAGGGCAATTTGTTATAGATTATTTTGATGTTTTGATGCAATCTCCTTCCAGACGCATGAGCTGAGAGGGGGAAGGTGTTTTGAGTCTGGACTCATTTTAAATTGAGCTTAAAGCTGCTTGGCGGCACCGAAGGGGCATTGCAGGATGTAGGCAAAGACCCCAAAAGGTGGGGGAAGACCCTCAGGTAGAAGCTTTGAAATGAATATATGGTGTTTGCCCTAGTTTAAGACGTAAAACCCAGGTGTGTGCATGGGACAAAGGGAAGAACTAACTGCCTGGAAGTGCTGGTGCTGGGACTGTGTGCCAGGGTGTAGGCAGGGAGCCCTTTGGTCCTGAGTCCCACAGTGCTGGTCCTGGGGGGCTGAGAGAGCTGCCTTGCTTCTGGGGGAGATGCTTCTGGGGGAGAAGCAAAGTCCAGCAAGGAACCGCAGGGGCAGGTGGGCTCAGGAGCCTGGCACTGCCTGGGGACCTCTCTGCTGGAGCCAGCAAGTGAGGGGGTGACGCAGTGTCACCAGCACTGCCCGGGCAGTGGTCACAGCACAGCAGAGCCCTGCAGGCAGGATGGTACAGAGGCAGCGATGGAGCGCTGCCAGCAGCCCCCGCAGGCCTTCGCACACAGCATGCGGCGAGCAGGGACTCCCGCCTGCCCCACACCCTGCCAAACTGGCAGGAGCTGGCAGGGAGGGTGCTGCGCGCCGGGAGCCCACCTGCACCCGAGGGTGGGGAGGAGGCAGCCGCGGCCCCAGCCGGCAGCTGGGGAGGGCGAAGCGAAGGCTAAGCAAGGCTGCTGGCCTGCTGGCTGCCAGCCCAGTGCCGCCCCTGCGAATCACCCAGTGGCAGATGTAAATCAAACCCCCATATGGGAAGATGATGCCTGGGGCTGGGCGAGGCGCCAAAGCAGTGAAGTTAGCCCCTCCACGGGGCACGGGCCAGCGGCAACCTTTCTGGGCATCATGTCCCCAGCAGGAATTTGCCGTGAGCCCGTCTCACCCCTTGCAGGGCTGGAGGTTCCCTGTACCCTCCAGGAGAGGACCGGCCGGGGGGACACATCTTGGGGGTCGGGGAGCCAGGCAGCTGCCGCGTGCCTGGGCCAGTGTCGGGGCTGCTCCCGGCTCTGCCCCGCTCGGCTGCTCCTGGCCCCTGCCGAGCCCCTGGGGGGCAGCGCGGGGGGAGTGGGGGCTCCAGATTGGAACCACATGGAAGCACATTTGCAATGAATTAGGCCGGGAGCCAGCAGCTCTTGCTTGGCCGGGTGTGCAGCCAATCTTTGGGGATTGTCAGCTCCTCCCAGGTTTCCACAGCGGATGTTCCCCGGCCAGAGCGCAGCTGGGCTCTACGAGAAGCTGCGGCCAAGGCAGCCCAGAAGGAGATGAGCACACACGTGGGCAGGGACCCCCGCCCGCACGCGCAGCCCTGCCAGGTTGAGCAGGGCCCCCATGCGCTCCCCGCCTTGGATGGGGGTGCTTTTAGGGGTGAGGATGCCCCAGGGGAGAGGAGGTGGTGCACAGGAGGGGTTATTAAGCCACTTCCCAGCCTGGCAGCCCTGGGGCAAGAGGGCAGCTGCAGTGGGCATCATGTCTCCCTGCCTGACCCCGCTCACCAACCTCTCAAGCTGCACCCAAAATGTGGCAACCGGGGAGCCCTGGCTCAGACACTGGTGTGAAATTGCATCTTGGGTGTACCTGAGAATAAGGCTAACCTGAGAAGTGGGGAAGAAAAGCTCTGCCTGGCAGCCCTCGCAGGGGGCGAGAGGGTTAAATCAGTGGTACAGAAAGGCTTTGAGTGTGCATGTCAAAGAATGACACTAACAACTCATGTGACAACCTGCCAGGAAAACTTTTCAGATCATAATTCGCATAGCATTTGTATCATGTTCCCTTCCTGTTTAAAAAGGCAATATGGAAACCGTGCAAGGGGTTATTTGCTGGTCAGGCTGGTTTGCTGGTTACGCTCCCTCTCATGCACGCCCCTTTAGGAAGTGATGCCACCATGACAGACATAATTTCTAAAAATAACACCATGGCATTTGTCTCCAGTGCCATTTGTTCTAATAATTCATTCCCAATTAAAGAATAATGGCTAATGATTAGTGGTGGGTGCATACTAAGCCCCTGGCAAAGTCAGAAATTTGGCTTCCTCCCCACAAAACACCTGAGCATCTTCCTCAGTGGTATGTCCCTACTGACGGCAGAGGACAGAGAGGGGACGCTGCCTTCCTCTGCCCAGCCCAGCCACTTCAGCCCTCACAAATCCATCAGCAGTATTTCACTGATCCTGCCCCGTCTCTAAAGGACAAATCGCAGGGGCACCCAGAGCCCCTGCGCAGCCGCAGGGTCACGCAGGGGTGCTTGTCTAGATGTGTCGGGGGCCCCAGAGGCACTGCAGCTCCCCGATAAGGCCATGTCTGCTGTAAAACAGCCTCTTGTTTTGCGAGTAAGGATATTTATGAAATGATAGGCTGCAGTGTTAATCTCTGGTTGGCAAGTGAGTGTGCCAGCAGCACGGCAGCTGGGCACAGCCTGTGAGAGCCTTTTGCCACAGTCCGGGCAGGGAGGCGCTTGGGGACGTCCTGGAGAGCAGCCCGTCTGCTGGTGGGTTTCACCTCCAGCATTTTGCACGGCCCCTGCTCCCTGACGTCCACTCTGCCCGTGCCCAGCTCCTGGCACAGAGGGGCTGGGGCAGGAGCTGCCCGTGCGTGGGCATCCCCAGCTGCGGGAACTGACCTGCCAGCCCCCTGCATGCTAACGGCCCTGCGGCAGCGGCGGCCCAAACACAACTCCCCATTGGATTTTTTATCACCCGCATAGTGCTGGCGAAGGAAGGGAGGCCACCGCCAGGGAACAGCTGGGCTCCATTGCTCATGGTCTGGCAATTAATGTCAGCGCTGAAGACAGAAGGGACGTCAGATATTAAATAAACACAACCGCACTCTGCAGACCAAAACAGTCCCCCTGGGGAAAGGCACACATGCACCCGCACCCGCGCCCCCCCCAGCATGGCCCCAGCCAGGGCGCAGGACACAGATGGCTCGCCGCACACACGTGTGAGCACAGCCACACACGCTCGCAGGCTCCCACACAGCTTGGGTTTCACGTCAGCTAAGGCAGAGCAGGGAAAAAAAATAGACCTCCTTTTCCTTTTTTGTTTTCCAGCAGGCTGAATGCATCTGCAAGTGCAGAAACCGCCAAAAACTCTACACTGTGAAACAGGTTGATGCAGGGAAGGTGGTTGGAGCCCTCCAGGGTCTGGGCTGGCCAGTACCCCCACAGCCAAAGCTGCTGCTTGGGGTCTCAGCCCAGGGCTGGACACATGCCCCTGTCCAGGAGCAGCCACATGCGGGTCCCTGCGGGTGAGCACGCTCCACACACGGGGCTGTGCCCTGCCCCTGTCATCACACCCAGCCCTTCTGCTGCCCCCACAGCCCCTCACACTGCGGGGCTGACGGCAGATTAGCACAAGCCCTGCCCTATGGGTTTCTGTGCACCCTGCCAGTCAAACAGTGCGGATGGACAGTCCCATCCTCCCTTCTACCAGGCCAGTTAAAGGCTGTGTTTCCCCCACGTCCACTTGGAGGACACTGAAAGCCTTTTCTCCTGCCCTTTCCCTGCCTGTGCTCAGAGGCAGAGCAAGTGTGAGAGCCACCAGGTCCCTGAGAGCAGGGAGGCTGCCCGGCCGCTGCACGATGGCAGACGCATGCCTCAGTGCAGCTCCCACAGGTGCCAGCCCTTGGGCTGAGCTTGCTGGCGCACTGTTTAGCTCACAGCTATTCCACATGGGCTGCCTTGTGCCAGGCAGACGATGCGCAGTCGGACCACTGGCTCAGCCCCAGCTCCCAGGGCATGCTGACCAGGTCACGGCAGGGCTCAGCATTGCCCCTGGGTGTAGGCAGTGGCACTGGCCTGGGCTCGGCCTCATGCTGCCACATGGATGCTGCTCTGATGTGCACGTAAGAGCCACACCACAGCACCACGGCATGGCACAGACTGGCGTTTGCTGTGCAGGTGTGCGAGATGCTCCTGACCTCTGCCTGCTGCTGCTGCTGCTGCATCACTGGAGCAAAGTTCCCTGCATCCTGGCATCTTCCATCAACCAGGAGGCGTTTCAGCCAGGTATGTGCACCCTGCACAAGTGTGGGTGCAAAAGCAAAACACAGCAGGCTGGTAGGTGCCCAGGCTCAGCCCGGGTGGTCATCCATCCCTTCTGGCCTTAAACTTGTGAGTCCTGTAAAGGGCAGGGAGGAAAGGCACAGGCAGCGAAACATGCCCCATTCACAGAGGAGAGTGCTGCACCAGCCGAGGGCAGCGCACAGGGTTTTCTGCTCCTGTGTGCGGCAGGGACTCATTAGCTCAGAGCTGGCTGTGCCTACTCTATTCTCTGGAAGCTTTTGTTCCCTTACAGAAATGTAGTCTCTCTCTCCCTCACCCTTAGCCCCTTTTAATATTAAGGTCAATAGGTTGACGATTAAGCAGGAAAAGGGCATGAAGAATCAACCAAATTAAATCTTGTGTGCAAACAGGTGGGTGTGAAATTTCAGTCAATGGCTGGTGTTATCAGGGACCCCTGGGATCCCAATTTCCCAGGGGAAGACTGGGCAGCCCCAGGGGGATTTGGGTACAAAAACTCCAGACATGGGAGAATAGAAAAAAGTCTTCTCAAAAACCAATATTGACAAGGTCCCTGTGTTTGCACCCTGGCTTTCCCCAGCAGCACAAAGGGAGATGATTATCCCGGGTCCGGTGGGGAGGGGATGACGGGAGCTCAAAGGTGAGCCGCCCCCTCCCCAGGTCCCCTGGCCCCAGCCCCTCTGCTTAATCCCCCTTGCGCCCAAGCTTTGAAGTCGCCAGAGGTCGAATATGGGATGTAAATCACGTTAGCTGCAGTGTGTGATCACAACGCCGCTGCGACACAATGCTGTGCTTCCCCCAGCGCCCGGGCATCCCGCCGAGCTGCAGCCAGCACCGGGCTATAAACAGCCCCAAGCTGTGGAGGAAAGCGGGGACCGAGGGTGGGCTGCAGCGGGGGTCACAGGTGGGAGAGAGGCTTGTGCTCCACAGAGCCAGGAGTGGGAGCCGTGGTGGGCACTAGCGCCCGGCAGCCGCGGGGCTGCCGATAGCAGGAGGCTCATCCCTGGGATTAATTAGCAAAGACTGTGGCCACAGAGCAATGTAGAACATGAGCATTTGCCGGGGCGTTGGTTACCGGGGCTGTCCCGCAGCGTTGCACATCTTGTAAGCATTAGCATCACGTAAGAGGAGCCTGCACAGAAGGACGCAGGGTTTATTGGGTTGTAAACTGCGTTGTTCCCATTACAGTAATGACATTGCTGGTGAAGAAATGTGCCTTTCGCACACGAGGCTTGGGAACCAGGTGTGCCGGAAGGATACATAGGGGTTTGGAGGCTCTGTTGTCACCAGTGGGATGGGATAACAGAAAGAGAAACAAAGCAGACAGGGGAGAAAGCAGGAGGAGGCACCAAGGAGATGCTACTGCTACCCACAGGGCTGCTGTGTCCTTCAGCCCTTTGCATTTATCTGCCCCAGTTCCAGCTCCACCAATGCTCAGCCCCCCGGCTCCCTGACATGGGGCTGCACACCCTGCGCACCACCGGGAAAGTTCAGAGCCGGGGTGTGAGGGTTGACAGGGAGACAGCAAGTATGTGCCGGCTCCTCGGCTCTGTTCTGATGCCCTTCACTCTGCCTTGCTCCAGCACTTGCCATGCCTCCCGCAGCACCTGGCAAGACGTGACACATGGGGTTCACTGCCCAGCACAGAACAAGGGCACTGCTGCCCAAGCGAGCACCCCCGAGCACCAAGACCATCCCTGCCCTGCTGAAAAATCTCCTGTGCTTAATTTTCCCTTAGCCAAGGAAGCAGCCTTCAAAAGAAGTGATGGTGAACCCAAATAATTAACCCATTTCCTTTTTTCCCACTACCTAAAATACATCCATTCTTTGCAGGCAGCAAGTTGACTGTTTTAAGGTTTTTTTTCACCATTTCACACCCAAACCAACACTGGTTGTCCAAGATCAGCACCAGAGCTTATCAGTCATCACCGTCTGGCTGCACAGATCTGGATGAACTGTGTTACAGGCCTGTCCCCACCAGCCTGCCTCCAGATGCCCCGGTTTCTCCTTGGAGCTGCCACCCGCCTCAGTGGCCCTGGCGGACCTTCCCAAGCAGGTGCCTGGTGGGAAACACAGGACCTGTCATCCTCCCCACTTGGTGACAAGTGACAGAGAAAAGCTGAGTGATGCTGCGGATCTGAACCACATGGCATCAATGCCTTCACACATACCTGCTAACAGGACCCAGGCACGGGTACCAGCCCAGCTCACCCCCTCGGGCTCCCCTTCACCCCTTGGCAGCTGGAGGAGCTGCTCCATCCCTGCCCACTGCTGCAGCACTCGAGCAAGGACCCTGGCAGTTAGAAAATATCCAATTTCAAAGCTTTTTTTTTTCCCTTTCTTCTTAATTGGGAGACCAGATGATTATTTTTTTTTAAAACAAAATATGTTGTTACTGTGGAAAATATCTGCTCTCCACAGAAAATGTCTTGCTGTACACATTGTGAGCCATACCAGAAAACATCTGATGTGCTTCCAAAACCACTGGGGCATTTCTTTTCCTATTAGAATGGAAATTTTCTTCAGGAAATAAGTTTTACCTAGTTCACACTGACATTTGCCACAGCAGAGAGCAAGAAGCCCTGTGCCCATGCCACCCCTCCATCTCCCAAAGGTGGCATCATACGGTCACTCTGGCATGACCAGGCACCCAAACCTGCAGCACAGACACCTGGCTTTGACCCAAGCTTGGACACAAGTCATGTGGGTTTCCAATCACCAGCCACCAGCACCCATCCAGGCTGGTCCAAGGGGCAACCGTGGCCTTACTAGGGCAAAATTGTATCTGTTTGAGAAACACAGAGGAAAATACGTTATTTTAGTCCTATCAGCATCTCCCTGGTGCAGCGTAGGAGCTGAGAGGAGCACAGTGTGCCCACCAGGCTCCCCTGGTCATGCTGGCCTGAGGGCAGTTACGGAGATGCCCTTTTCTGCCCCACCGTGAGAGCCGTCCAACCCTGCAGCACTGCTCTTTGTCTCAGGTCAGAAGGAAGGTCTGACATTTACTGTGAAATAGCAGTGTTTGAGTATTAGATCTGGAAAAGTGTCCTGATTTTATCACCATTATCTTCTGCCCATATTGCTGGTATTTCACAATGTGAAGTACCAACAATGCCCAAGACAAACATCTAATTTATTTAGCATTAGCCAGTACAGTTGTACACCATCAACACTAACTGAAAATTTAGAAAACCGAACACTGCCATTTCAATTTAGCATTTTCCCAAGACTGTTCTATAGGAAGGAAAATAAAAATAAAGAACAAAAATAAAATTAAAAAACCTAAAAAGCCTGAAAAATTTCACTTGTGTCTACAAAATTCATCTGTGGTTAGCATAGATGTCGGGATGGTGATTACAGCAGCTCTACTCATCAGTTTTCCTGTTGTGTCCATAGCACAAGGTAGGATGCACCCAGGGATGACTGCTATGGTCTCTCCACAACAGCTCTGTCTGGATCTGAATCTGACAGCCCAGGACTTAAACTCTGCCCAGCTCGGGAGGAGCTGCCACCTTTCCAGCCGGGGGACTGTGCCTTAACGCTGTTCCCCCAGCAGATCCCCTGGGGACAGCAAAGAAAATTGCCCATGCCTCCCCACCTGAAACACATCTTGTTTACTGACGGCTCCTCTTCAAGTGTTTATATGTTCAAACCCACGGAGGCTCGCCTCACACGCTGGGGAGCCCGGGGGCTCGGCAGGCGAGGGCTGGCATCGCCAGCAATGAGCTCGGTGCAGATGCGGCGGTGCTGCACGGCACAGCCGGCCAGGACACAGCCATATTCTGAATTTCTTTCTTTTTTTTCAAGCAGACTTCTGAGAAAACATCTGCTGTGCCCCAAGCCCGCACCAGAGCTGAAGATCAAAATAAAGGACTTTTGTCTTTTTATTAAGCATTTTAGCAAACGTGACTATTACATTCATATTATATTTCCCTGTTTTGTACAAACACGTTTAAGTCAGCACTAAGAGGATTACATTTATGGCACACCAATCTCTGCTCAAATGGGCTGACTAAAGAAACTCTTGTTAAACAGTATTTTCTCTAATGCCTGTTGCTTTTCTTCCTTGCTTTAGTGCTCAGACATCTATCCAGGCTCCCTAAATCCACCCTCCTCATAAGCTTTCAGATCAAGACTCTTCCCCCCTCCACCCCCCTCCGCACCCTTTAATACAGCTGAAGATGAACATTAGCGCTTGGTTCAACTGCACTGGAAAGGGAAAGGGCAGATTCATCAAAATCTTTATACCTCCATAGAAAAATGTAGCCTTTTGCCTTTCCTCGAGTGAATGCCTTTTCTAGAGGGTATTCATTAGGGGTTCGGTCTGTTTTTGCAGACAGCTCCACAGATGTTGACATTTTTTTTCTTTGCTGGGTTAAGACGCCTTCTATAGGCTTTCAGTCTTTATTTGTTACTTCTTTATTATCCAAGAGGGGTTTTTCTTTCTTTTTTTTTCCTCCTTCTTTTTTTTTTTTTTTTTTCTTTCTTCCCAAGGAGTTGACTCGGTTCTCTGAAGAGAGCAGTGGTAGTCAGGCTCATTATTATCTCGGGTCCTTTTTCATCGCCCCGGCAGGCCGTCCGGGGCCGCGGGGCCATTGTGGTGGAGCAGCAGGTATCTGTGGCACGGCGGGGTCAGCGCTCTGGCCGGCGCAGTGCCTTTGTGCGCCTGCCTCGTGCTGCTGGCTCTGTTTGTCCGGTGGTGGGAAAGGTCAGGAGCACGCCATCACTCCATACCTGAGGTTTTGTCTTTGGCCACTGCCTAGAGCTTATGGAAATAATTTGTTGGAAAGCAATCGCTGGACCTGGTGGGGAAGCAGAGTGAAGGGGTGGAGGTGTGCCGGCGGGGATGGGGGTGATGCCAAAGCTGCCTGGTCCAGCAGACAGGCTGTGTCTCTTGCGTGCTGCTTGGGAAGCCGTGGGCTTGCCATGGTCCACAGAGCTCACCTTTATCATCACCTTTACACATTGAGATAGCTGGTTTCCCATGGTGAACTTTGCAAAAACAGCAATTTGGCTCGGTGTAGAGGCTTAAAGCATGATGCAGGCAGCACCCTAACACTGATGTCCCAATCTCCACGACCAAATGCACCACACCTTGCCCAGGACCCATCACCCTTGCCTGCAGACATACATCAGCCAAATACTCCATCCCAGTGCCAGCAGATGTTCAAATACCTCTGCCCCAGCTCCCAGAGAAGATTTACTGTGTATCTAATTTTACCAAAAAATGTTTGCTGGGACAGACAGAGGGACTGGCAAAGGCATCATAATTCAAGTGGCGCTTCAGGACCTGCCATAACAGAAGCTGGAGGAAAGGGCTCCAGCTTATTCACGGCTGGGCTCATTGTGTCACCCTGCTGCTGGTGACTGCATGTCCAGGCCATGCATTATCTCTGGGAAAAGGAAAGCCCTCCTGCTCCTCCCAGGAGCCCTCCCAGCCTGTTCCCACACTGTCCGGAGTCACCAGCCCCACAGCCATCACGGAGCTTCCCAGCCGGACTCCCAGCGTGAGCCAGTGGCAGGGACAGGTGGAGGCGACAGGTACCTTTATCCCACCACCAAGAAAAGCTCCAACATCCCATTGGCAAATTCTCCCCCACTGAGAGAAGGGTCTGAGATGATTCCTTATTTACAGCAGGAGCAGGCAAGGTGGAGAGATGGAGCAGCTCCTGGAGAGCTGTGCTCCCAGCCCTTAACCTCTCCTCCCCTGATGAATTTATGCCTTAGTGGGGCACATCAGCTCCAGTCATGGGGCAGCTGGTGGGCATTAAGGGTGACGTGATCCCCATTAGTGCTCGCCATCTAAATAACACCAGCCGTGGACAGGCAGGAAGGTGCCTGGCCAGCAGGCACACCACTGCTGCTGGGCGCCTGCACCAGGTGCCTGTCCCCAGCCACCCTCACCCAGCCGAAGGTGGAGCAGGAGGGGAGCAGCTCCCTGCTGCCAGCTGCAGCCCTATGTCCCAGCCTGGGACACTGAGCTCATCAGACAGGGAACGGATGGGAATGTTGATGGGGACACCGAGAAGTGTCACATTTAGTCGCCACTACCAGTACACTGAAAGCTCTTGCCGTTTTCCCCTTTTTTATCATGGCTTTAACAGGAGAGCTGCCATTAGCTTTACACATCACCCTTGGGGAAATAGTGCTGATAAATGCCTGAGATCAGGTAGGTGGGGTTTTTTTTTTCATTACTTATTATTCTGGAGAATCCTTCCACTGCTAAAAGCAAGAGGAGAATAAGCCAGCTCTTGCAGCCCGATAGTGATCCACCCAAAGGGTCGTGGCTGGATTTCGCATGCCTTGCTCTGTGCAGGTGCCTGGGGGACCCTGGCAGGCAGGGCAGGATCTGGCCCAGAACAGCGCTGTCTCAAAAGATCTTTCCTTGGGGCTGAGCTCCCCATTTCCCCCTGCAGAGGGATCCGTCCCCTTCCAGTGCAGCATTTCACCCCAGCAAACTCCCAGCACAACCTTGGGCCAAAGCAGCTTTTCTATAAAAGCGGAGCGATGGTGTTCCTCGCTGTGCCTGCCCTTCCCCACTCCGGTGTGTTTGTGTCAGCTGTTGCTCCCCACAAGCATGCCGCCATCGGCGGTGCTGCCCGGCTGGCACTCACGTGCACTGGCTGGCATCAGGGATGTGACGGAGCCCCGGGTGCAGGACCTGCAGCAGCCTTTGCATGAACATTGCAGGCACTGAGGTTTATAACCCAGAAAATCTGGGCTCTGAAGGGCTCTATCTGGTGGGGCAGGAGGCGTGCCGCCCTGCCCAGAGCCACTTTTATGCCATTGTGCCTTTTCAGCATTGCATTAAGGCAGCCAAAGAAGGGGGATTTTTAATGGTTCCAGGGGAACAAAGCGTGAACATTCTGCCCAACTTCATTACAGAATCATCTGAAACGCTTGAGGAACGTTTCCCACTAATTATCATAAATAGCCGAAAAAAATCTTTCCCTCCCAAAGCAGGTTCCAGCTGCCCCTCTGTGTTTTCTCACCTCCACTTCCAATAGCCTGACCCTGCCCCCGCACAAAGGGGAGACCCCATCTCCGCTCACCCCCCTGCGCCTGGGGGCTCTAAAGAAATACAAACAGGCAGCAGATTAACAGCACTTGTTTGCACCTTAAACAAACAGGCAGCTTCCGCCCCTCCGAGCTCTCCTGCTGCCCAGGGGAGGAGGCACCGGCTGGTTTTCCTTGCCCTTGCGCTCATGCCCTGCCCAAATCCTGGGTAAAAGCATGGGCAGCACAAGGCGTGATGCAGGCAGACCAAGGAAGGGGACGCTGGGGGTGCCAGCCCTGTGCCCCCTTGAACTTCAACACCGATGCCTGGGTGTCCTCCGCTGCCCCAGCTGCCCTGGGGGAGGCTGGGCCCCTGCCCTGGTGAGATGTGGCTGCAGCCCTTCTGCAGGAGGATTGGGAGATGCCAAGGCCGAAGCAGATGAATGAATGTCCCAGTTCAGGTCCTGCCCCATGCATCTCACAGGGCTTCTTGGTAAGGCACAACCTGACGTGGATGCTGTGGGTGAAGGATGGGGAGGGACAGACAGACTGTGCAGAGAACACATGGAGGAGCGGTGCTGGTGTTCAAAACCACCACCAGCATAGAGGGAGCACAGCAGCAACACCGAGCAATGACTGCCAGCCACCATCACCTCCGCTGAGCCCGGCGGGTGCCAGACATGCTGGCCCAGCCAGTCCTTTGGCTAATCCCAGGAGACACAGGCGCCTCTGCCAGGGAGCTGCCCCAGCTCAGCTGCTCACCCTGCAGGTCCCATGTTGCCCATCCCACCTGTCCAGGCAGCACTGCCAGCACCTCCTTGCTCCTAGGGACACAATGCCAGCCAGCCCCTTCTCGCCCTGCCCGCAGCGCATGGAGCAGCCAGCCCCCAGCCCCTCAGCCTGCTGGGGCAGGCAGTCCTGAGAGACACGGGGGCTCAACCCACACCAGCGGTCAGCACGACGCTGCTCCTGGCACAGCAATGGCACGTGTTTGGGGCCAGCACACGAGGCAGGTGCCATGGGAGGAATCCACAACAGCACAGCCGTGGGCTGGGGCAGGTTCCCAGCAGTGAGCCAGCAGTGGAACTCGTCCTCCAGGTTTGCTCCCTACCCAGGTTATTGTGCAAATCCCCCCATGCAGGTGTTGTCCCCCTTCCCACCAGCCACAAGAGAGGGCTGTTGCTCACAAGCCCCATTCTTGCCCACAGGGCACCCCAGGGACAGGCAGGGGACCAGGGGCAGGTGGCAGGGACAGGCCACTGCACCTGCAGCGCAGGGAGCTCCCTGTGGGGCTGATGGGCAAAGGGGTTACAAGTCAGTACCACAGCACCAGTGAGAGGGCTATGGGAACCATGGCTCACCTGCACAGGGCAGGAAGAGAGCCAGTGGCAGCTGTGGGACTCACAGGCCATCCTGGAGACCCTCCTGGTCCCAGCACCACTCAAGGACATGCATGCATAGTATCCTGTCTCTGCTGCTAACTGGTTGTCACCTGAGGCTAACTATGAGGACCTCATATTGGGAAGAGATCTATGGTGTCACACGCAGCCTGGAGATGCCACATAGGGACACTCACCTTTTTTTTCCAATGCAAGACCAAGAGCATCCTGTGTAAGGAGTGAGCAGGGGGAGAGCAAAGGGAGGTGCTGCCTCATTAGGTGCATGGGCAATCCTGGACACTCCTCACCGCAGGGTGCTGTGGATGCTAAAGTCTTACCTGAGTTCAGAGAAATCCAAGGATTAAAAAAATCATCAGGTGCTATTCAGTACAGTGGCTGTCCTGCAAAGGGCTGCCCAGGCTGCCCACAGCAGAGTGAGGAGGGTGTACTGGGGGCTGTGCGTTCCCTGGACACCTGCACCTCCCCGCTGGGAGGAAGGTCTCTCCTTGGCATTGCAGCAAGGTGAAGCTCCAAAGCAGCAAACCTGTGCACTGGTCTCCCCGGTGCAGATCCCCCATGCCCTGCCCCATCCCCAGGTGCTCTCTGGCTGCTCTTGCTCAGCAATCAGCAAACCCAGGCATGTTCCCCACAGACTGCCCAGGCACATCACCCCCAGGACGCCCAGCATCCCACCCACCTCTCAGCCCCTTCCTTCCTGGGGGGACAGCAGAGCGAGCAGGGGCAAACAGGAACAGCTGCTAATTCCTCCCTGCCCAGCACAGCTGTAGCCCTCCAGGGATCAGCCCCACAGGGATCGAGGGAGCTGACTCCTGCCTGTGAGCCAGCTGCACCAGCCTGGCTCTGGGAACACGAGCGGCTGTATTTTCGTTGCAAATTAGAAATCAATCATAGCAGGAAATTCCCGTGCTGAGAACACCCTGGCTATTATTATTTTACAGCACTCAAAGGTGTTCTGGGCACTTAGAAAGATGTGGCCTTTTCGGGGTATTATGGGGCAAATTATTTTTAAAGGCAGCTTTAGGAATGTTGGCCGTTTGGTTTCCAGAGCGGGACGGGCACAGGTGGAGGCTGTGGGGCTTTGTGCTGCTTTCAGATCCACCACCGCTCTGCAGAAGGGGAAGCAGCACACTCCAGAGCGAACACCTCTAGCCTGACCCCAGCTTTATTAATAACGAGTAATTAATATGAGAGCGGACGTGCCTTGTGTCTCTGAAGACCTTTTAAGATGTGATTATGTTGTGCTAATCTCACCCCGAAGTACTTCCCTGTTTAGACTGCACTGGGCCATTAAATATCTGAAAAGCCAGCGGAGACCCCCCCCCCTCCCCGCCCCGGGAAATGCTCGGGGTCTGTTCCCCAGCAGCCAGGCCCCCATTTCGAACCCTCTAAATCAAGTATTAAGTCGAGCCCATCTGGACTGCCAGGAAAAACACTCCCTCCCCCCTCATCTGTGTCTCATTACCCACCGTGCCAGCCTTGGCCCCGCTCGCTCCATCCCGCCCAGATGTGCTGCCCCGTGTTCGCCTCCCGTATTTCACAGCCGTCAGCAGGACTTCAAGGAGCAGCCGAAGAGCCAGTAACACTGCACAGGCTCTTAGCAAAGACATATATCCAGGTCCCTAACGCATAGCTGCAGGCACACACTCAAACACAAAGCCCCTTTCCCCCTCCCTTAGTCTTGCACCAGGCAGGGGAGCTGGGGCAGTTGGGGCTCTCCGGCCAGGAGGCTTCTAAGCCGCTTCCCCGCAGCTCTTTGCCCAGCACGTCCTGACTGTTGATTTTCAGGGGTTTTCCCACCGAGACACCCCCAAAGCCAGGCAGTCCCTATCCCCATGCCTGGGGAAGGGCACCCAAAAGCAGGGCAGGACACGGAGCAGGTGCCGTCAGCAAAGGCGGTGAGTTGAAGACAGACACCTGCAACACTGTAGTAACCAGGGTCATTAAATTTGGGAGCAGCTTGCCTGGCACAGGGCAAGGTCAATGCTGAGCTCAGAGCAAAATAAAGTACCCAGACACCAAAAGCAAGGAACGATCTCATTCATTAGCTCAGAAATCTTCTGGGCTAAAGCTTTCCAGTGAAACTTTCAGCACTTTCTGCTATGGTAGAAAACGTGCAGAAACACCCACTTTTGCTCAAGTTTGGCACTCTCCTGGCTCTGGCGATAGCCCGGGACTGCAGACGTGAAGTCAACACATCAGCCCTTCAGTTACCAGGAGAGTTAGCCCCTTCCTCCTGAGCTTCCAAAGAGCTGGTGCCCAGCCTGCAGTTGGAGCTCAGCATCAGGTGAGGTTATGGCACAAGAACTACCATGGCCAGCCACGCCCAAACATCACTCTTCCAAAGAGGCCAGGTGGCATCGCAAAGAGGTTTTTAGGGACATGAGATGCAAGAGGGGAAAGAAAAATATGTCTCTTGTCTCACTCTGCCTCTGTCTGCAAGAGGGTGTGCAACCCTGGTCTTGCACCCTGATGGTTGGCGCTGGTTGGGGATGCCACAGTCCAGCAAGCAACAAGCATCCCCTGCAGCAGGTCACGGCAAGAACAGCCCTGGGATGCAAGTACTCCTCTCGCCAGCCCTTCAGCGCACAGCAGAGATGCAGGGGGGGCTTTAATACCAGTGAGAAGAAAATGGAGAAAGAGAGGCGATGAGGTCAGTGTCATGATGGACGTACAGGCACTGACACCTCCCGTAATGTGGCACAGGGAAGAAGCCTGGGCGCAGGACAGGATGCCTTGGGATGTCCTTCCCCAAGGACTGCTGGCGCTCTGTTGGGTACCTGCCCGGGATGGGGAGGAGGTGCAGGCGGGGACCCCGACCAGACCCTGCAGCAAGAGCTGGCCGTGCCCGAGGTCCAGCAAGGTCCCACCTGGCCGGCTGCGGGGTCTCCAGCATTTCGGTGCGGTGCTTCCAGCGCCACTGCTCCCGCTGGCCCTGGGCAGGCGGTGGCAGCCACTGCCTGTGTCGGGATGCCATCTAGTGTCGCTTGGCAGAAGGGCCCGTCAGGCTGTGACACCGTGCACAGGCTCCCCATCGCAGCATCTCCAGGGGCCAGCTGGGAGGTGGCCTCGAACAGCCTGGGTGCTGGGACACCCACCCCTGGGGACAGTCCGCGCCCCAGGAGATACGCACCCCAGCAGGGCTCCAGGCTCCAAAGGAGGATGACGGCCATTGCCCAGGAGCAGCAAAGCTCAAAGCGGCGCCCGGGGTTGTTCAGCAGGTCCCGGGGCATCGAGGGCTTGGAGACTCAGCAGCCTCACCGGTGGCACAGGGTGGCCCCGGCAGCAGGTGGCTCGGTGGAGGAGAAGGGCGAGCATCCCCCACAGCAGGGTGCAGCCCACCTGCAGCACCAGCGTGGCCAGGCTCAGGGCCAGGGAGGCCCAGCAGTACCGGGGGCTGGACTGCAGGGCAAAGCCCCAGGTGTGATGCCGGCTGGGGACCAGGGGTGGGGAGGCTGGCCAGGGGCTGCTGTGGTCTGGTGTGGGGGGAGCGGGAGATGCTGGGATCCGGATGGTGCCTGCAGGGGTGGGAGTATGTCGGGGGGCAGTGGGAGTGGGGTGGGTGCCAACCATGGATGAGCCCCACGTGGTGGCATGGTCTCTGCCTGGTGCAGGAGCTTGGTGGGATGGGCAGTGTGAGGTCAGCAGGACCACACCTGGCACAGCAGCCCTGGGAGGTGGCCAGAGTGCCGTAGCAGGGGCTGAGACAAGGGAGATGCTGGGTGTCCCCAATGGGATGGTGGCTGGCCTCTCCGTGGGCAGCAGAAGAGCAGGAGACACTTGTCTAGTGGTGGCTGCCAGTGGGCTGCTTGGCAGCAGTGTGGTGGCAGAAACTAGAGTGGACAGTGCAGGCTCTGGGCTGGTGGCCCCAGGAGGCTCTAGGCTTGTGATGGCTGGAGTTAGACACAGGCTGAAGGCCTCCTGTGCCACAGCTGGCAATGGGGAGGTGATGGAAACCCTGGGCAGCATGGTTGATGATGGGGTGGCAATGGAGGCCTTTGGCAGCACAGTTGGTGATCCGGTGTTGATGGAGGTCTCTGGCAGCACAGTCGGTGACGGCGTGGTGATGGAAACCTTAGGCAGCACAGCTGGTGATGGAGTTGTGATGGAGGCCATGGGCAGTGCAGTTGATGATGGGGTGGTGATGGAGGTCTTGAGCAACACAGCTGATGAGGGTGTGGTGACGGAAGTGTTGGGCACATTTGTTGATAATGGGGTGGCGATAGAGGCCTTCAGCAGCATAGTTGATGATGGGGTGTTGACAGAGATCTCAGGCAGCACGGCAGATGATGGGGTAGTGGTGGAGGCCTTTGGCAGCATGATTGATGATGGTGTGGTGATGGAGGTCTTGGGCACATTTGTTGGTGATGGAGTGGTGATAGAAGCCTTCGGCAGCAGAGATGATGATGGAGTGGTAACAAAGGTCTTAGATGGCATGGTTGGTGATGGAGTGGTGAAGGAGGCCTCTGATGGGGTGGGTGGCAATGTGGCAGAGGTGGCCACAGGTGACAGCACAGTTGGTAGTGCCATGATGGGAAAGGCTGCCAATGACAGTATGGTTGGCGCTGCAGTGGGCAAGGCTCCAAGTGACACCAAGGTTGACATTCCTTGTGATGATGTGGAGGTGAACGGCAGAGATGGGGTAAAAGAATCTGAAAGAGGCAGAGTAGCTGGGCAAATTAACTGGTCATCACTCAGTGATATCACTGCTTGCCCTGCCAGGTGGGGTGGACTCTTGCATGACACCTGGGTGGACAATCTGACCTTCTCACTGTTGCCTAGGATCCAGCTGTGCAGGTAGCAGAGGTTGCAGTCACATGTCCATGGGTTCCCACTCAGATACACTGAGCTGAGCTTCTTCAGGGGGTCCAGGAGCCCTCGAGGGACACTCTTCAGTTGGTTCTTCTGAAGGTTGAGGGTTTTCAGATTTGGGAGGGAAGAAAAGACCTCATCATCCAGAGCACAGAGCTGATTTCTGTCCAGCTGGAGTTCCGAGAGCTTGCTGAGCCCAGTGAAGGCTCCTCTTGGCAGGGCTGTTAGCTGGTTGTGGGACAAGATAAGTTTGCCAAGAGACGTGAGGTTGACAAAGATGCTGTCTGGAAGCGTGGCCAAACTGTTCCTGCCCAAGTCCAGTTCCTGCAGGTGTGGCATGGTGTCAAAAAGGCCACAGGGGAGTTCTGTAATGTGGTTTGAACCCAGAGTCAGCAGCTTTAATTTGTTTAAAGCAAAAAAGCCCTGAGGTGGGAGAACCTTGATGAGGTTGTTGTCCAAGAGGAGTTTCTCTAGATGAGGCAGGCTCTTCAAGAGCATGGGTGGCAGAGCCCTGAGCCTGTTCCTCTGGAGGCTGAGCTCCAGCAGCCCTGTCTGACTATCTAGCAGCCCCTCTGGGAGGTCCTGCAACTCATTCTCATACAGCCGGAGGACTTGCAGCCGTGAAAGTTTGCTAAAGGCATCCCCAGGAAGAGTCGTGATCCTGTTTCTAGCCAAGTCCAAAAATGTTAGATTGATGAGAGAATCAAAGACACCTTCAGGAAGAGAAGGGATTGCATTGATGTGCAGGGAGAGCTCTTCCAAATTTTCCAGCCCATCAAACAGGCCTTTGGGGATATATTTGAGGTGGCTGTCTCTCAGCTCCAGCCTCCGCAAGCTTGGGAGGTGTTGGAAAGTACCCACAGCTAGTTCTTCTAACAAGGCACCAGAGATGTCCAAGTCTCTCAGTTTGTCCAAATTATCAAAGGCTCCAGGTTCCACTGTCTTGATCTTGTTGCCAATAAACAAAATCTTGATCAGGTTGGGCATGTACCTGAAGGCACCTTTCCTTATAGCAGTGATGCTGGTTTGCATAAAGATCATCTCAGAAATGAAGGATTTTGCAGTCTTTGGGATCTCTTTGACATCATTTTTTGTCCCTCTGTAGACCTCCTGGTAGTCTTTGGGCATTTCATATGGATCTTCACCTAGGATTTCATTTTGGCATTTATGGGGATGGAATGAGAGGAAGAAAAGGAAAAGGAAATGCTGGTACATTGTCCTGAAAAAAAGTTTTCACAAATCAGTTATGAAGAACAAAAAAAATCTCTGTCCAAAGCTCATGAACTGTGGCACCACGCTGTTGTTCAGCTCTCAGGACTCTTCTATTCACATATCATAACTCATTTTATGAGGGAGAGACTGTACCAGCCAATGTACACGGCATTTACAAGAGTTCCCTGTCATTGGTACCAAGGGATGGAGAGGAAGGGAGAGCGAGCCAGGTCACGGCTCAGCACTGGGAGGCATCCAGGAGGGACAAGGGCTGGACGGTCTGTTCTCTGGCCCTCCTTCTCCCACATTTGGACTGTAGGCTCAGCATCTGTCTGGGTGAAGAAGGCAAAGTGCTGCTGCCCATTAGCACTGCCCCAGCAAGTCCAGCTACTCAGCAGGGCAACAGCCCATTCATGCAACAACAGAAGCAGCCAGCCTTGTGCTTGCTAATGAGGGATCAGCAAGGGTCCCAGGAGCCAGCCAAGACCAGATGACCTTGTTTACTCAGAATTTCCACACTGTGCTGGATGGACTTGCTATTTCATTGGTGCTTCCCTCATTTCAGGGGGGGGACATTTAAAACACGGCTTCTAAGCATCTCCTTCTTGGGATTCTTGCTAATTGCATCATATTTTGGCCTTGGTTATGCAGCTCTGTCAGATAGAAATGGTTAACCTGTGAGCAGCAACCAAGCTTTAGAGCAAGGCTCATTAAAACACTATGAAATGCCCACAGATGAACTCTTTAATACGTAACATTTAGGGCTCTGACCTGCAGTTAGGAAGTGAAGTCACTGATGGACACCCACCAGTAGCCACGTAAAGCCCACCACTTCCATTGAGTCGTTTGGAAACACTCAGCTAACACATTAGCTGGGGTTTAGTGGTCATGAGCATTGTACTGGAAACATAGCTTTCAGCTTGTGATTCACAGCCCTGGGTGGAAGCCATGGAAAAGGCTTTGAGTTCCTTCTTGGGTGTCCATTAAAGCTGACCACGAAAAAAAATCTTATGCTGGGAGGGTAAACGTGCTATGAAAAGGGGTGGGGGTGTTTGAAAAATGGTGAGAGGTCAGCAAATACGGGAGGTGAAAAGCTGCTGGGTTTGAAGGGAAACCGATGGGTGGTAAGGTGTGTGCCAGTTGTCTGTGGGGTTCCCCAGAGGAGGAGCTGCTGCTGGTCCCTGTCCATCCTGTCCTCAGGGAGACTGGGGTACAGGAGCCAGGGGTGCGGGTGGAAAAGTGCCTGCTCACTTCAGCTGCAAAGGCACCACAATGGGTTAAATGCACAGGTGGGAATGGCTGGACTGAGTGCGTGGGGATGAAAATAAACATTTTTGAACTGCAAAGTTCTTTTTGTATCACTCCCTCACCCCATCTGGCTGCAGTGGACCTCGGCGTGGTCCCTTTCTCGTCCCACCCTCCAACAGCACAGGGACACAGAGGAACAGCCCCAGCTCACAGCACTGCAGCCTCTCCTGCTCTTTGCTGCAAGGAAACGATCAACAGCCCACAGAGCCACCCCTCCCAGCACATTTTAAGAGCAAAAAAAGAGTTTTGTATCACTTACTTGGCTGAGAGCTTGTGAACTAGTTCAGCTGCCAGAGCGAGCCGTTCCGTGCGAGGAGTGAGGCCACCAGACAGGGGTCCCACCACCTGGCCATCCCTTTATCCACAGCTCAGGCACAGGGCTTGGTTTCACACAAGGTCAGGGCACAGGTCTGCGTGGGGAGATAAGGGGCAGGCGGGGAGCAGGCAGCAGAGCTGTGCCCCCGGCATGGGAGGCCGTTGCAGAAACCCCTCGGAGAGGACACAGGCACGTACTCCCTTGGTGTTATCTGCTGGTGTCACTTGACTAGTCACATCCAGGGAAATGTGAAGATCTCCAGGCCAGCCTGTTTTGTAGCTGATGGTCTCTGCAGACCCATATCTCTGCCAGCTTCAAAAGCACCACCCCCACCAACACAACAGAAAGTAGTTTTCCTATTTAAAGCTTTTCCTATTAAAAAAATCCAGCTGTTTCCTTCCTCAGGAATTGACTTATGTAGCTAAAGGTTCTGCTCTAAAGCCATTTGTTTAAGCTTATAACAGGGATAACGTCTGTGCCCAGGCAGATATGCTGACAGCCGGGCTCTGGGCTCAGCCCCACACCTCTCCTGCTGCAGGGCTGGGGCTGCGAGCTGTGCTCCTCTGCCCCCCAGCACAAGCCAAAGAGCCTCCCGTGGTGACACCCGGGGCTCCTGGCCAGCACAGGGTGTCTTGTGGGAAGAAAGACCCTGCTTGTTGCAAAGACTTAAAATTAGAAGGCATTCATTGCTTCCCAAAGGGTAATCACACTAATTGCATTTAAAGAGTTCTTCAGTTTTCACCTGCCTTAATTAGGACTCAGCTTGTACTTGTTGGGCCTCGTTATACCTTCCTCGTTATACCTCGTATATACCTTCCCTGGCAACCTAAAAACACTCGAACTACCTCAGCTTTTCAACAGCCTATCCCCCTCCAGTGTCAATGCCATACTTGTCCAGGTCCCCACTTGGTGCCAGGCTACAGGGTGGCGGGGCCAGGCTGTGTGAGGGGACAGAGCTCGCAGCGGGAGTGACACCCGCCTCGCCAGGCTGTGGTGCAGCAGCTGTGCCACCATCTGGGGAGCCGCAGCCAGCCGCCGCATCCCTGCTCCAGGCTTGGAGATGGCCCAGCCAGCATCACCTGCGAGGTGGCAGTGGCGCGGTGGCGGTCCCCTGTGCGGCAGGGGTGGCAGCGTGGCTGTGCAGGACCGCGTCCGGGGTGCAGCATTGCCCACCTGCCCACCGGGGGGCATGGGGCCAGCACTCCGGAGCACGGCTGGCATCGCAGCCCACCGCCAGGGCAGGTGGGGTGGACACGGCACGGAGCCTCCACGCTGCTCCCGGCCCCCGGTGGGGCAGCAGCGGGGAAGGGGCTGGCAGAGACTCACAACCCAGCAGCAAAAGCAGCGCAGCGCCGCGCAAAGCCCCCCGCTCCCGGGGAGGCTGGCTCAGAGGGTGGGTGGCCAGGCACAGGCCGGGCCCAGGAGAGCCGTGTCCCAGCAGCCGCAAGATGGTGCAGCAGCACCGCTCCGCACCGCTGCGCTCCGCTCCGCACCGCCCCGGCGCGGCACGGCCGGGAGAACGGCGCTGCGGGCGGGCCGGGCACGCACCGCGCACACCCGCGCACACGCACCCACGGACACGCATCCACGAACACGCACCCACACTTGCTCTCTCAGCGGAGCACCCACCCAGCCTGCCACCCCCGGGCGGGCAGCGCCGCTGGGACTTTGCGCCCCGCGTCCCCAAGGGTCCCCGAGCTTGTCCGTGGGGGTGGGAGCCCACCCCGCAGTCAGGCAGCCCGTGCCCCTGGTGGGCGGTGGGCAGCGCTCGCCCACGTCTCCCGTGGGCACCCCCGGGGGTCAGTGCCCGGCTGCAGCCCAGGGCAGCGAGCAGGAGCCGAGGCCGGAGAGCCATGACGGGCAGAGGTGAGCGTGCCAGAGCGTGGCACCTTCCCACCCACGGGCACCTGCACCCATGCCACCGCGCGTGGCCCCAGCTGAGTCCCACCCGGCCACAGCAGCATGCACCATGTCCCCAGAGGTGGGGGAACAGCGTTTCCTCGCTCCACCATGGGCATTGGTTGCACACAAGTAATAGATACATTTTAATTATATTTAAAATACACAGGAAACGCATAGCTGGGAGAATGAATACCGCCAGTCCAGCTCTTGAGGAGAGCTCGGTGGCAGCTAGTGCCTCTGGTAAGGGTAGCACAGCATGACCAGGGTGCTGCTCCCCAGGCCGCTTCAGGGGTTGCCGATGCAAGAGCAGAGCAGAAGCAGGCGCCTGCCCGAGCTCTAGGGTGCAGAGGGGACACCTGGTGACGTGGCCTCATCCCCATTCTGCGCTGTGACAAGGACACTGACCTGCAGCGTGCCACAGCGGGAGCGCAGCACCCAGGCACCCTGGTACACCAGCCCCGGCCCTGCTGCCTGCCTGGGAGGAGGAGGAGGAGGAAGCTGAAGGCTGATCTGGTGGCAGCTGGTAGCATCACAGGCCATGCTTACTGTGCCCTCGGGGTTGCTGTAGGTGCATTGCCCTGAAGCATCCTCCCCTGGCTGCCCGTGCCAGCCCTCCTCCGGGGGGACACCAGGGGCTCCCGGGCACCCCAGCTGCCCCTGGGGGATGTCTAGCAGGGACCGTCCCTGGAGAGCGGCCGGGCTGGCGCAGGAGGGTTGCACATCGATGAGGGGCTTGGAAAAGTCCTGGAGCCAGCCCAGGAGGTAGGCGAGGCGGCAGTCACAGGCCCAGGGGTTGCTGGCCAGCCCCACTCGTGCCAGCTCCTCGTTGGCATCGAAGAGCCCTGGGGGCAGGTGGGCCAGGCGGTTGTGGTCCAGCGCCAGGGTGGTGAGGAGGGGCAGCCCAGCCAGCAGCCCCGCCGGCAGGCTGGAGAGGTTGTTGTGGCTCAGCTGCAGCACCTCCAGTCCCACCAGCCCCTGGAAAAGCCCGGCAGGGAGGTGGACCATGGCATTGTGTGAGAGCACCAGAGTCTGCAGCGCCGACAGGTTGGCGAAGAGCCCCTGGGGCAGCGTCTCCAGCCGGTTGTGAGCCAGCGAGAGGTGGAGGAGGTGAGGGGTGCCAGTGAAGAGGGCGGCAGGCAGGGCGGCCAGGCGGTTGCCCTCCAGGCTGAGGGTGGTGAGGTTGGGGAGACCAGCGAAGATGTCAGGGGCCAGGCTGCCCAGGGCATTGTGCTGCAGCTGCAGCCGCCGCAGACCCCCCAGCCCGGCAAAGACACGGGCCGGCAGCTCCTCCAGCCGGTTGCCATCCAGGTGGAGCTCGGCCAGCAGGCCCAGCGCCCCAAAAGCGCCGGGGGGCACCTGCACCAGCAGGTTATCGCTGAGCTTGAGGAGGCGGAGGGTGGCGAGGGGGGCCAGCAGCCCAGCGGGCAGCTCAGCCAGGATGTTCTGTGAGAGGTCCAGGGTCTGGAGGTGCCGGAGGGGGCGGAAGATGCCGGGGGGCAGCGCCTCGATCTTGTTTGCCGGCAAGCGCAGCTCCCGCAGGCGGCAGGCGGAGGCGAAGAGCCCGGGCTGCAGGGAGCGGATGGCGTTGGCACCTAGAGAGAGCTTGCTGAGGCTGGGCAGCCCCACCAGCACTCCCGGGCTGACCGCTGGCAAGGGATTACCCGACACCTCCAGCTCAGCGAGGCTGGGCAGCCCCCGAAAGGCGCCTGCCTCCAGCTCCTGGATGTCATTGTTGAGGAAGACCAGCTTGGTGAGGGCGGTGCTGGAGCCCAGGGCCCCGCTGCGGATGCTGCTCAGGGCTGTCTCCACGAAGAAGAGCTGGGTGGCATTCCCTGGCAGGCCTGCCGGGATCTCCTGCATCCTCTCCTCTGAGCAGAAGACTTTAGAGGTGTCGTAGCACTGGCAGGTGGGGGGGCAGGGTGGCGGCAGCCCCCCCACCAGCAGGGACCCCAGCCCCAGCAGTGTGTGGACCACCAGCCTGCACTAGAGAAGGAGCCAGACCTTATCCCCTGCCTCGGCAAGGCAGAAATCTGCACCCACAGGTGGGTGCTGATGGGGAAGCAGCTTCTGCAGCCAGAAATGCAGCAGGAGCAACCTCTGGAGCACTGCCAGTATGGGCAGCTGCCCCGGCCATGGGCATCCCTCTGGGCCCACCTGCCCACGCCACCCCAGCACTCCCCTTGCAGGAACGAGGAGCATGTCCCTCCCAGATCTCTCCCCACCTGTCCCATGTAGTGGGTTGGGGCTCTTCCCCTGCACCCCAGTCCCACTCCAGCCCATCCTGTAACAACCGGGGCGGTGCAACCCTCACCAAAGGTCCCCACATCTCGCAGAGCAGCGGCCAAGGTGAGACCCGTGTTGTCCTATGGGGGTCTTGGGGGGAACCTGTGGCCTCATGAGATGTCTTATGCGCACGAAGCTGAGCTGTGGGGTAGGGGAGCATGTGAAACAGGGGGATGTGCTGCACACACTGGGTGGTGGGGACAATGCTGCAGGGCTGCTCTGCACTCAGTGACAAAAGGAGTGGACTCCACTGGTTGTATTTCTAACAGCCCATCAAGTACTTCTTTCTCTGCAAGCAACCAAAGAAGCATCAAAATGCCTGAGGGATACTCAGCTTGGCCAAATGCCTGTTCCCAGCCCACCGGAGGCATTTTATGAGACAGCAGCCTCCAGAGCTTTGCCAGTCCCTCCCTACTTGGGATGCATGCCAGTGCTGCTGCGTGATGGGGATGCTGCCCACCCTACAGCAATGCCCACCTGCAGACCCCAGCACAAGTGGGGGTATCCAAGGCTTATGCCAGCACTTGAGAGCAGTGTGGGGCTTGGCTTTTCCTTTCCACCATTTCATGTGTTTTCACCAGAGCCAACAGTGGCTCCCACCCATCCCAGGCCCCCCAAATTACCCAAGCCCTGTGGCCACCACTTACCAAATGTGGCATCGTGGAGACTGCCACCAAGCCTGGGGCAGGTTTGCAGGGACGCTGCTCGCCGAGATGGGACAGTGTTTTCTGGGGCGGATGGGAAGCTGGCTGACAAGCTGTTCCTGCTGGGGCGGAGCTGCCCCTCGCTGCTTATCGACAACAACAACCCGTGTCCTTGGAGTGCTTCAGAAAATAACTCAGCCCCAGAGGGACTGGAGGTGAGGCCAGAGGCAGCCGCCAGTGAGCGTCCCAGCAGGAAAGTGGGGTCCCAGCAGGGAAGTGGGGTCCCTGCCCCAGACATCCACTGGCCCAGGGACAGTAGCAGGGCACTGCTGTCATGGGTGGCACCAGTCCCATATGGAGGTCAGCACACTTGCTTCCAGCAGCCCCACCAAGAGACCCCCTGAAGTTTATTAAATCTCACTGGGAAATGGTGGTAGCAATGTTCCTTCCACAAGGGAGGGGACCAGGCACAGCTTAACAAGGCAAAGTGTTGCCGTGGGGAGGGGACCACCCTGGGACCATCATGTTGAGATGCACCAGGTGTTCTTCAGCCCATGAGTGCACCCAGCCAGTGGTGGAGTGGCCAGAGGGACCTGTGGACCAGATTGACTCCCTGGGAGCTTGCAACCTGCTCACAGGAGCAGCTTACACCACCTTAAGGGTGAACAGGCTGGGGTGACAGTGGTCATGGAAGAACCCCCAGGGGTAGGAGAGGGGACACTTACATGCATTCAGCCAGACTGACGGAGCCGACAGTGACACATGGAGAAACTCAGATGACACAAACCACCAGCAGCCAGCTCTGAAGGGAGCCAAGCGAGCTCCCCACCACCCTGAGCTGGCATTGAGTAAAACGTCGGCACTCTGCCCCGGGGAGTAAGACTGCGCAGGAGGCAGGCAGTGTCTCCCTTGAGAAACTTGCTGAGGTCTCAGCTCATTCTCCAAAAGCCATCCTGCTGCTGGGGGGTGGCTGAGCCCTCCTTGGCCCCTCAGCTCAGGTTGGAGCCCAGGGACCGGCAGAGGCTCTGCAGCCACAGCCCACTACCCCCGTCCCAGGCCCACCAGCCTGTATGGGCTTTTCCTCAACATGAACATCTTACGAATGGAAATCAAACAGTTCCTGTCCCTGCTGGGTCATTCCCCAGTTGCACACTGCAGCGGAGTGAATAAAGAGCTCTATGGCACTGGGGGTGGACAACTGCACTTTAATGGAGAGGTCACAGAGCAGCACCCAACAGCCCCACAGCACAGTCCTGTGTCTCCTGTCGCTGTGCAGGTCCCAGCCCAGAAGAGCATCCCATCATGTGCACGAGCATGGGGCTGCTTGTGCCGGCGCTTCTGGAGCACTGTGAGTATCCAGCACTATGGGGTGCACTCCAAACGTGACCCTCATCCCATGGTAGCAATCCCCAGACAGCCTGGTGCTGCTGTACTGCACACAGAGGTGAGCTGGACCCCTCCATGGCCGTGCTGCAGCTGGAGGAGGCAGGGTGGCTGCTGGGTGTAGATGCTGCGAGGGGATGGCGCAGCCCGCATCTACAAATTGCAGAGTTACCGGCGCTTGCTGACCCCCCGACCCTCTGACCCCTGTGCACTGCCAGCATCCCCGTTGCCTGTGGGCTGCGAGCAGGCAGCAGGGCTGCACACATACAGGAGGACACTTAAGGGAGGAAGAGGAAGAAGCTTTGCCGAGCAGAGCAGGGCCAGGCTGCTCACTAGCTGATGGAGGAGGCAGGAGGATATCGAGGCAGCAAGGACCAGGGATGGAGTGCAGCAGGAGCAGCCCCGGCATGCTCCAGGAGCCCTGGGCACAAGCACAGGAGCCTTTCCCAGCCCCTGGCAGACACTTCACACCCACTGCCCCACCCCTGTAACTCCCCCCCAGCAGGGGCTAGTGCAAGCCCCCTGGCCACCCATGGGGTTGGGGCAGGGTGCTGGAGGCAGGGGCATGGCCAGAGGAGGGTTAGCACCAGGTTGCAGTGAGGCCTTGGGGGGGCTGCTGCTGCACCCAGACACCAGCACGCTGCCCCACGGCACTCCTGGCAGGAGATGCACAAGGCGGGGTGGGCAGGAGGCTGCTCAGAAGGAGAAGATGCTGGCGGTGCTCTGGCCCGTCCTGCCTGCAAGGCAGGGAGGGCAGCTTGGATGCAGCCGAGTCACTTGGGGTGTGCCAGCCCAGCCCCGCCGGGATCCCCACCTGGATGCAGGCGGGCTACAAAGCGGCACAAGGACATGCAGCTGTGCTGGGGGCGATGGTGCCAGCTCAGCTCCTGGCCCTGCGTGACCGCTAGCACCCACCTGCGCGGGCAGAGGCAGAGGCTGAAGGCGTTGCGGGCAGATTGGGGGTGGGAAGAGGGGCTGGGGTGGGCAGCAGGCAGTGCAAGGGTAAGCAGTGCTAGAGGGGGTGATGCAAGGTGAAGGATGGGGAAGTCCTGTTGTTTGGGTAAGCACCATCGTAGCCAGGGTGTGGCTCCCTGCTGGAGGGGTCCCTCTCAGCACCCAGCACCCCAGCCGCTGCCCCCTGGGCAGGGAATGAGCACAGAGGCTGCACTGGAGACAGGAGTGGCTGGGGACAGAGGGCAGCCATGGGAGGTCACCCGGGGGAAACCCTGCTGCAGAGCAGGAGCAGGGCAAAGCAGAGGACAGAGGGACGCGCAGCAGAGTGATGCTGGCCCATCCCAATCAGCCAGGGCAGCTGATGCAGAGCCACTGTCATGTCCCTTGGCCCCATAGGGAGGGGATGCCCTGCCAGCATCGCTCCCCCCCGGGTTTACCGGGTGCTCAGGCTTCGTTGGGCGCCTTCATCCTCATCAGCACGACGTGGCTCTTCTTCCTACAGCCATAGACCACCAGTGCCACCAAAGCAGTGAGCAGGGCCACACACACCAGCACGATGACTGCCACCACCACCCCGCTCTGCATGCGTGTCAGCCCCCATTGCCCCCTCTCCTCTTCCTCCTCCTCCTCCTTCTGCTCCTGCCGTGGGGAGACTGGCAGCCCAATGGGGGGCTCCGTCCGGGCACCCTCCGGCAATGCCACCTCAGAGGGGTGAGGGGGGAGCGAGCTGCTGGGATGGGGGGAGGCAGTGGGGGGCCGGGAGGTGAGGACCTGGTCCTGCAGCAGCCCGGCAATAGGGACTCCCCGCAGGGCAGGAGGCTGGGCACAGAGCGGGGGTATCTCGCCCACCTTGTGGGGGTTGTCTTTCAGCCAGCCCCGCAGAGGCAGGATGCCCTCGTCACAGCGCCAGGAGTTGTTGTGCAGCTTCACCTCTCGCAGGGCAGCCAGTGGGGAGAAGATGCCGGCGGGCAGGTACTCCAGGGCGTTGGAGTGCAGCTGCAAGTGCCGCAGCCCCAGAGTGGCCCCGAAGAGGCCCCGTGGCAGCATCTGCAGCTGATTGTGGTGCAGGGAGATGTTCTGCAACTTGGGCAGCCCCTCCAGTGCCTGGGCATCCAAACGGCGCAGGGCGTTGGAGTGCAGTGACAGCTCCAGCAGCTCCCCCAGGCCTCGGAAAGCCCCTGGCACCACTGACTGCAGCCGGTTCTTGCTGAGGACCAGGAGCTGCAGCTGGGTGAGGTTGCTGAAGACGGCAGCAGGGAGGGTGGAAAGCTCGTTCTCATAGAGCCACAGCTCCCGCAGGTCAGGCATGGGCCCAAAGGCGCTGGGGGAGATGTCCCGCAGGCGATTGACGTGCAGGGTGATCTTGGCCAGGGAGTGCAGGGGCAAGAAGATGCCACTTGGCAGGGCGGTGAGAAGGTTGTTGGACAGGTAGAGCTTCTGCAGGTTCCCGTTGTGCACAAACAGCTCCGGGGACAGTGTCTCCAGCTGGTTCTGGTGTAGCCCCAGCTCCTGCAGCTCCGGCAGCCCATCAAAGGCACCTGCCGGGATCTGCCGGAGCCGGTTCTCATAGAGCCGCAGCACTTGCAGCCGCGCCAGCCGCTCGAAGGCCCGGTGCGGCAGGCGGTCGATGTTGTTCCTGGCCAGGTTGAGCTTGGTGAGGCTGGTGAGCTGGTCGAACACCCCCTCCTTCAGCTGCTGCAAGTTGTTCCCGTGCAGCTGCAGCTCCTTGAGGTTGCTCAGGTGGGCAAAGTGGGAAGGCTCAACCTGGAGGATCTGGTTGCTGGAAAGAAGCAGAGACTCCAGCTTGCCCAGGGACTCGAAGACTTGCACAGGGAGCTCCTGCAGCTTGTTGCTGGCCAGGCTGAGGTAGCGCAGGTCAGGCAGGTGCTGGAAGGCCCCAGGGCTGATGCGCGACAGGTTGTTCTTCTCAATGCGCAGCCCGATCAGCAGGGAGGCGTTGCCAAAGGATGCATCACCCAGCTCGGCTATGCGCGTGTTGATGATCTGGAGGGTCATGGCGTTTGCAGGGATGGGGCTGGGAACTGCGGTGATGCCAGCACCGGAGCACTCCACCTGAGCGGTGCGGATGCACTGGCACTGCTCTGGGCACTGGCCACCAGCCAGCTGGCTGCCCGCCAGCAGCAGCAGCCACCACTGCCAGCCTCTGTGCTCCATTGGGCCTGCAGCAAAAACAAAGGAGGGGAGTTCAGCCCCTGCGATTTCCCAGCTCCCAGGGCCACTGCCAGGAATGGGTGCTACTTTCTTCCTGGAAATGGTCACCGAGGTGGTGGCCATTCTGCCCCCAGCATGGCAGCAAGGCAGAGGAGGGTGGGCGAGGAAGCCTGGGGGCAGGAGGGCTGGGCACAGCCCAGGCAGGAGTGCAGAGCAGGACAGATCCAGGGGCCGTGGCTCCTGGCTGCCATACCACAGCTATTAGTGGCATCCCTGGCGTCCCCCTCGCTCAGCTCCTGCAGCAGCCAGGAGTGTGGTTTCCTGTTTTGCAGCGAGCGTGGTGAGCTGCTATCAGCGGTGCTGGTCTCCTGGCACCACAGGCCAGCCTGTGGCACCCACAGCCAAGAGGGTCCCAGAGATGCTGGGTGTGGGCAGGAAGAAAGGTGCTCCCCCCCAGCACCCTCCTGGCTCTGCCTGATGGTAAGCAGCTCTGAGCTCTTGTCGCGGAGCCAAGAGCAGCATGGGCACCCCCTGCCTGGGTGTGCTTTAGCTTCAGTCCTGGAGGAGCCTGGGTCAACGGGACACTCTGCCAGCTCCCCAGCACAGACTGGGTATGGGGGTGGCCCTGTCTGCACCCCATCCCGAGCAGATCTCAGCCCTGGCTGATTTTGGCCGTGACAGCGGGGTGTCTGGTGTGGCTGGTCCCAAGGGTAGTGCCCAGGGGAGCCTGGGGAGAGTGAGGGCTTTACAGTGAGGTCCTCCATCACCCCACAAGCATGGCCACCATAGACACAATCTCCTCCCTCCTCTGGCCTGGGAGCGTCCTCCCTCCCTAGATTAAAGCAGTAGCCTTGTGCCAGGCTGGCGTGGAACAGCACCCTGTTAGCAGCTTCAAGTGGCACGAGGGAGGGAGAAAACCTGTAGCTCTCCTGGCCCCGAGCACCGCTCAGCCAGATGGGCAAATCTGGCAGCACAGGGGTCTGGGCACGGTGCCCTGGTTGGCACAGCACCCCGGGGGTGCGGGGGCACAGCCCCTGCCCTCCACCCTGGGCTTCCTCCAGGGAACATGCTTGCTCTCCGGCAGGGAGGGAGGAACCCTCCACAAGCCAGGACGGTTTATGTTTCCCATATGGAAACAATCTGCATCCAAGAACAGCTTTGTTTATAGCAAGCCATTTATAAACTTCCCCAAACACTCTGCACATCAAAAGCCCTGCTCATGTCACTGCCTGGTAAGGCTGCTCAGTGAGCATCCACGCTGGAGCACCCTTCAGGAAAGGCAGCTGAAAACAATTAATCTCTTTTCTTCTAGGGACAAAAAGATTACAGACCAAGGGGTTGAATACTCCCTACTGCTCAGACCCTCAGCATCCCACTGCCCTAACTTCAGCCCTGCTAAATGTTACTTTGCCCCCCTTAATTTTCTCTATTGGTTATTATTTAAGATATGTCGCCTATGCAACTATTTCAGCTCCCACGATGCCTAAGCGGTCTCGCTTTTTTGAAGAACCCTTGCAAGACAAACATCTCCATCAAATCAGAAGATGCTGAACGTGCAGATCCCGCCACCACACCACCACCCCTTGGAGCTGCTCTGGGAGTCCCCTGAGCCCGGGTTTGCTCACACGGGTGGTAGCGGAGAGGAGACTTACCCGAGTGTCCTGCAGCTGCGAGCGCCGAGTGAGCACAGCTCCGTGCTGGCAAGAGAGTCGAGTGTGGTTCATGCTTCCCCTCCCAGTATATAACCCGTCCAAATCAATGAATCAGCACAGGGGCAGCGTCCGGGTTAGGGAAAGCGCTGGAGCAGAGCTGCTTACAACTCCTATTTCCTCAGCAAACAGAGCAAGAGTCTCAGGGATGGAGTTTTGGGTTTCCCTCTCCTGAACCCCAGTGCTCTTGTTTGAAGACAAGCGAACGGCCCCGTGAACATGCTTAGCCAGCACCCAGGTAGCAGCTCGGCCCCAAGATCCCCCCTGGTCCCCAGTGGGACACGGCTGGGTGCCCTGACCTGTGGGGGCAGGTGAGGCAAAACCAGGCCCCTGGGCATGATCCTGCCTTTGCTGGCACGTGTTCACCCCGTACATCGCCTCAGCGCACACGCACAGTGCTTGCCCCTGGCTGTGGCTCCTGCAAGTGTCAGGACGTCTGACCGTGCCCCAGCGCAGCGCTGGCAGCGCAGGCAGCACACCAGCCCTACCCAGGGTCACAGCTCTCGTTCGCTCCCCCCAGACCCAGACACAAATGGAGCAGGAACCCACAATCACCCACTCTGGGGCTCTGCCCCACAGGTACCTCGCCCAGCCCGGCCGGGGAGCAGGCACCAGGCAGGGGCCAGGCTGCTTCAGAGAGCCCTTGGCAAGCCAGCGTGCCTCCCGCCAGCACTGCCGTGCCTGCAGGCACCGAGAAGCCCCCTCAGCACCAATTGCAGGCAGCTTTGCCACCCCAAAGTGACGCACCCTGACACACGGGTGATGGAGCCCAGCACCAAGGGGTGTTTGGAAAACAAGGTGTGAGCCCGTCCCATCCACTTGCTCAGGGCCGTTTGCTGCCAGCCCTCCCCCGCCCCCTCCAGCCCCACATGGGTGCGCAGGACTGCCCTTGGTCCCCGCCGCCCAGCCTAGGTCCCCCCCCTTGCCTACCTCTCCTAGGAGCTCCAGTCCAGCAGTCACTGGGAACAGATACTGGGGAGGAAGCAGCCAAGGACAGCCACCGTGCGCGGCCCCTTTGGGCTTCCCTGAGCCAGATCAGCCCCGTGCTAACCACGGGGCAGCTGGAATTTCCCTAACCATGTCTAATCCTGTCTCAGCCCACCCATGTTTCCACCAGCCACAGCAGCCCCTGCTCAGGTCCCAGCCAGTGCTAACGAGCTGCTCAAGATGGAAACAGCATGGGGCTGCTGCCGGCGAGGGGGAGGAAGGCTGCCTCCATCCCCACGTGCCGCATGCCATGCTGTGAGGGCTGGGAGGGCACAGCGTGCTGCCTGGGTCCGGGACCCTGTTCAAAGAGGGTCCCAAACCAGCATAAACAGCAGACTGCAGGGATGGAGGGAAGAGTTTCCAGCCAGACTCAGAGAAAGGCAACAGGGACCGTGGGAAGAGGGTAGGGAGTGGGACCTCAGCTGGAGGAAACCACCACTGGTATGTCAGATTGCGTGAGGAGCCCGGCTGCCATGGGACATGTCGGATGGCCGTGGACCCCTGCCTGGCCTTGGAGCGAGCACCAAGGCTGGGGCTACCCCCTCCCCCCCCCGGCCCCATTCCCTGGCTGCTCCTGGGGCAAAGCCCAGGCATGTGGGCACAGAGAAGGGGCGTTTTGAAAACACCACCCGCAAGTGCTTCAGCTCACACTGTTGACACAGCAGATTTTCCCAGCACCGCGGTTCCCTAAATAAACTCTCAGCTTCCTTGACAGCAATGCAGCTGGAGGTCAGGACACGGGCTTGGGAGCTGCCCGCTCCCTGCAGCCCTGGCATGAGGGTAGGGTGCTTGTGGCCTTATCGCACCCTTATCGCCGGCTCTGTCTGCCTGCTGCCAGCGCCAGCGCTGCTGGGCTCCTGCCTGCTCTGACTCATCCCAGAAGCACACAGCTTTTCAGCAAGGCAACACAGAAATTAAACCCCAGCACTTCCGAAAAACCACTACCCGAAGCCCAGTCCGACAGAGGAATGTCGCGCTCAGCTTCCTCCAAGCAGTGCTGCTCTGGGGAGCCGGGGGAACAGGGAGGCAATGGTGGGTACCCTCAGACACCCGGCCCCCAGGACGGGGGTGATCAGGTTATGGTCCCTACAGCCATTCAGAGTGCCCAGCGTTTCAGAGGAGCCCAAGAAACAGCCCTGCCAAAGACCCAACTGCCTCTACCCAGGCCTGGGGAACCTGGGTCTGACTCTGGGCTGGGAAGCACGAGTCTGTTTTTAAGACATCCCTAAAAATAAAGCAAGGCTGAGTAACGGCACAAGCCCGTGCACCACTCTTGCGGCGGGGAGGGGAAGGAGACACTCCCGAGGTGAGCACAGAGGCACTTGCCCCAGGCTACACCCAAGGGAGAGAAGCAGAGGGTGTGAGAGCTCAGCACAGCAGCGCGGACACGCTCTGCACATCTGGAGCAGAGGCAGCTCCCTGAGACAGCATGTGGATGTGATTGAGGGTGAGATAAGTGTTTCACAGAGGGAGGCTGCTCCCTGTAGCTGCAAGCTTGCACGGTTCTGGATGGAGTGGAGCAAGCCTTGCACCACAGGAAAGCCTCAGGGTCCAGCAGTGCCCTGAGGACCTTCTCCACCTCCAGCCATGCCAGCCAGAGAAACACTGAACCCCAAGACCAAGCTCAGGATGGTGTGGAGTCACTGCCGTGTCCCTGTACCTCTAAGGGGATGATGGAGCCCAAGGGTGGGCACCTGCGAGACGCTGTGCTCCTGTGAGATGGGGCTGGCAGCGAAACCTGCAGTCACGGCTGGGCAGGTGGCTCCTTCCCCCAAAGCCCCAGCACTCCTCGCCTGCGCAAACACAGCTTTCCGATTCCTCACCAAAAACAGCGGCAAAAACGCTGCTGTGCAGAGAAAAGCAAGAGCACATGGTGCTGCCGGCAGTCACAGCCCAAGCTGGAGATGCCCTTGTGCCCAAGAGCCCCCAGCATCTCCTGCAGCCGTTTCTCTGCACGCTGCTGAGCGCCCAGGAGAGCTAGAGGTCTTATGGCAAGTGGTCCCAATCAGCATTACCCCTTGCGCTTTGACATAACCCTGCCTGGGGCTCCCAGAGGCCGGCCGAGCCAGAAGCAGGCAAGCCTGGGCCACCGTCTCTGAGCCGCTTCTGTTTAACACAGCCTGGGTTGTCACACACACACACCCCCCCCAGGGGCTCCGGTCTGCCCTGCAACCCCTTGCACAAGCCCTGCTGCTCCCCCACACCAAGCTCAGCCCCAAAATGCCACCAGCCGGGGAGGTTCCAGGAGCCCCAGAGCAGCAGTGACATTTATTTCTGGGGAGGTCTGCCTCGCTCCCAGATGGCAGGACAGTTCTGGGTCGGTCCATGCTACACACCTCCAGCACATCCCCACGGCCGGGGTGGCAGGCGTAGCACAGCCGAGTGGCTCTGAATCACCAAGGGATTTGAGACTGCTTGGAAAATTCATGTAATCGCTAAAATTAGCAGCTTGTGGGCTTGGCCGGGAGAGTGCATTGCTCATCTGCCAAACAGCTGAGCACGCTCACCCACGCCACAAGGCTGCACAGCCAGCAGCCCCAGCTCCCCCCAGCCCCTGCTCCCCGACACCTCCAGCCCCTGGCTGAACCGACATCCCTGGCAGGGATGGGATGCCCCCAGGCCCCACTGCCCCCCGCAGCACAGGGCTAGGACCCCCCAGTTACTTTGCACTGCTGCCAAGCACCCGCTGCACTATGAGGGAGCCCCGCAGCGGCCCCCAGAGCTCACAGAGACCGGCTGGCCCAGGGCATCGGGCCAAACTCTGCTCTGCTGGAGGGGAGGCGGCCGGCAGTGGGCTGGGCTGGGGGCCAGGGTCCCCTCTGTCCTCCAGCCTGGGGGACACCTCCAGGTCTGAGCCCTGCAGCAGCTGAGGGGGTGAAGGAAGGTGTGTTGGTCCCCACCACCCACGACAGAGGGACCAGCAGCCCCTTCCCCACCACGAACTTACCCTAATCCTTTGAGGAGCCCACAGAGCTCCTCCGTCAGACCAGGGATCCAGGCCCCACAGTGTTTTCAGCTCCCTGCTTGAGGAATGCAGGGCCAGGGCTGCCTTGCTACTCACAGCTACGGGATGCCCCATCTGCATCTGCCCCAAGGGATGGGGATATGCCCTGCCTTCCCTGGGGAACCACATGTGCAGAGTGTGAGCTTTGGGAGGGAACAGCAGCCCTGCTCCCTCGAGGATGGGCAGCAGGGATGTCCATCAGGCTAACCTCCATCCAAGCACCAGCATCCTGGAGCTCAAGGAAAACAGCAGTTAGGATCTTCGGCATGAGTGGGGCTCACCCGGCCAGCAGAGCCCCGAGCAACAGCAGAAGCACGCAGGGCTTGGCATGGACTCAGGACAGCGCTAGGCTGGAAGGAATGTGGGGCTCGCAGCCAAGTCCGCCTGGAGAGATAATCCGAAGCGGAAAGAGCTTGTCCGATGGGCGCTGCAAGACGGGGGGAAAGCCTGGCTGGGGCAGGAGGCGATGGCAGGGGCTGTCCCTGCGCATGCACCGTGGTGTTTGCTGGATCAGCTTTGCCCCAGTCTCCATCTCTGTAAAGCCATCCCCAGCGCCAGGGAGTGCCCCAGGGACCTCTTCCCAGCACTCCAGAGGGGAAGAGGCCCCATGTCTCCCCAGCACCCAGAGGAAGCCGCAGAGGAGCACACAGCAGGCTGTGGAGCTGCTGCCAGCCATGGCTGGCTCCCTGCTCTGGGCTTTTTTCCACGAGAGGCAGGAAGGCACAGCTGGAAGCCTGGCACATGACAGAGAAACAAGGCAGTCCTACAGCAGCGACTGCACGAGGCGGGCTGAGCCCGGCAGCAGGGTGTCTCTGAGCCCCTCACCCTGTGATGAAGTGGGACTCACGCACCGTGACCCAAGCAAAAGGCTTTGCCAGGGCTTATCCACACATAAACAGAGATGCAAACCCAGATTTTGGCTAGGAAAATGGAGGCACAAGACCTCCACAGCTTGCCCATCCCTGGATGAAGCAGCAGCAAAGCAGGAGCTTCAGGCCTCCTGACCTCTGCGGGAGTCTGCAAACACTCGCAGCCCCAGCCTTGTCCTGCGGGTATGTGCCTTTGGCTGCACCTCCTCCCAGCTATTCTGTCATCCCTGGGAAATGCTGTGCTCTGATATCACGGCTGCTGAATCAGCAGCCCTAGGCGAGATGTGCTGGTCGGAGGCCTGGAAGAGACACGGCCAATGCTCCATAACGTCAGGCAGAGGCTCCCAGAGCTCCTGCCTCACAGCCAGCAGTCACACGCACTCCTGAGCCACGGAGCACCGCTGCATGTCTTCTCCGAGCCCATCTGCCATCACCCAGCTTCTCTTTGCCACGGGGAGAGGGAGGTTCCAAGGTGCAGGCTCCAACCTTGCTGCTGCGTGCTGGAGGGCTGAGCTCTGCAAGCAGCAACGATGGCTCTCCAGCAGCTACTGGCTTCACGTGGCAGAGGTGAGACAGAAAGGACAGAGACACGAGGGAGAGAGGCAGAGGACATGGGTGCTGGTGGCTTGGAAGGGTCCTGCAGCAGCCGGGAAACAGGCAGAGAGCTGCTGGCACTTACCGCAGCAGTTAATTCCCTCCTTACCGCCCAGCTCTTGAGGGACTCTGTGCATTCAAGCTCTGACAAACAAAGGAGGATGGCACTGCAGTGACATCAGGCTGGAAACGTACTGCATACTCCCGTGGCCCAGCACAGGGGTCAGAGCTCCCGCTGCTCCAGGATTTCCTAAAGCAGAGAGAGCAGGAGCAACCACCACATAAAAAGTGTTTGAGGGAACCGAGCCAGTTGCAGAAGACCCTTGGCGAGGCTGTGCTGCTGACGTACCCCAAGCGCTCCCGACTCGGATGTGGCCCCAGAGGCAGCTCCTGGGCTCGGTGGTCTGGTTAACATGCAGGGCTGTTAACCACGAGGCTGCATCCTGTACGGGAGCCAGGAGTGCGGAGTCAATCCCCTTAGGCGCTCAGTGCAGGCGTGCTTTGCATCCACCCTTTCCCCAGTGGCAGGGACCCCTGGACCAGCGATTGATTAGACACCTCCAACCTTTTCCAACCCACTGCCCCCCAGGTGCAGCCTGGTGGCGAAGGCTGGGCAGTAGATCAGAAGCTTGGGCTGCAGGGGCTGGGCAAAACCTTGCCAATACAGTGGTGATGGCAAAGCCATGGGTGCCCTGCGATGGCAGGAAGGCAATGCTGCCCAGAGAGGGTCCGAGATGCAGCTGCGCTTCAGAGCCCTCCCTGCTGCCTCCCTGCCCGCCACAGCCACCATCATGCTGACCTAGAAGACCATTCCTTTTCCAGGCAAACCGGAGATAGGATATAAATAAGCATATCCTTGGATTTCCCAGGCCAGGGAGTTTTGGAGGAAGGGCTGAGCTCTGCTGGGGAACAAGCAATGAATCAGAGGCAGTTCACATCGAGACACCTCAGAGGAAGAATTAGTAAAACACCCCGGGCCATTATTGCTCCAGCCTTTTGTTGTCTGCTGACTTCACTTCCCCGTCTGGCGCAAGCATGGGGAAAGCCCGATGACAGCATGTAAAGACAAATCATCCTCCTCTTAGTCCTCTTAGCACTTGACTCCTCGCAGCCGGGTGCCAAAGCCCCCACGTGCCAGAGCTCAGCGACTGCAGAACGGGAGCCAAAGGAGCGGCGCAGAGACCCAGCTGGTCCCACTGCAGGGCTGGGGCGGCCAAAGGAGGGCTCGGGAAGGTGGCAGCTACTGCCAACCCACTGCTCCTCCAGAGGTCAGGCACCAGGGTGTCCTACGCCCATACAGCAACTGAACTTGCTTTTTCTTCAAAATCAGACAGTGCTCATACAAGTGCCCATAGCCAGGAGCGCACTTCACTGCCTCACCAAGGAAAACAATAACCAGCGTGGTTTGTACAATTTCCCCATTAGTCCAGATCATGCTCCTCTCCTGCCTGCTGGGAGCAGATGCTTGCGTGGCACCAGTACGAGAGCGCTGGAACAGGCACAGCACTAAGTGGTCATTACAGATGTCCAACCAAGAACCTAAATTTGTACCAACTGCCTCCTTTTAAGCACTACCATGCAACCGCCCAGAACTACCATCACGAAAGCTTTGTGTTGGTTTTGTGCTTCTCTCTCAAACATATTGCAATAACCATTCTGGAGCTTCTGTTTATGAATCCAGTCCCAGTTTGCTTTGTACTCTTATTTCTCCTTTAGAGATGGGTCTAACTACTAATTAGCCAGGCTTGCTAGATTTTGTTAAACCTCACCAGCAAGGCAATGGTTATTTAACACCAGAGAAGCACTTTGTCTCTTTTCACAGCCTAGAAGAAGAATTCAAGTCCAGCAGCAGAGCACCCTGCAACAAAGTAGTCTACAGTTTATTCTTATTGCCCAGACTAACACGCAGCAGGGAACAAGCCACAAACCCGCAGTAAATGCAAGCTCTCTTCACCTCAGCCTTATAATGTGCCATTTCAAGGCCATCCAGGAAAGACCTCAATAGTTAGAAAGTCAGTAAGGCTGCGAAAGGACTCCCGGAGTATCGGGTCTCCTGCCCAAGGAGCTGGGGAAGCACACCCAGAGGCTTTTGAACACAATGTCAGAGCTTTTAAGAACAAGCTAAGTCACACAATTAAGATAAAAGCTAATAGTTACATACAAGAGTTACCAAAGCACATGCGGTCTGACAGATTAATATCTTTCAAATTATTAACAAACATTTCAAACCCCATATTCTTGCCTCCTAGTTGCCTTTGCATATCAACACTTGAAAGGGCTGGAAGTCAGGGAGTAATACTACGTAGTAAGAAAAAATAAAATCACCCAGGCTGAATACGCTGCTGCATGCTGCAGCTTGATGGCAACGCATACCTTCCTCAGCCAACTTCAAAGGCGGCGGTGACACTTCAAGGGCCCTCAGTTCAGGCAGGCTCCCTGCCACTTTGCTACACGCCTACGTTTTGCTAGCCAAGCCCAGGAGAGACCATCCCTTTCTTTCCCAGCTCAGTCAAGACCAGTTCTCAAACCAGCTACGCTCCTGTGGAGCCAAGGCTCAGTCCTGGGCATCTGCCTCGTGCTCTGGTTTCAAGGCTCACTGCATCTTGCAGCGAGTAACGCCTTGCTTTTCAGACCACTGGTCGAAGTTTAAGGATGAAAGTGTTCACGTAAAATTCAGAGTTGTACTAACTTTACAAAGTTCCCCCCAAAAACAACCAAACAACAAAATACATAGAGATTACATTTCCTAGCCCAGCATCTTACCGATCTTTCTCTGGTTAAGCTAGAGAAAAGCACTGTTAGCTTGAAATGGTACCCCTTTCTCCTGATATGCCCTGCAAAGGGGCTGAGGACAGACAGCAAAAAAGACACCACCTGTGCCATACCATTCTGCGCCCCCCCCACCCCACCCCCATTTTCAAAGGGTCTTTTCCAGCATCTCCTCCCCAAAACGCCATTTATTTTCTCAATAAGGAGACAAAACACTGCAGGCAGCATAAGGCATAAATGCATTTGAAGCACTATGGGCAACCTTCCAAGCGTGGTTAAAGCCGTGTTCCTGTGTAGGCTTCCCTGCGCTGATGCCACCTCCACCTGAGCGGCGCGAGCACGGCAGCAGTGGGGTCTGGCAGGGACAGGGCTGCAGTCCAAAGCAGGACACCAGTAGTACACGTGCAGAGGTGACCACAGATTTTCTTTCAGCTCGTTCTCCAGGTTCATGCACCAATGCTGTAGCAATATGCAGTGATTACAGTGTCTGCCAAAAGTGGTTGTAAGGTGCATAAAAGCACATTTTCATTATGCCTTTAGCCATAAAGACGAGGTCTTTATGGTTCTTGCTATGAAAGTTTGTAATCCATGCCTGAATCAAGTGTCAACTGCCCAAACCCCCAAAATGCATCCAAAACAACGCTTTTCATCCTCCCTTTGGCTGGTATTCTCTATCTTCTTAAAAATTTTATCAGAACTACAGGCCGAGCAGGAGCATTTCTGGAGCGCAAGAGTTGCCTGGTTTTACCCATCACATACACACCGAGCACAATGGTTACCGTCTGGAGTGCTAAAATCAAACCGTGAAGGCACAAGAATAGCTGACAATAAGAAACTCTGGCATTAAAATAGGGTTTAGCACTCCTGTGGGCTGACAACTCTTCCCACCAGGCCAGAGTAGTTAAATCCGTTCCCCTGACACTGCTGGTTTGTACGACGATGCTGGGAGAGGTTTGGGTTGGAACTTCTGAGAAACGAAATGTAGGCTGTGCAGCGTCTTTGACATAAGAATAGGTAACACCTGGAGGAATTGATGTGGGTGTGCTGGTATCTGTGTCCCAAGACGACATGAAATGCTCCATCACAAGGGAAGTCGACGTCCGGGAGTAAGCCGAGCTGAATGCCTGGTACGGACCAGCAGTGGCTGGCAGGCACTTCAGGTGATCAGCCGTCAGAGCCACCACAGAAACACTCCGCAGTGCCAGTGGGCTGTGACATGTCAGAGAGGGCACGTTTTTAACTATCTGCAAGCTCCTTTGGAGCCAGTCTCGGAAACCAAGAATTTGGCAATCACATTTCCAAGGGTTGTCATCAAGGCAGACTTCTTGCAGCTCAGGTGAAGCGGTGAAGAAGTCTCCAGGGAGAGACTGCAGCTTAGTACTGTTCAGGTAAACTTTCTGAAGATGCTTGAGATTGTGAAAGAGGTTTCTAGGAAGAACCTCGAGGCTGTTATCAAAAAGGGAAATGTTCTGCAGTTTCTGAAGGCTCAGGAAGATGTCCTCTGGCAAACTGGAAATATTGTTTGTATGCAGAGAAAGGCCCCGCAGTTCGTTCAGACCACTGAACACATTCTTAGGAAGAACACTAAGCTCTGGATTAAAACTCAGCACAAGAAGCTCTAAATTTGTCAAGTTACTGAACACAAAATTTGGTATTGTTGAGAGCTTTGTGTGATACAGCCACAGGCTACCAAGATGCCTCATCTCCCCAAACAATACTTCTGGAAGAGACTTCAGTGGGTTCCTGTACAAGGTCAATTTAGACAGATCATGTAAGTGCAGAAAGAGCCCAGGAGGCAAAACTTCAAGCTTGTTTCTGGAGAGCGTTAGGATTCTCAGTTTCTCAAGACAATGAAACGCACCAGGGGCGATGGACTGGATGTTATTGGAGTGCAGGAAGAGTTCCAGCAGCCCCTTCAGGCTGTCAAACATACCAGACTCTATTGAAGACAGCCTGTTAAAATACAGCATCAGCTTCTCGAGCCTGGTTAATGCACTGAATATATTTCGAGGCAGTGCTGCCAAATAATTTCTCGACAAGTTCAGTACTTTGAGTTTGGCAAGTTTCTTCAGCATGCCACTAGGAAGTGCTCTTAGTTGGTTTTTGTTCAAGAAAAGCTCCTCCAAACCAGCTAGTTTGTCAAACAGGTTTTCTGTGATGGATTTCAACCTGTTATTTTCAATGATCAGCTGCTGAAGCTGCACCATGTCATCGAACACTTCTGGGGGAAGTTCAACCAGCTTATTATCTAGCAGCTTGAGGGCTTTTAGCCTTCTCAAGCCTTTAAAAGCCATTGGTGAAATCACAGAGATGTTGTTCGAAGACAAAATGAGATGCTGCAGTTCCACCATTCTAGAAAACTCATCCTGCAAGTATGCTACATTTGTGTCCATTATGTAAATTTCTGTCATGTTGCAAGGCAGATTTAACGATTCCAGGTCTTTTATGTGAGGACCAGAGCAATGAATTGCATTTTTTGAAGAGCAGTTGCACTTCTCGGGACAAACAGATGCATCCAGCTGGAAGAAAAGCTTGATCACCACTAACAAACGAAACACCAACATCCTTGCCGAAGTGCCAGACACATTAGCTGTTACAAGAGATAGGAGAGAGTCAGGATATGATCACAGCTAGTTAATAACTTAGCAGCTGTCAAAGTTGCGTGAACAACCTGAAAACATGTGCAAAATTTCTCTTGGCTTGAAAGCAAACCCCAAGATCTCCATTACTGTTGACTGCAAATATTTCTACAGTGTACAATGAGAAGTACACATAAAACTCTTTCACAAATCAAATATTCTTTGTTTATATTTGTACTAGTCAAGTATAATAAAAGTGTATGAATACCATGATGAAACTCTCGAGCAGTCATAAGGCACATATTTATTTGAACAGAAGAGCATTTTACCAAGTTACACACAGAAAATACTTAAAAAAAAATATCAAAAGGTCCTGCAACCACAATATTTTTTAATTTTGGGTTATCTGAGTTTTTAAAATAAAGTTTAGCCTGCAAAAATAGATAATGGAGGTAAAAAGAGTGTCCTATATTTTAAGTGGCCAAAAGCAAAACAGCACACAGTTCTGTTAAATCATCTCTCAGCATTTGCAAGCGATCACTTCTTGGAACAGCCAAAGAACACACAAGAAGCAACAGGCTATTTTTGACATAGCCTGAAATAACACACAAGAGCTCATGCAGCACAGGACAATAGTGAGTCTGTGATAACAAACAAGTCTCATTTCAACAGCTTAACCCAATACTAAGTTACCAGCAGTATTAAAAACACAATGAAATGAGAGGAAAGAGGTGCCATGAAGTTAGCTGGAAAGCTGTAACAATAAAGGTAGATCTGCATGAAACATACCACAAAGTTGTATAGATTTCCAAACAAAAAGAGGGACAGGAAAGCAATCATTGTAGCTATAAATGATAATATTTAAATGAGCAAGTAAAACAGAAATCCACAGTTTAGAAATACTTCCTTAGTGAAATCAACAAGTCCAAGTGTATCAGAAACCTGGAAGTCAGGCACCTGGCTGGTCGTAGGAGAAGCAGCAGCTGGGACTGCCGCAATAGCTGGACAAGTTCTGCAGGCACAGCTGGAACAGCTGATAGTGTCAGCCTTCAGCACCCAGAAGGCTGGGGCAGAGGAGGCTCCATCCCAGCATAGCCTTTTCCAGGGGCAAGGATGAAGCTCTCCCATACCAGCCCCACAGAGAGGGGTACATAGCCCATCACTCAAAAAGAAGTCAGGTGGGAGAGCAGAGCATCTCACATGCCTGAACTGCCGCCAAGAACATACCATCATGGATCAAAAACAGCTGCTGCACCAGAAACAGCAAAAGGGAGTACTTAAAGTAAAAATTGAACATAAGCAAGAAATCATTGGAGTACTGAAGACTGGTACAATGTGCATCGCTTGCTCAGGAAGGGAAGGACACAGCACCTAGTGTTACCAACTACCAGCAACATGCTGCTGCAAAGTAAGCTCTTGCTGGCCCTTCTACAGCTCTTTGAATGAGACCGTAAGCCACCAAAAAAAAAAAAAAATAATCGTGTGATTTCACCTTTCTAAAGGACTTTTCTGTGTCAAGCAAGAATCTTTCAGTGAATCTCACCCTCCTAGTAATCCCCCCTCCCTCCAAACCTGACCATCTCTATAAGCCAGCGACAGCTTTACTTCAATAAACTCATAAGCCAGCCTGTCCCTGATCCTGCCTGTCCCGCCCCCCCAGCACAGTGGTGACTGGGCACATCCCTGTGTCCCCAGGGCAAGCCCCCTGGTCGGTGAGCCCTGGTGAGCCGCTTCTGGACGGTGGGTGAGCACAACCCTCCACGCAAGGGCAGGAACACACCAAGGAATTTGTTTCAAGCCCTGACTGGCACCTCAGCCTGCACCAACCCAACCCAAGACCACAGCTGAACTAAATAATAAATAGGAAAAAAACCCAACTAACTAACTAAATAATAATAAAGACCTAGAAAACCAAATGGGGGGGGGGGGGGGGAAGACCCCAAATTGTTACGCTACAGACTGCAAATGCAGGTGCCTCAGGGGGCAAGACTGCAGGCCAGTAAGTAAAATAAGTCTGTAAAACAAGAAACAGGCCAATGCTAGACTGTAGACTGAGGTCTGTTTTCCTGGTCTCATAACAAAAGGTAAGACAGTACTCGGTGAGACAAGGTTAAGACACTCAGAAGTGCTCGAAGGCATGCATTTTCACAAGCAATGAAATAACAGACATCCTTTGCAAGGGATTAGGGCCACAAGCGCACGACTGGCAGAGGAACTGGATAATCTTATGGATCTCAAGCATCTAGAGCTGCTAATGGTATTTTTGGAAGAAATATTTGATTTTCCATAACTGAAGATTCTAATGGTAGAGAATACAGTAAGATCAACATAAGGGCCACAGTTATACGTTCCTGTGGATTAACATTTTCTCAAACCCTCACATGAGACACCTGGCATTCCAGAAAGGACACCAGCCTGGCTGGTCCTTTACCATGTTCTGGTCTACAGCCTCTTTCCCTTTACACCACCCGCTTTCATCTTTCTCAAGACTGTGAAAGGATGCCAAAGCAATACATTAATACTGTTACCGTATTAAAAGTCACATATTGGTTTTGAAATCAGTTTCATAGAATACTGAGCAGAAGTATCATTTTCTACGATGCTTAACTTTCTTTTTTGCAAGTTTCTAAACTCATCTAAGCATGAAAAAGGAATTCTGAACTGTACCTTGGAAACTTATCTGCTTTTTAGAGGAACTTAGTAGGAGCATAGCAGGCAATCAGGCTTCACCATGATTCTGCACTTTAAATGGGAAGTGAAACAGCAAAACGCATCCTCTAGATAACACTTTCACCCATATTTGCGTAACTACTGTGAAAGGCCAAAGAATATTTTAAGCTTCGGAGCAGATTTCACCTACGTTTAGCTGTGTAAGCAACCAGCTTCCATAGCTTGTATACAATTTCAAAAGTAGAATTTGAGAGCACTCACAGAACAGGAGAAAGGCTGAAGTCACAAATGAGACGGCACAAAACCCACCTGTAGCTTCTTTGACAGTGATATTGGAGTATGTGCTTCAAACAACCCAATGCAAATCTGGGTGAAGTCAGAAATATACTTTTCAGCACGAATTATGATCAGAGATTTCAAATTTGTTAGACACTTTCACCACAGTCTGCTACCCAGGTGCATTAGGCTTTGAAGGAGTGGACACCTCTACTTTAAACGACCAAGTGATTGCTATGTACCTTCGCAAGGCTGCTCTGGCTTTTACTTTCTTGCAGGATTGGAGTCAAAGCAATACGAGTAAGAAATGAAGAGTTTTTTTACTTAATGCTTTGGCTAAGCAACCCAGGGTTGACCTATCTGGCATCTGTTTTTCGTCCTAGTCTTCTGGAGTCACAGACCACCAAAACCTAATACCTGAAAGATTCTGAAGAGAGAAAAGCTTTAAGTTATCAAAATATTAATATTTCAATTTCAAGCAATTTTTTTGTAATTAAGTACCCAGGTATTTCAAGCATCTTCAAGTTTAAAATCATGTGCTCTGCCAATGGATGTTTAAATGGAAGGTGAGCCACAGGATGGAAAAAGATGTCTTCATTTCTGGGTGATTTTTCTGAAGATGAGTGCAACAATAGTGACGGCTCACAACCGGGAACATTTGCCCAAAAGTCTTTTCAAGACAATGCCTCCTATGCGCCAAAGAACAAAAGCAACATCTGGCTAACAGAAGGTGGAAACAAGTTGCTATTGCAAGCACGAGGTCTGGCTTTAAAAGGGCTCTCATAAGCCACCAGGTAAAAGTCTGGTCAGTATTACCCCACTGCAGAACAGCAGAGCTAACCGTGCACTGCTAGCACACAGCACGCGTTCTTCTGCACCCCCGCCTTCAAAAACACAGAGGCACTGAACAAGATACCCATGGCATCAGTGGGAATAGGTCTGTATTCTTCACCAAACCTTGGATCTAACTGCATAAAGAATAATTAAAAACAATGTCATGAAACTAATGAAAAGAGTTAAAATATCTGTTCATTTTAATTTTATTTTCAAAGAGCTTCAGTCACAAAAATGATTTACAAGTCTATTTACAATTCTATTGTACAGTTATTTATGTATGCCTCTTGACAACAGGGTACCATTCTAGAGCAGCAATACATATTTTAAGTACAAAGATGTAGTATCATTTCAGATCTAAAAATAAAAAGGAGGCTGAGCTTCTAGAGCGTGCTGTAATGACGAACCTTTTAATCTGTGTTAGGCTTGAGGAATTAATGACATACTGAGTAGTTTCTGGTTCACATAATTATCAAACAAGCTGCAGTTTGTTGAAAATAGCTTTAAAAACCTGAAGCTTTACTGTATAAAATCAACATATTCAAGACTCTAAAAATTGTCAAAAACCCACAGCTTTCCCTTAGACATACAAAAACCTAAGTTTACAATTCAGAATTTCATGGGAGAAATCCTACAGAACTTTAGCTCTCTCATTTTTGTGATGATCAACATAAGCATTAAAAATTCGCAGCATAAAAAGGACTCCACATCTGCTTAGTATTATACTGTATATACATATACAGTACAGGATTATTTACCCGATTTGGGATGACTGTTCAGCACAACCTTCATGAAGAAAGAAAAAAAATAAATAGAATTAAAAATCCAACAACTTTTAAAAAGTGCAACAGTAAGAGTTTCCGATTTAAAGTTACGATGAACACGGACAGTCAGTTCTGTGGTGTTTTAGCCGCTTCTACTCAAGCATTATTTGCAGCATCTTCTTTTTACAGTAGATTTAGTTCTATAGTACATGAAATTAGTTACTGCTAATTGAATCTGAAGGGAAGAGAAAAAAAAAACCTTTAAAAATAACCCTGAGGGATATACAATTTCATGATCTTGCAATTTATTTCTAAAAAGTAACATTTATTATTTAGCAATTGCTTTTCTGGATAGACCAGTCCTTTAAGTATGTGCATAAATAATATTTAAAAATCAGTAATATTTACAAATCCTAATACATCAAAGTAATATACGTACAGATTAAAGTCTGCATACACAAATAATTTAATAATAAATCAAACTCCTCAACGTAAGGCCAAAATATACAGCAGGAAGAAAATGTCTACCAAGTATCTAGTGGAGCTCACTAAATTGGTCTGTTCACCTGAATTTAGACATCCAAGATGAACATCAGAAGAGATTCTTTCCACTACAAACTGAATTTTATCTTACTTCAAAGGAGAAACTGAAAGCACTAGTGCAGATCTAGTTTGCTGCGTTTCTGACAACCAGAAAAACTGCTCAAAATGAGAAAAATTATAGGTGGCTGAACTCAGCTCTTGGGCAGGAAGGCATAAACCCCAATAATCGCAGAAGATGCAAAAGCTTATTTTGTGGCTGAACTTGCAACAACAAGAGGGATTCTCAGAAAAGCTGATTTATTATTCTTGACTAAGCGTCAGAAGCAAACAGGTCAGAGCTCAAGCATGCAACCTCAACATTTGCTAGCTCCGAACGCATACCTTGAGGAAACAAGCTCCCATTTGCACAGCGTTCAAGTTTAACAGGCTTATGACCCATTAGTCAACACAATCAAATGGAGACACTTGGCAATTTCAGTTTTAGTAAGAGTTCCCTAAAATGTTCTCTGAAGACAAGCCCACCTGAACAAGCTGTTTCCTCCTCACTTTCTAGGTAAGTCTAATAATAAACTAGCATAAGACTGAAAGACTAGCTTCAGAAACCAAACAAGCCAAGAGAAATTATCAGTTTAGAGACAGTATTAAGCAAAAGCATATAAAAGGGAAAGACACAAATATCTTCTTTCACTTCTGATGGAACAAGCAAGCTGAAATGGTCAAGGAAATGGAAAGTAAAAGCTTACGCATTTAAGGATAAGTCACAGCTCCCAGGTCCAAGATGCATAGCTTCACAACGTTTTTTTCAACTGAAATATTATTTTTCTTCAAATTTGAATACTACTTACGCAGCTAAGAATTATTCTTCATCAATTATTCCATGCTACAAAGCTTTTGTAATATCAACATTGACAGAAGGTAGTCAACCGACTCAAGATTCATAAATTTAGCCAAGTCCACAAATGCAGACTCCTGAAAAGCTACCGATGTTGTTTGATGTTTATGACTTTAAGAAGTAGGATAATAGGACTTGTACATTGCTCTGTTGAATGAATGCTGAAGAAACCACTTCCCCCTTCCTCCTGCTCAACCCCTCGAAAACAAAGAACAACAACAACAACAAAAAAAAATATCAGGAAGAGTTGACAGCTGGACTGGAGGATAGTACATCACATGCATACTATTTATGAGGAGCAAGTGTTAGTAACTTAAACCCCAAAGTTCTAGGAAAAAGTCTTCCAAACCACTTAGCACCAGTTTCAAACTCCCCATTGGCACAGTATGTTCAACACTGCAGAAACCATAACGTGAGCAGTGGGGACACTGCCCATACTGCCTTACAGAACACAGGGGAATTAGGCTCAACCTGAAAGGTTTCCCTTATTAAAAGAATGCTGGAATGGAATTGTCTCCACAGGAATATTTTTTTTTTTAAAAAAAAAAAGAAACCAAAAACACCCAGCGACAACCAAAACCTCAAATTACATCATCAGAATACACACAATTCAAAATGATCCCAGCTGGCCAGGCAGTTTGGGGCCCTCCTTTCATGACTACTCTAAAGGACCCGACCTCCTTCTCCAAAGGATCTCTACAGAATCATAACTTCTTTAGATCCCAGATCCCTTCCCAAAGCTTGGAGGTGTCTGAACCAGTCAGTTACACCTGGTCAAAACATACTGATCAGGAGTCAATATCTTATCATCTTCTCAAAGACAACCAAAGGAGACTTTTCTGAACGTTTAGCAAGTTGAAGATGGTTTGGAGAGAAGTAATTTGTGGTTTAAAAAAGTTTTAACCTTTGCACAAAGACGATGCCTACCTCTACCATCCCTGTAGACCTGTTCTTCTAGTGGTCTTGTGTTCTGACACCGCCTAATGGCAAAATGACGTATCGCCACCCCAAGTGCTTAAGCAGCATTATTGGTGATGCAAGCTTTTTTTTATTATTATTATTTTTTAATAAATAAAACCTACATAAGCCTTATAGTTTTGTAGCAAGACAGATTTTAGCTCATCTATTTTCTCTTATTTTTTGTTTCATACAGCTACATATAGTGCTTAAGACACTGGCAGACTCTTTGAAATGCGTATGGTCTTAACATGCACCAGTCCCAAGCATGGGCATGTGAAAATATTCCTCCCTCCCACCCCCATATTTCTCTTGCAGCAGTAACTGGCCTTACTACTTCAAGGTATATAGGAAAATTGTCTTGATATTTACAAATAAAACATGGTCCACAAAGGGATAATCCAACCCTTCTGCTGGAAAAAGCAAGGTCTGTGGAGAAATGCATAGCTAAATGTAATAAAACATGAGACAGAAGAAAGTGCTAAGATTCTCCAGCCTTCCTTCTCCAAAAACTTGAGTGTAGCCAAATGCCTCCCCCTCTGGAGGCCACCTAAGCCGTTCCTTAGGGTTAGCTAGAAAAGATGCTAAGAACCCACTTGAAAGCAATGTGCTTTCTTCTTAAGGACAGAGCATATTGCTTCTGTCGCATTCCTAATTCCTGCTGTGGCCAACTAAAGAGTTAAACTTAAACTCCAAACATTACATCTGGAAACACTCCTTACTAGTAGGGACAAACTTAGAGGTATACACACCAAAACTTTAGAACCGTTCTGAGGCACAAAGCTTTTCAACAGTGAATATATTAGGAGGAGAAAGAAAAAAAAAAAAAAAAAAAAAAGAAAAAAAGGCATGACAAAGTTATTATGTGCCTCTAGTACTACCATGAAACCATTACATCATAGGGTTTACATGAACACGTGCCCAGGTAAGCGGGTTAGAACAATGATTAAGATACTCCAGGCAAATTAAGTGAACCTGTTTTAACTGCCCTGCAGTTTAAACCTTCAAATACATCTCATTTAGGAATAATGAAATCTGAAAGAAGGTGGAAGGAAACACAATCATTTTTGTTCTGCCTAAGGTCACCTACATTTTTAAAATGTATAGCCATAAGATGTCTGGCTCTGAACTCCGTATTCAGAGACACAAAACAGTTGGAAACATCTGCATTAGAATTTGACATTTAGTATCCTGCAATTTCAAATAAAGCCTTAAAATTACATTCTTCTGAATACTTCTAGAGACACGTGCCACCAAGATCCACTGTTACGTTACAGTGATGATTTGATATGAACCATTTTCTTGGGCTGGTACTTTCGCTTCTGTTGTTGTTCTGGGTTTCGGCGGCCATTCTGGATCAACCAGCAGTTCCTGAGCTAGATGCATATACTTGGCTTTTGGTGTCTTCTCTCTACAACCAAACAGGGAAGAAAGGAAACAGACTCCACAGCGATTCACAGCCTCCTGCAGAAGTGAACAGATTTGAAAACTGGATTACCATAAGAAAAAATTAATATAATTAACAATAGAAGAAAAACTATTGTTCTAGTTTCTAATTTACTATCTCATTGTCACATTGGACCTAGAAAGTGTAGTACAGAAACTCTTCTGCTGTGTCATCTCTTCTATACTATGGCAGCAATGACATTTAAAAAACACTAAGAAAAAAAAAGTATTTTGCATTATTGTAAGACCTAAGGTCACCAACAGCTTTCATGCTGATTTTATAATAGCTTCAATAAACACAGGTATAACAGACACCATTAAATAACGTTACTATTGAGGAATGAAAGTCTGGTCTAGAAAAAGCAGTCAAATTCCCAGAGTCTCAAAACACTTTTTAAGCAATAAATTGTTTAACTGCAAGCAACCAGCCAGCCAGAAGTGGCAGAATTTAACTTGCTGATACTGAGAAACCTAAGTCCTACAGGTATTAACAGTTACTAAAACAGACAAATTATTGAACTTAACTCTTCTTTCCTTCCTACTTTTCCTCTCCCAGTCCTAAATGCACATAACAGCTACCTGGAGAAGAGAAACACCATTCCTCATTCTCAAGACTGGATCCCTCTCGTGTCTCAGAGAGCACCTAGAGTTCTGCAGGGCTGACATTTTAATGGAGATATATTCTATGGTTTTCTTCACGCTCTGAAATTCTATCAATTGATGAACTGAACCAAACAAGAGCCTTTAAGGACAATTTCCATTCTTTGGTGAATACAAACCAATTCATTCTTCAACAGCCTCAAAAGGAAAAACGTAAATCTGAACTGAATACATTTAATAAAATTTAGTGCTGAGAAATAAACCATTGCAATTCCGGCAAGAACAAATTCACAACCAGCTAAATGCAATAAGCCCAGAGGCTTAAAGAAAAAGCTAGTTTTTATGGGATTGCACATAGACTTCCTTCACGTGTTAATGACAGAGGGGCTGACCAAACCAAGATTCATGGTCACCTGAAAAGCAGAAGCTAAATCTTTCAGCCTCCTAAACAATCTGAAGTAGTAATAACATACTTTCAATCGCTATTTTTTTTCATTTCATTTCTATGTGCTATAAATTACTGCTCTCAGAAAGATCTAAAATTCTAAACCACATCAATTCAATAAAGAACTGGCTTAGACCCAGCATCAGCAATTCAGCTTCCAAGCAAATCAAGACGCTCCCAGTCCTAGCATGCTATCTTGTGAAAACACAGAACTTGCTAATATACAAACTGAAGATAAAGTGACACAAGTTCTAAAAGCAATCCTCTGGGTTTGCTTTGCAGTTCTTGTATACACAGCTAAATTCTTTAAGTATCAACAAGGAGAAAAATCTAAAAACCAGAAGCCTTTCCTTTTAACATTCCAGTTACAGACATCTAATTTAGGCAGTCTTAAGCTTAAGGTAAGCAACGGACACTTATCGATCATAAAGAGACACAATTGAATTAATCTGCATGCACTCAAATGATGACAGCAAAATACTAGTCTCCAACCTGAGGCGGCTGGGGTATGGTGAGGCGATATTCTCCTTGTTTGTCTCGATTGAACACAACCTTCCAAAGGATCATATCAAGGAGGACATTCTGTGAGACATTGCAGTGAGTGGGAAGAATTAAAGAAACTAATGATCATTTGTTGTTAGTGTGCACATCACAAATAAAACCTGAAATAGTGTGTTAGGCATAACTAATTCAGTGCCAGGCAAAACTGAGTTTACATTACTTGTCAGTAATTAAGTGATAAATGTTTTCGTTCTTGAAGTGCTCACATGAGATTTAAGAATATGAACATGTACTTTAAATCAATAGCAGCAATGACCAAAACTGCATCCTTTGATACAGGTAAAAATAATACACATTCTTAGCACATTTCAATTCTCAAAAAAAAACCCTGTGAAGCACTGCAGACATGAGTGCTTAAAGGAGTTTCCCCTCAAACCATTTTTAACATTATAGTGTACTTCATGCTGGAGCCATGCTTTGTTTTAAACCAGCGACATTCCCAGAAAAGCTTCAGTGGGGTAGCAAAGCTGAGCCACCAGCAGGAAGTCTGAAGGAATTCTGTAGGAGCTGTTCCAGATTTTGGAAAGGAGGGCAGAAACTGAACAGTATGTTCAGTACATCTGGTTATTCTCACATGGCTGTGCGGGCGGACTCAAGAGCCTTGAACAAATCTGGCAACACAGGTGTGAACCTGTATCTTCCATGGCCTTGAGCCTACAACTCATCTTCGGACAGATTCCATTTCTAATATCTGACTAACCTCTGCCACTAGATAGGGGAGCTGATTAGCCAGACTTCTATAACAGACTTTATGATGCTTACTATTTAAAATATACCAGAATTTTACGGCGCTTTTATAAAGCATTTGCAACAAATGTTCAGCTTGTTAGATGTTTGCTTTTGAAGCCAGTCTAGTTTAAGTATGTCTACACCGGGCATCAGGGGCAAGGAGGAACATCTGCTAGGATCTGCCTTTGTTATGCAGTGTTTTCTGTCATCTGGTAGAAAGAATATGCGTGCTTTGTGAACCTCGTCTGGCACCCACATGGAAGAAGCAGAAGCTTTACACAGCATTTCAGAAACCACGTTTGGGACAACCACAGCCAGAGACCATTCCTGCTGTAGAAGCAATGAAGAAACTACATATGATCGTAGTGTGACACACAAGTGTCAAACTGGCAAGTGTGACAGAAGAAGATCGATCCAATTCCTCAAGCATTTCATATTTATGAGATACTTCAAGAGGTGATTACTGAGGGATTAGTGCCAGCAGAACAAACGCTAGGTGATACACATACAGAGTTACCCTGTTAAAAGAAACGAGGAAATGCAACAGCAGGTTTTCCTAGATACTCAGAATATGACCTGTAGTACCCTGCTAACTCTGCAGTGAAAAGCGTAGTGAGCAGAAAATCCACCCAGGGACACAAGGACAGAAAGGCAATGAGCTATACTGGAAGTGAAAGAGTGAAATACCCTGACATTTCCACACAGCACATCGGACCCAGTGAGTTGGCATCACATGAAAAAGCTTCAGAGAGCCTAGAGTAATACTGCCGGAGTTGGACAAATACAGTTCAAAAGCTGGGACAAAAGCAGGCTGAAGTTATGAAAGGTGAAGTGTGTATTCTAAAACAAGGTTTGGGATGCGAGGCTCACTAGACAATGCTTCTGTTGGACACCTGCTGTGCAGCAAGACAACTTACCTGTCTAAAAGTATTCATTTAATGGGGAAAGCGGAAGAAATAGGTTTTAAGTCAAAGCAGAACATTCCAAAAATTTAATGTCAAGAAAACTAAATTCTATAGGTACTTCTATTCCACTACTGAAGTATGGGCAACAAGATAAATAGGAAAGTCTGTTTAAATGGAACGTGACAAGTCATCCTACCAGTCTTGGTCACGACAGTTAAGTGACTAAAGTGTTGAAAGATGCTAACTCAAACCTGCACTGGAGAAAGAGTGGGGTGGGATTTGAAATGCTGGATGAAAGCAAACGCTCCGCAGTAATTACATGCCTTATGTTATACTTAGTAGAAATTCAGAAGTTTACAGATTGATGTGGCAACCAACAAGGCCCAGGAGTGGAACCTTACGAACATTTCAACCAAAAGGAAAACCATTTGTCCTCGAGAGGCACATGCTGATACATGGATTAACACACTGTACAGACTTGCTACTGGAGCCCTTACACTTCCAGAACAGAAACATCACCAGATTGTATAAAAGTTAGAAAGATCACCTGCAGAACAAAGTGATTTCTCAGCAGAAGGTAAGTTTATTTCTCTCAGTAATATTTATCACTGGACTGGAAATTGCAACGACCACCTATTTACACTCCATGTATCAACATGAAGCTCAATTCCAAGGACTAATCTCAGTACTTCAAAAAAGCTGATTTCCCACAGATGGCAATAAGAACATTAAACGGAAAAAAAAAATATGTCTAGAAGGTTTGTTTTAAATTTACTGGAAGACAAAAAAGCCACAATTCTGCAGTATCGGAATAACTATTGTTTCAGTAGCAAGAACAGCAGTATACATAAAATTTAACTTTTAACAAATAAAAAAGGTGGGAAAAAAGAAATATTTAAGAGTTTAGTAGTAAAAAGAAATATGAGAGAGTTAAAGAGCATAAAAAGGAAAATATCACAAGCGCAGTTAAGAGTAAATACAGGACAATGTAAGAAAGTCACAGGATCTTTCGGAGAGGATAAGTCTGTTAACAAGGCAAAGGTCCAAAAAAATTAGCATCCACTGCCATGTTCTGGAAAAGACAAGTTACCACCTATCAGGTCAAAACACTGAAAAACATGTTCCAATAAGCAGCGACATAATAGCATATATTGCAAATTCTATTTGGAACATTTTTAGCACAAAGCCTTGACAATTTTGATTAAAGCATCTAAAAAACCTTTGGCTGATTTTATTTTTACTAAGTCACAAATAAAAGGGAAAAAACTAGTCAACCAGGAAGAATATTAACACTGTAGTAACCTTCAAAGGCCAAAATGGTATGATCCAAGTAAACATTACGCTGGTTACCTTGATAGAAATCCCTTCCATAGTAATGGAAATACTGACTAGAAGCTGGAGAAAACATTATACAGTAAAAACAGATAATTGTAAGGTGCAAGTGCTAGATAATGTTGAAAGGCTTTTCACCTTGCAGGAAAAGAAAGTGACTAATGGCTGCAACCAAAACCCAAACGTATCCACGTTGGAAATAAGGCATTACTATCACAGGGAGAAGAACTAACCACAGGAATAAATGACTGACACTGAATCCAGACTCCTTCTGGAGGATGTACCTGTCAAACTTTGATTCTCGGAAACAACATATGGGTACCTGGATGAAAAGCAGGGCGTGTTTCTGCCCACATTAACTCTGGCATTACAGCAGAAGAGGTCAATATCTAGAGTGACTGACTCTGGATAAGCTCAGGGCTGGAAAAAGCAGATCTCTGCAAGAACATCTCTACTTCTGGACTTGGATCAGATTAGATGAACAAGTTATACAGACCTGCATTATCCTGAACAATAAGCTATTCATATGATGCAACTGAATGAAGATAGGCTCCCCTAAAATTTTATATAGTTCTTTGCTATGCTATGTTATTCTGAACTGAATTAACACAAATCAAGCAAATAAACATGGAGAGTACTGTCCTATGAAATAGTTGAAATAATGTATGTCTTTCAAGTTTTCCTCCTTTTTTAATTAATGAAAAAGGTTTTAAAATTCTGCTTTTAACACAGAAAACCTTGACACCTTAACTCTAGCTTACAAGGACATTTTTAGGAATACTAACTTATGAAAACAGCGACCACTTACACCAGCATGCTGTGAAGAGATACCTTCTAAACAAAAGACAAACATGTACCCTGAAAAATTTAACAGACAAGCATTTTTTCCCATTTTAATTTCTTACCTCCATCAGCACAGACACAATTGCATTGAGAATAACAATGAAGAGAATTCTTAGGCGCCACTCATATGGCACACACACGAGCTGTGAGAAAAAGTTGCCAGAGATTAGCAACACACAAATGAAGTAACACACATCCAACAGTTAAAAATTCTCCCCCTCCCCCCCGCAAAGCTCTAAAGGGAGTCAAGCTTCCCCAAAAGGCAGCCCATCAGCTATCCTAGGAAGTACAGACACCTGCATATCAGCTGAATCTTACCTCAAGAAATGTGTCAATAGATTCAACGGGATGCAACAAGATGAAAAATATGAAGACATAAAGAACTATCACAGATACAACAAACAGAACTGTAAAAGAATAAAAAAGTATTTTAATTGGACCATCTCACAATCAGTTTTAGACAGTTTTTCCATGTATCATGGGTTCGTTACCCCTTGGAATAACCTCTTTTCTCCCTCTAAAACCCTTCTAGGCAGATTTTGACAATACAAGGTGTGCTGATCACCATACAGAGACAGACTGCCAGACTTAGCTTCCCACTGGCTCACTTGCAGAGCTGAAATGTATATACACATATACTTCTACAAACAAAGCAACTATTAGCACAAATATCTCCATACAGTTCAACACTTCCCTATTTCTATCTCCGATTACCAGAGAATAACTATACTACATTCTCCTAGTAACACTACTACTGCTGAAGTGGGACAAAGGAGTTGTAAGCGAGCCATGGATAAACAAAGGCTCAGTTACTAAGAGTCTAATTTGGACCCATATATAGTAAGAAAAGACTCACAGTTTTTGTAGCATGGTTGTCTAAAGGGCTTTCCTTTAGAAAAGACAATTGCCACTATGAGGTACTGAAAGCTGGATATAAAAAACAAAGTTGTGTTTTCATAATTTTTAATGTAATGTTCATCATGAAGAGTCTCATTCCCATGGCGCGCAGAGCTGGTGTTTGTGGCATCCAATACATTACATGCACTACAACATAAAATAACATTTAACACTGCGTTAAGGAGAAGCAGCAAACAAGGCCTACTTACTAACAAAAGTCACGACAGAACAAATTACTACAGTAGCAAAAAATCCTATCTTTGAAAACAGGTAGTAAGAAATGAAACTGTGTCAGAGAGGTAGCAATTTTGGTGATTTCTGAACTTTAACTTTTTATGCTTTCTGCTTATAAGTTCACTACATCAATTGTTTAGAAACTATCACTGCACGTAAAAAACCATTGCTATCTAAAAAAAGGATTAAAACACCTCTTTTTCAGAAATATGAATTTGACTTACTGGAACTCTAACAGGAAAAAACCTTTACAATAGAGAAGAGTTAAAATAGATCTTAACCATTAATTTCAAATTTTGATCTCAACTGTCCCAAAGTTATGGAGTCTTCAGACCTTGCAGTGTGGCTCTGACCCAGTTTTGTATTTCAGCCATTGGGTAACTCCTATGTATTTAGTAAGCTTTTCACAAAAAAACCCAGTAGACTAACAAGCCGCCACACAGAAGCTTTATTTACAAAGTCCCCAAAGCGGGTCAGTAAAGAAGAGAGCAGTTACTGTCTGTAGCTTTCCAGTCATTACTGCGTCCTGCACGGAGCCACTGAAACACTTACTCAGATTCCATTGTCCAAGGCTCATACCAGGACTGCTGTTTCACCCAAAAAAACCCAAAGGTTTGGAAAGCAAGGCAGATGACGATCTGAGACAAAACGGAACACAGAAGTGGACCTGAGATAAGACCTGATGGAGGCCTTCGCGCAACAAGCTCCTTCCAAGCAGGGTTCAGACTCACTGCAAAGAGAAAGAAAAAACAAATGACACATTACATCATTACGGTTTTCGAGAGTTACCCTGTTCACATTCTGCAGAATTAGAATGGCTTGCTCATGACATCACTTTAAAAATTAGTCCAGAATTGCAAGTGTGAAACCACCTTGAAAAGATTATACTGCACTAGAAGAATGCCACAGTGCCTTCCACAGGCTGGTCACCCCCAGCAGCACAGGACAGCAGGGGACAATAATAGAAGCCATGAGACTTGAGGAATTAGTAGTGTCTGGCCAAATTCCCTTTGTCTGGCACAAGGGCTTACAGCTCGTCTCCTCAGTTTTGGTCTGCCACTGCTCCAAAGCAGCAGCTTCTACTAAACTTGAAAATGGAATTCTGTGGAATCAAGTACTTCACTAGGTAATAGTTTCCGAGTATAACATTTTATGGACAGAAATTCAACTAAAAATGCAAGAAATCAAAACACTTGAGAAAGATGATACTGGAACAACTCCTGTTTTGATTCCAAAAACGGTTTCCTTGTGTCAGTACAGATTTACCACTTCCTGTACCGTGGAGAACTAGTTTTCTATGATCATGCCCACAACCTGCTTGTTGTATGAGGGCATTTCACAGGCTTCAGATGAATCTAACTCGGTACACAGTGTTTGGTTTTTTTAATGCATATACTGTAGTAGGTGTAACATCCCAACTGTATGTCACAGTGCTTACTCCAAAGAGCACCTAATAAGGTGTTAAACAAAAACTGACCAAACAAAAACTGCTTCATAGAAGCCAGCAGTAGTAATTCAACACAATACTTACTAGTGAAAACAACCACCAAAATGATTGCCAAATCAATGAAGAGAAACTGGAAATCTCCCAAATTGCTCAGGATCTAGACAGAAAACACACTTGAAACATTGGTAATCTCCTCATACCAAGAAACATCTTACAGTGACACTCCTATAGCATTAATTCTTTAATTATCACCCTGTAAAACAAGACAGTCTCTTGGCAAACTGTGTTCCTTTATCTGCAGGGGTCTTGACTACTCTACAATTCACAGGTCCAATTCCTGAAGTATCAACGTATGAAACCACTTCAGTTTCAAGATGCATAAGCTATCTGTAATTGAAATTTGTTTGTAATCAAACTTACATTACTGAATCTTACAAACCAATGAAATAATAGCTTAGGCCCACAGTTCTCTAAACACCATAGCTTTATTATGTAGCCATACAGAAATGCCAAGGTCCTTTAGTACTTTCCATGATTAACTCTGAATACAAATTAAAAAAGACAGGATTTCTACCACATGCCATATTGCAAATCCAATCATATTAATAGGAAACACCTCACTTGGCTTTTTTTTTCTCCCTCCTAACTCAGTACTTGCAAGCTGCTCTCTTTCAATCCTTACATAAAAGGAATGCATTGCCCTTTAAATACAGTTAGGCTATTTTTAAATGCTGATGTTTTTTAAACAATTGAAAATTGTATTTCTGTTCCATTGATATGCTTTTTTGGACTTCACACTGTAGAGGCTTTCTATCCATAGGCATTAGTTATTGCCTCTTTAAAAATCGATACTCCCATGTTTTTCATACAGTTAATATTAAAAAAAAAAATTTGAAAGAATACTCACAATACTTTTAGTCCAAAGACACTTTTTGGTATGCAGGTGTTGCATACCCAAAAAAGACTTGGAACAATTTATATTCAATATCTATCCATTTTCAAATCTCAGGATACTTACAGAATATAGCAGAGTAACACTGATGTACTGGATAATGCTGTATAATGCCATGAACTTAAATACACAGAAGGAAGTTATTAAAGCAGCACGGCCTTCCCTGTTAAAACAAATGCAAGCATGTAACTGGAAAGCTTCCTGTGCAAGCAGTTAAATTCTGCTTAGCAAAATGTTAGCTGCAATTAAACACATCACCAAAGCCTTCGAGGGACATTAGGCTGAAGAAAAACAGAGAGAAAGGGGTCACAACGGTACACTGTCAAGTACATCAGAGTCGTGAGCATGCCTTCTGAACTGAGCTGCCACCAGACTTCAGTGTTCTTTGGACTTTATGTGGTTTTCCAAGGAAGGTTTTAAAATGCAGGTCTGCTTGAAAAAGCATCGATGAAGCACTAGTTTACTGCACAGATTGAACAAACATGCAGTCAGCCACAGAGCTGCTGACTTCAGAAATGTTTCCAATTACGCATTACCTCATTAGTTCCACACAGACTTAACTAGATTCTTCTCTGGCTGACCTTTATCCAAAATTACTAACCAACTTCCAATTCTATAAGCAAAAATTGGTCAAACCCTATGTAGAAAATTTGTTTTCTACTTTGTACGCTGCTGAGCAGTTATCTGGAGAGTTTTACTGCTTCCAATTACACACAGCCTTTATGGAAACTAGTAGAGTCACAAGGACATCAAATTAAATATTAACATGTAGAAGCTTGCTCACACTCTAAAAAAATTAATTTTACATGGACAAAAGGGTTTGTAACAAAATACTACATCATTCTATGGCAAGACTTTTCTCAAAGTACCTTCATTAAAGAAACAGAACTACTAAAAATGTACGGCTTGTTCTTTAGTTCAAACTGGCCTCCTACAGCATCAAACATATACTAGTATAGGGTAGGCAAAAGGAGTTACACAGATGCAGTTAAGTTCACAGTAAGTGGCATTACCTGATCAGCTTTGGCACACAGGAAATACTAGGTGTCCTGGAAGTGAACGGTGATGCCACAGAAGCCTCAAGTTCAGATAAAGATATACCACCATGTGCCCTCTTCAGTGCCTGCCAGTTAATGTTGAAATAGAAAGAGCACATTTTAAAACCTGCTTTCAGCTGTAAAACATAACTGAACAGTTTTGTATGGAAAATAAAAATATACTTACGCCACAGTCATTTGCTCCATCTCCACACATGCCCACATAGTAACTATAAAAACCAAACAGATGTCAGCATTCTGAACCATTCCCTAACCATAGTCTGTTTAGCTTATTTCATTAAATACTTCTACATTATTTGACTTATTCGGGGTTTGCATAGTAATGAGTGACTGTTAATGCTAAAAGCAATTACTGTTGCCACTATACATACAAGGAAGTAGACAGAAAAGTAACATGACTTGGCCAGGTCAGCCAAACCAACCACGTTTATCAGCCCTCTATCATTCCAAGATGGTCTAAAGCGTCTTTGCTTTAGGCAGACAGACTTTTGTCTGTCTTGCATAGCTACGAGGCCTGACACCATACAGTAGTATACTGACCATGTATGAACAGAAGTCACCCAGTTAATAGCACTTCTGTAATATACAAAAGACATTCGGTGCATTTGTTTATTAAGCCAAGCAACCAGATTTATAAAACATGTTAGTCAGTTTAGTTATTCATTATTTATAACTTCATGAAAAGTCTGAAACTTTTACAACTAGCCAGCAGATGGTACTACTCTCATTCCTGCTCAGCTAACAGGCTGATTTACCAGCTCGGGGATGTTACATTAGCCCAGCCTTTTCATCTGGTAAAACAGCTAACAGCATACACAATTTTTTCTTCCTATTGCACCACTCAGTCAACCCTCCCGGCTTTCTATGCTTAAGCAAATACTTACTCTACATTTTGTAAAGCTTCCACCAACTGAGTTTTCTGATCAGGCGCCATGCGAGCAAACACAGTGCCATGTAACACAAGCTGGAAGACAGAAGATCTCTTAATGCTCACAGGGCAAAGTCTGTTCACCATCAAAAAGTGCCCATACTCAAGTAAAATGCTCACCTTGGGTACCAGGTCCTGAAAATGCTCCAGAATCACTGCAAATGACTTTCCATTCATTGCAAAATGGTATTTGGTCATCTGGAGATCCTCAAGGCTTTCATGGACCAATTTAACTGGAATATCCTATCAAAAGAAGTTTAACACTCTAGCTATAATGTATTTACACAGATACCTTGTAATTTCAAGCTAATACTCAGAGGAGTAATCCCACAGATCTCACAGTAGAGGAGGTTTCTAAGAATGTTACTTGAAAAAACCTCATACAATGAGAACACTTACTATTAAGAAAATACGGTTTAATGTTTCAACTGCAAGCAGCTAGAGCAGTCTTAAGAGATTGAAATGTGGGGGAAAAACCCTGCCTCCTGCACCACTAACATGTCAAATGTTGTATCACAGTTGAAAGACTATCTCCCCCAGCTGTTTTACTACTCTGGTGTTTTAAGATCTGAAAGTTAACAAGTACATCAATTCTGATTTGACATTTAACAGCAGATTTTCTATTTAATGGAATAAGATAAAAAGAAAGAAACTCAACAGTAAAACGAACTGCTTACACTTTAAGAACATAATAATGTTTGTATTACCTCTGAGTTTATGGCTGGTGATGAACTAGTGCATTTTGCAAGGGTATCTGCATAATGCCAGTTGATCCTGGCAGCCTGTCCATCCTTTGGAGGTAGTGCTTCAGCAATAATGACCTTATCCTGAGGTAGAATCATTCCACAGTCTCTGGCCACAGAGATAGCAGTTAACATGTTATCCCCTGTTAAACAATTGCATTTAAAAAGGTTTCAGTTAGAAAAGGATCAATAGTGTATACTGATACTCCATGTAAGACAAAACCAACAAAGCCAGTTTGAAACTAGGACTGCCTAACATACCAGTAACAACCTTGGGGCAAGCCAAGCCTACAGACAAAATTCAGAGCCTAGCCCATTAAACACCTCCTCGGCACTAACATCACTAGAAACTCCATATGCTTCTTCCAGCCATAAATATCTAGATTCTTATTGACCAGATCTTCGTATATATTGAATATCAGGCAGAAAACATGCAGCCATTTATAATACCGCTTTTTAAACACGGTCACAGAACATGCAAACACTAAGTTGTATTGCAAACCTATCAAAACATTATTCCAAAGTTGCAATAACTGTGATTTAAAAAGCAAGCACACATATTGCATGGAAAACACTGAGCATAGATATGTCCCTGTAAGCAGGCTAGCTAAGCCACTCTTACCACCCTCCCCCCCCAAAAAAAATAAAAAATTACTTATAATTCAAAATGGTAGGGACCCTCAGGAGGTCACCTAGTCCAATCTCCTGCTCAAAGCAGGATCAGGCATAATATTAGACCAGGACCTTGATCTAGTTTGACCTGGAAGACCTCTAAGGTTTTTCAGCCTTCAATTCAGTATAAAGTAACCTGTGCATGGAATCGGGGAGAGGAAGCTATGAAGTAGAGTTAAGCCCTATACTGGTTTCTCATCTCTGACTTACCAAACCAACTTTTATCCAAGAAGAAAGAGACTGGTGTCTGCATATTCTCACAATAGTTTCTAAACTTCCCTCTCGCTATAAATACAGTGTAATCCCAGCCTACTGACACTAAAAATTGACTTCATACACTGTAATTAAAGACCAAAAAGAGATGGATTTTTATTTTTTTGAGTATGAATGTTTAGATGCCAACCTGTAACCATGACTGTGCGAATGTTGGCTTTATGCAAATCTTCAAGTACAGCAGGGGTTTCTTGCTTCAGCTTGTTTTGCATTATAATTAACCCCATAAAATCCATGTTGCTTTCAATAGCATCTCTGTAGAAAAGGAGGCAAGGAAGAGAACACTGGAAGAATTAGAATTATTAGATGTAGCTTAAAAAGCCTGATTTTTTGTTTATCAAAGGGAGACGTTTATTTTTAACCACAAAAAGTAAAGGATTCGCTTTATAAAAAAGGACCCAAGTTTATATATAATCATTTATACTTATTTCCCTTCTTTTAATTGAACACCAGTATAACAAAATGTTTCCGCTCAAGCACAATTTTTAGTTTTTTTCCACAAGAACTCTTTCTAAAAGAAATCACATTCTCAAAAAGCTTATAGCTAGGAAAATATGCTCTAAAGCTAACTGCATTCACAGCCAAATTTTAAGATTTGTTCAGAATGCACATCTTCAGTTTCCAGATTAGCTAATACTTAACATACAAGTACCAAGTTGTGTTAACCAAGGCTAGCAAGATTAACAGACATTAGCCAATTAAATAAAGCAACTAATTAATTTTGGTTTACATGAAAGTCAGCGTATTTACAGGTCTTGAGTATTTTACTGCTACTGTAGATTTTTACACTTGAAATTGGAAAACCCATTACTCTCTGTACTGCTTTGCTAAAAGTTCATCTTGTACACAAAGCTGATACAAAAGAAGAGTCAAAACTGGCATTTTCATAGTGATGCTACACTTTCAAACACAATGGAAAAGATAGCATTATCTATAAAACTAGGACCAGCTGAAAAATAATTAACAGGAAATACTACTCTTTAAAGGAAGAAACCTTTCTGCCTTCCAAACCTTTCTGACAAGCTTTGCAATGAGAAAATGGACATGCTATCTATAGCAGATGAAGAAACTATATCAAACATGCACAGGAGACTTTCCACTATGTGCTAATATCTTTAATAGACACAGATGATAGAAGTATGTTCAAATACCAAAGAAATCAAATGAGGTTTCCTGCCACATTAGCATAAAACAAACACCATAAGAAATTAATATTGTAGTTCATTTCAAGATTAAAGATGTTCCTCATAATTCACATTATTGCAGAAAAACTTCTGTATCTTACATTTCTTTGTATTGTCCAGGGTACAAATAAAGAATGCACAGAACTACATATGTCAAGAGAGAAGAAAGCTAAAGAAGAGTAGTAATTGATTAAAACAAAAATAAACATTGCATAATTAATTCAAAGCATGCTCCTTTTAAAGCTTGTTACTCATTAAAAAAGTGAAGTCACTCTTACCTATTAATAGTCTGGACTTTGTGCCATGTAAGCTTAGACTCCAGTTTTCTGTGAGCAAGAGCGATAACTCGGAAGCCCTGCTTAGTGTATTCTTCCAGGACACACTCAAAGTCAACAGGAACTTTAAAGAGGTCAAGTTTAGAGTTATTAAAATTATTCAGATTACAGGTGAGCTACACAATAAATAAGAATAGTTTGTTCCTTTACCTGTTTCCTGCTTACACAAGCTGGCAATCACTTCAGGGGCACCTTTCATATAAGCATCCATTCTCTTCTCCCCTAGAACTCTCGCTATTACGCACATACGTTGCAGAACTGAAGAAAATGGAAACTGGCGCACAATTCCGATTTCATAACTGGTCTGTGTCGTACAGGAAGGAAGAAAAGGGTTACACCTATATACATTCTAAGAAAACAGGTACATGCTTAATTGAAAAAGCATACATACCGGAAGCTCAAACAGCTCCTAAAAAAAAAAGAAAAAAAAATACATTTACTGTAAATATTCATTTTTAAGTATTTTTTCAGCTACAAACTATTTAAACATAAATCAGTAAACACAGCACTCAATATAAATTCACATTGTATTTGCAATGGATTTCATAAAAGCTGAATACAAATATACTGCATCTGTTTAGCATCCTTTACTTTCAGTGAGAGACAGTAGAACTTCAGAGCTTGATTCCTTGATTAGAATTTGCAAGACCTTTCAGTCCAACCTGTGTCTGTTTAGTTATGTAAATGATTAAAGTGCTATGGTATTTGAGAATAAGGCTGTGATTATTAAGTACGTATTTTTTAAAAAATCATGTAATAAGTTTCGAGAATGTTCACATGTCAAGCTAACTACACAGTAATTACTGCTGTGCATTACATGGAGTTCTGAACAAAAAAAGACACTTCTATCTACTACAGAATAAGAGACATACAGAGGAACAAGCTTGCTATACCCTCCCACTACACTGCTCTGGATAGTCTGGTTTTACAGTCACATGCTTAAATATTCCCTCCTGAAGTATTAAAAAATGCTTCAAAATGCAGACAGAAGAAAATGTTAAATCTGCCAAGTACATTTTGATTTTAACTTGGCACTTAAAGCACACATCTCTAAGGTACAATGGTGGCAAGAATTCCATGCCATGCAGTGACATTAGCACACCTAAGCACTTCATTACCACAGTAAGAATTGGGTAATGACACTAACATTAAAATGTGTAAGCTCAAAAAGCATTACAGCACTTCATAACCAGTCCATAAGGGTAAAGCTGACAATCAGTCTGCTCACCTTTAAAGTAGCGTATACTGAATCACTACCTTCAACAACAGTTTAAACATCTTTTCCCTCTTTGCCATCAAAAACCACACAGGTTTGATCCTGTTTGAATTATATCAGCTAGAACCACAGCATACGGCAAAATGTGTGTGTTTAACACGAAGGACTACTTTAACTCAAATAATTGGTTTGAATTTTTATACCATTTCTTGATTTGTTGCTTGCTTAGATTCTGGGAGAAGTTGTTTTGAAGGTCGAACCACTGTCGGCATAATTCGATTATGAAGGGCTGTTTCTTCTTCAGTTGCTTCTTCTAAAATCTGTATTAAAAATAAGCAACTAATTTATACTTTCATTAACTTTGATCTTCTCATAATGTAATTTTCAGAAAATAAACAGGCTTGGAAGTCAGCCCAAAGTCCAATGATCTTTCTGAACAGGATTTCCTGTGAGAATTAAATGTCTTAATTTAGCAATTAACTTAAGATCCACTTCACTATTTTACACATTTATTCTATGCATTGACACTTTGCAACACGCATCAGAAAGACGTAAATTAGCTCTTCAGATCCCTTCAGTTCTATAAACTGTTGCACTGAACATATTTTAGGAACATTTTCATATTAAGACTTCCTTTGACACACAGGCGTTATCAAAAGCCCACCGTTTTACAGTTACAGCATATAATAGCTTATCCTGCACGTAACAGTGTAGGAAATCTCAAATTACCGACCTTAAAAACGTTGCACCTCTTGAAACAAGCACATACTTACCCATCCTATTGCTTCAAACATCTTCAAATCAAGCGGATCCCCCGAAAGTACCCCTTCAATTTTTGTAAGGGAATGACAAGTTGCCATGCAAGCAACAAACTCAGACTTCAGCAAGCTCTCACTGCAAGCCCTCTCTTCCGGCAAAAGGAAACTAAAACAATGAAGTAATAATATACTTAGCACTATAATTATTTATTATGAGCCAATTCAAAAGGTTTGTTTAGATTAGCAGAAGAAAATTGACTGCACAAGTCTCTTCACTTGTATTTTCACACATCACAGCAAACAGACTGAGACTCTGGGCTGGAATCTTCAGAAACAGTCACAACTTCCGTCTCCTTCAAAAACTGTGTTAACTCACTGTCTAGTTTGATTCCTTATATAGAGTCCTCTTGTCACTTTGTACTTTAGCAGCCCCAAAAGTCATCACTTAGGATTAAGGAAACATGCTGTACTTCAGCATTTCTGCAGTGTGAACCTAATGAGGTCTCAGGCTTTACAAATTAAATTCCACCTCAGCTGTGTAAGAGTTATGACTTGCATTACACCTAAACCATATTTTCAGTTGCATTCTTACAGCTCATTACAGAAATGCAAACATAGATGAGCTCACATTGAATTTTCTACTCTATTCTGCTGAAGCTGTTAAAGCATAACTAAGTATTATATTTTCTATCAGCTCTGAGCTTTTCCTTACCGAGCATTTTCCACCCGTTGAATTCGCCAAAGATCCAAGCCATCCTCAGTAAGTGTGCCAGTCTGCAAAATAAACCAAAGGGCATGGCAAGAAGAAAAAGCTTTCAGAAGCTAGTTATCCTGAGACACAGCAAAAATTAACAGTTAATTAACCAAATTACACCTGAACAATACACTTTTTTTTGTTTTCATCTAAAAATCAAGACTTCAGGACAGGAAATAGAGTATCTACCTTGCTTTTTGCTAGTAACTAAGTTCCAACTCTGTTAAATAACTTAAACCATTCAAAGCAATCATGCCTCTCCTTGGAGACAGGACAAATGAAACAGACCCTTAAATTCCAAGGATGACAGCTCAACATCTCTATGTTCAGGAGTTGGGAGCAACAGAAAAGAGGTACCAAACCCTTAGTACTACTTTCTTACATAGCTAAAACTGAAATATATTTATAAGGATAGCCATAAATTTTGTGGAGGTACTTAAGATTTCAGATAGAAATCTAAGGAGGAAAATAAATTTTATTTAAGAATTAGATAAAAGCAAACGATTCTGGCTAGTGGCATTACTGTCTTCCACTAATGTTCCTGTTAAGGAATAACAACAAAATACGCTGGTTTGGCTTTTCATTGAAATAAATGAAAATGAGAAACAAGTCTGACCTCACACTTCAATCTTCCACAAGCCTGTGTACTAAATAAAACTCTTAACAGACCCCAATTCTCACCTTCAGGGGTGCCAATAGTAAGTTAGTACTTTAGAGTCTTGAGATGATAAAACAGCTCTGTATTTTAACAACTTTTTAGAACAGACAGAATTAAGTGCATTACAGGTAGTAAACACTGAATACTTGGAAGCTAACGGGACAAAAATTATCTGATTTATACAAAAGCAATGAATTTTCCTGTAGCTGCCAGTCTGTGTGAATTCCCACTTATAATGCAACACCACTCCATGTGGCAACACAAAGTTTCAAAATTCGCCTAACCTTATCAAAACACACAAGATTGAGCTGGCCACAAATATTTATCCTTTGTGGGCTGATGCAGAAGATACCAATTTTTTTCAACCTTCTTTGTGCATAAACGATGCCAGCAGTCATGGCAGCAGGGAGCGCTGGAGGCACTGTGATAGTGATAATGTCAAGAGACTCAATGATGATGGTATGAGCTGGAACCTGCAATAAAGATCAGAGCTAATGAACAAGAACTCACTACTTAAGGATTCACTATCCCACCCAAACATGTAACCATAAGCAAAATCCACACGTTGCTTTCTCCAGTACAGCATGTTCTGGATTGCCCAGAAACCTAGTATAATCTTCACCCACCATCAGCAACCACAATAATCCAGTCCTAAATTATCCACCACCCATAACTTCAAGTTTTCACTATTTCCCCTGCAAATGCATTACTTCAACACAGTAACCAAATAATGCAAAATTTTTTGAGAGAAAAAAATTACCATTAATCAGTTATCAATTTCTTGGTAAGGATTTTTTTGCCTGCAGCATGCTTTAGATGTGCTGTTATCCTATTTCTTCCAACTAGGTATCAGTCAGATGGTAATCTTAGATATAATAAAGATAAAAGTCTAATAACTGGGTCAGTAGAAATTGAGATAAACTCAAATTTCACCGTAGTATATTCAAATTCCACTCCTCTGCTGAATTTTGTTCTCGGCAAGTTTGCCTTTCTCATTCCGTTGACATAAAATAAAGCAAAGACATTTTCACTTAAATACGAATTGTTTCTCATCATCTGAAGTGTGTTGGAAATTGCAACCAACAGTTTTCTAAAATATGGCAGTTGTGGACCAGAAATGAAAACATACCTCATTTAAGATGCTATTGACAACCGTGTAAAGAAACCCAATGCCTGCCACCACCACCAGAGACAGGAGAAACAAATAGGCATCTCTGTAGAGTTTAAAATCAGTTGGCTTGGGATATAGTATGGAACGAACAAGCTGTCCTTTAGCAGTACTAAAGCCTAGAAATCAAAAGGAGTCAGTTATTAAAAGTATAAACAAGAGCAAAGCTATCCAAATATATTTAAAACCTCAATGAAACCCTTAAGCTACTCATTTCATTAAGACTCTCAATATACAGTAACAGATGTTTTGCAATACTGTAATTAAGGTGCTTCAAAAATGTATATGCACATCTTACTAAGCGCTTCTCTCCCACGGCAAGGACATGCAGCTGATGCAAATGAACCTTTCTTCTACAGCAGCACTAAATCCTCAAATGATTTGGCCTGGAAGAGTTTGTTGTATTACATTTTGTCCCTCAAAGTGCAGAGCGAGTTGGTATGTTCATTAGTTGTCTAGTTAAGCCAGTCCTTGCAAAAAGCAAATGAATTATTCAGAGTCCAACCATAAGTACTCAAACAGCAAGCCTCTGTAAACTCCCTTGACAGCCAGAAAGAAAAAGCCAGGAAAAACCTGCAGTGCACAGTCACGTTTTGGAGAAACCTACCTCTTGATTGCGTTTTGACACCTAAACTAGGAGACTAGACTTTAAAGAGTCTTAAGAGTCAAACAACCCTGAGATCCTCCTTGAACCTTTGCCTCTGTATGTGAAGATGCCAACACAAATTTTGTATGTCCAAAACATTTGGTATCTGCTTAGACTTCAGCGTCTATTACTACAACCTCAATATCAGCGTCAGGTCTGCTGGCATTAGTCACAGCTCCTTAACAGCTTCTCCGTCTGCAAGCCATCACAGCAAAGGTTAAGCTTTCCACACCGATATCTGGCATTCAGGATTCTACCAGAATGAAGAAGCTATTGCATCAGCCTTCAAGAGGCTAAGTTCGTCACAAGTGGAACAAGGCGTGAAGCCTCCAGGCTTTGAATTTGCTACTGCAGAATACAAACCATGAGCCTGTTCAGAGAAGCTCAGCATGTCAGTATGTACTCAAGTATTTAGCCATGAATGCTTTGTAATTCGACACAGCAGTAAAAAAAAATATATATATATCAGAACTAATTAAGTTTTGTTTTCGTTTTTAATGGTTTTGCAGAATGTTCTGTGCCACATAGGCTAGAACACAGCAGGGTAAAACAATAAATTAAAACCTCATGTGGTGTCTTGAGAGAACACACTGGACAGATAGCTCTACTGCACGCTTCTGTTTGCTAAAAAAAAAAATAAAAAAATTACCAGTTTGGAATTCTTTAGAATTACAATAGAAGCCACAATGACAGACACATTAACATATTTATGAACTGAGTTTCAGGAGGAGAAAAAAAACAACCACCAAAAAACCAACAAAAAATAATTTAGTTCATCAGTATTTTATGTGTGTTTCAGCTGTAACATCAAACATTTCATGTTAAAGGCTTGTTACACTGTCACGTTAAACTGTCAATACAGTCCCAGCAGATCAATCTCGTATCATGGTATATAACAAGATTAAGACTACATGTCTTTGCACACAACCATATGGAGTTCTGCTCTCTTAGAATTCTTTTAAGGACTAAATTCTCTAGTACCTTCAATTTTGTGGCATCCCCCTCCCTTAGACGGAGGGATTTTTACTTATCTCACTAGAAACAAATTAATTCTTACTATCAAACACCTTAGGAGCAGGAAGCTACAAGTGCTGTGACATCTAACCAGCTCTGTGGAGTGGGAAATTCCCTACTTGCCTAAAAGATGTCCCTGTAAACCAGACAGGAGAACACAGAGGATTTTGTATCCTTTTGCTCCTATCTCTACATATAGTCATAGCAGACAAGAGTACCTGCCCATACATAAAATCTGAACAAGGTCCACAAAGCTAAATTCATCCTGTTTACAACATAGGAGCTAACTGCCCTGTCATGGGCAAAGAGCAAATTAGAAAATTACTTCAGATGGCAGGGCAGTAAGGCTCAGTGTGTTGGAAGCAATTACAATTCTCCTTGTCAAATTTCAAGACCATGGTTTCAGATTTTAAAAAAAGCATTATACTTCCCACAGAGCAGAAGTAGCAAGTCTTCAGCTGTTCATTTCTGTTGCTGTTCTGAACCATCTATCTGTATATACACATCAGGCTGGGCACAAACTTTCTTATTTAAGAAACAGAAGTTGAGATGGATATTATTAAAGGGGAGATCTGTTCAAGGGAAGAGAAATATTTTTCTTCGGGAAAAAAAAACTAGAAAGACATTTAATGAATTTAACAAAAAAAACCCAGAACGTTTACGGCTAAAACAGACTAATAGAAGGTGATGACATTAGAGAAAGAGGCTGCTGATTAGGATGAAGTTACTTGCTGGAAAGCTTGCTTTAAGCAGCATTCTAGTCAATGTAGTCAAATTTATTCTAACAAATTTTATTATAGCTTGGATTATAGCTTACATTCACCTATTTTGTGGTGGTTTTCTTAAGATCATTTTTGTAAAACAGTATCCCGCAACTACACTCGTCTGTTTTTAATAAAACATCTGTATTATCTAAAACCACACCTTTAACACGTAAGTAAGGACTGCTGTAGAAAGGGCTACATCAAACACATTTTTTAAGCAAACGTTATGTGCTTTGACAAAACTATGGGCAAAAGAAAAGACATTGCCAATGACTCCACTAAAATAACCCACTCCCCACTACTCCCCCACAATCCAACGGTATGCCAAACCTTTCAGAGAGGCATATATAGATTAACCAACACACAGCAGAAGACATCTAAAGGATCTGAAAATGCATTCAGATAAGTTTTAAATTGATGCTAAAGACTGACCCATTTTCTTGCTTGCCAATTGATACTCTCCAGGCCACTATCTAGTCCTATTACTGGTTTAAAGACATGTATCAAATTCTTTGGGTTGTACTCATTTATCCAAGTTTAGCAACACTCAACACAATACTCCAAAGTGTTAGTTGACATACACCTACAGAAGTGAGCAGCATGTTAACAAGCAACACACTTAACAGTCGATACCTGTTCTTACTACTAGAGCTTTGACCAATTCTCCAGTATAAAAACGGGTTTGGATGACATTGGTTCCACAGAACAAAGTATGTCGTTTATGCACTTCTGGGCTGTATATTTCATCTCCCATTGCTTTCGGATATTCTGAAGGATTTGGTAGATTAATCTTTGTGACAGGAACACTTTCACCTTAAATGGAAAAAAAGTATCTAAACAAGATCAAATAAGAACAGACATTTTCTCCTTCACAGCTTTAAACAATATAAACTCACTTGATCAGCACAAAGGCAGACTTATGGAAGAAGTCATCTTCCTTTCAGTAGGTTATTAGGTAGACGCACCTAATTAGCCTCAGCTCACCAGATTTCTTATCCAAATCTTATTTAACTCTATTCTTTATTCACCAATACAGCTTTTGTGCCTCTTACTTCAAATCATATCGACGTAAAATAGAGTTCATTAAAGAAAACAGGACAAGCTTCCTTCTGCTGCAAGGCATCACCATCACCTGATCCTTACTCAGAAAAAGTAGAAGCTGAAGAATATTATTCTCAGCTCCTTTGGTGGCTGAGTACACTCAAGCTAGGGCTGCAATCGATCTTTATCAGTTGCTAACAGCAGCAAGAAGCTCAAGCACATTCAAAGAATTGAACATGATAAAGCACACATTCTTTGAACTACAATTTTCTAAATGCTTCCAGTTTGGACAGATTGTCCTAGGAATAACAAAAACTCCATCCTGTTCAGTGAAGCTGTCCCTCAAATACATCAGGTCCCTAGTTTCAGAGTATGCAGGCACAACTTGAGATAATTTCTGTTTTTAAATACAGCAGAACACTCCACTCACTACCTTCATTCTTGGAAACAGCTAAAAAGCTTAGGGAAAAGCTTTCTGAAGAAACACTGCAAAACTCAATCTGCACTGAGAACACCAAGTCAAGAGGCAGAAAGACAAACTGTCAAGAAGAAAGCTTTTCAGCAAGAAACCATCACTCATTTTTGGAGTTGCCTAAGTAGTACCAGGTAGCTGTTGCAGATAAACAAAACACAAGTACTTAAGTATGTACTTAGAAGTATCTGTAATTGCAAGAACATCCACATTTCAAGCAAAATAAGCATATCCACTTCTGCTAGAATGTACTGCAAGTCAAGCATGCACACAGCTACAAACCAGTATGTTTAGCCACGCAATACTGTATCAAGTTTACTTTACCTGTTAACATACTTTCATTTACAATGCAAGTACCACTAAGAAGTACTGCATCACAGGGCATAATTGTCCCATTAGATGGAATCAACATGGTATCTCCAGGCACAAGGTCAGTGGAAAGGATTTCTTCTGTTTCTGAGTGTTAAAACACAAACAAGTTTACCTGCAAATAGCCACCATCTACAAAACCTGATAAAAATCCTCATGAGCAAAGACCCAGGTGGTGACAATTACAATTATACTCCATTTTATTAATGGCATTATGAAAAGTTTTCTAAAAGATACAGAAAAAGTCATTGATAAGCCCAATTCCATCACAGATTAAACTCGAGAGCACATGGCTATAGTTCATAATAATAAATTGATCAGGCTTGTACAAAAGATAATAACAATTAACTACAGTATGACTTCAGCATAAAGACACGAGTCCAATACAAACGCATGTCTTACAAAACAGTATCACACACCATAACCTAACCATCTTCAACTACTGCAGTATCCAAACAAGCAAAAGTCCAGAAATCAATTTGCAGCCCCTCCTGGGTAATAAATTGCAATGGAAACCAAACGCATGCACATCTTTAAGCTAAGAGAGAAACTACAATAACAGTTATGTATCTAGATTGGTAGATAATGAGAAACAGGAGCAGGCCAAGCACCTAACCTAGAACAAACCTTGAAACTAGAAGGATAATCCTGAACAGATGACTATCCTAAGTTCCACTTTGCAACTTCTCCATTTCCCATGCAATTTTGCTAAATAATGCAAGCATTTCAAGCTGGTCAAAGAAAACCCAGATGCATGATGACTTTACACTCACACTTAATGAATAATTTAAACTTCCAGACCGCCTGTGAGATTTACCTTGATTTCCTCTGCAGACAGAAACCCTTACAATGCTGTGAGCTGCTACCATGTCATGTAACATAACATATTGCTGCAAAGGGGAGAAAACAGTTCATTATTAGAAGCACAGCTTGTTTTCTAAACACACATTCAGTCTCTTCAGGTAGAGGTCATAAAATTCTTTACTTATGTTCTTTTACAACAAAATGTTACTCGAAACATTCTCTTGAACATAGTTTAAGAAACTTATGGGCAAATAAAAGTTTGAGTGCATCAACCTGTACAGGTTCCTACTTTTTTTTTTACTAGAAGCAACTATACACACATAAAATGTTACAGATACATTTGGTCATTAACATACATAAGTAAAAAGTGCAGTAGTTGCATGAATCTGGGTAAGTAAGGTTTTTTTTTTGTCTCTGGTCTGGATTCAGAGATTGCCATTTAAAAGTAATTACTATGATTTCCATCAGCTACAGCAAAGTCTACAGAGAAAGAAGCATCACCAATTTAACAATCCACACACTTGGCTGGCACTCAGTTCTGTTGTACTTTTTCAAACAGAAGAAAATAACGCAAGATGGAATCACTACTGTCAATACAACTTTGTACATAAACTTGTGTCCAGATCTTATTGAAGTATTTTCCATACTGATCAACAGTACGGAAAATCAGCAGAGAAGGGTCTCAAAGAACTGTAAATTCAAATTCTTTCAGCTCAGAGGGAAACCGTAATGATATTCTATCTGTATACCTCTGAAATTCTGAAAGATTTGCAGGCAATTTCACATCAAAATAAACCCATCAGTAAAAAGCTGAATAGATTCATCTGTTTTCTTTGAGCTTACCTTTCTAATGGTGTAGAGTGAGCTAACAATGGATATTACAGACATGATCACAATTGCTAATGCATAGTAGTGATATTCATCAGTGATCCACAATATCACACTGAACAACTGAAAAATGTAAAAAGGGTTGAGAACCTAGAAGAATGACAGAACATTAAAGTTACACCAAAAGGTCGCATGTATTCTCCGTCAGAAAAGAGTCAGTCATCCTCCTCCCTCCATGGAGGAGATAAAGCTTTCAATTCTTTATACATTTTGTTTGTTTTGCTAAACTGATCCCTCTTCTTCACTACTTCCTCAACCCCTCAAAAGCACAGTTCTCACTAAAATAATACAAGAATACATACTTCTAAGACTGCGTGCATTTTCCCATATATCTCAAAGCAAAATGATGGGAACATCTGATACACCTAAGTTCCAATTCTTAAATTAATTTGGATGTTATTATCTACTTCTTATTAATAAATGCACTGACACCTCAAGTTCTCACTCCATTAGTTTAGGCTGGAGAGTTTCTTTGTCCACGTTCCTATCATGCGTTATTACAGCACACATGTAACAAGTTAATTATTCAAATCCACCTGACACAAGGAAAATTAAACAAATCCAACAGAAGTATATGCAAGAACAGATTTGATTTGATGCATAATGCTGTAATGTATAATCCCTGGGCTGATCATGGAGAACACAGTCATTTTACATTTGAAATTAACAACAAAAAATAAGATGCAAACCCTCTCAAAGAATTCTGACACATTTTCTAACATCCTCGCTAAGGCACCAGGTTATGAACTCTGAAAAACTTACAGCTAAGGCCTCTAAAGTTTGGAGAGCTCAAAAATAAAGGTCCATACCATTTTGCTTTATAGTGCTGGGCTCTTGGGGAAGGTTTCTGGTTTATGTTACTATCTGAAGATCAGTCCAATAGCCATTGTACTTAAAGTAACTTTTAATTATATACTCTTTTTTAAATTTGTTAAAGTAAAGATCTTACCTCCTTAATCAGAAGCTTAAAAATGGAAGGCACTTTCACAGCAATTTCATTTACTCCATAGAATGCTTTTCTGAATTAAAAAAAAAGAAAAATATGAAGACAGTTAAAATTTTTATTAGAAATCTTACTGACTTCAAATTCCATTAGTATGAGAAAGTATAATATAATAGCTAATCAGTGGCCCCTTTCATTTATCATATTGTTTCAAAAGGTGTTTATTAGAAAACATTTACCTAGGGAGATATTCCAATACAAAGATAATTACTTTATACGTGAATTTATAACTTAATTTTAGGTTCTTTCAAAGTAAGATTTCCCTGTAAACTCTGTATAGGTCCAATGTTATTAAACATGTCATTCTGAAAGCCAGCATGGGGTTCTCATTAACTTAAGCTCAAACAAGTATTAACTCTTACCCTGCAGTAAGACACTATTTTAATGGTCATGTATCTTAGTTTTATTCTTAGCATGAAGAAAGGCAAATCATGAAAGGGGGGACAAGAAACTAATCTCTGATGGGATCTGAGCTGGTTAAATGACATTGACATGAAGAGACCCTTAACAGATGTTCTTAAGGAAAAGCTTCTACTGTAGGAAAAGACACAAAATGACAGAAAATGGAATGATAAGCAAGCAGATGCTTCTGTATTTTAAACCCTAAGAAGGTCTCATTTGCAAAAAGCCAGGCAGGAATGCAAGTTTGGGTAGTGTATCAATAAATCAGAACACCCGTAATTAAGTACATATCTACAATTTCACAATAAATATTCCAGCTTGCTGTTCACATTTGAGAATAAAGCCCTGAACTATGTTCCATTCCAGTTACATTTTAAAGGTTTTTTCTAGACTAAGTTCCTCTCTAACTATGCACTTCAGCTGTGTCCCTCGAGAGGCATATCTACACTATTAGTCTAAAATAGTATGTTACAAAATTAATATATTTTCCCCCAGTTATTTCTTGCCAACCAAAATTAAAAGAAAAAGTGGGGAATGCATTTAGCCCCAACCAGCCAGAGACAGACCCAAGCAAGTTACGGGACACACCAGTGATACTAACTAAGCTTTTAGAATTAAAGCCAAAGTCCTGAGACCTGGGAAGTTTCAGCCTGATCTTCCTAAAAGAAAAAATCAGTTACAGTTTAGGCTAGGTGTCCTGCTTCCTGGCATCCAATATTCCTTATTATCCATCTAGCACACTATCCCCTCTCTCACAATGACCATTAACCAAGGATGTGAAAGAGAACAAGCAGCAGAGTGATCTCCCTCAGCGTTCCCTTCAAGCCTTCAACAATCTGCAGCTTGAGACAAATGACCAGCTTTCCAGCTAAGGAACCCTTGATGGACTTTTCCACTGAAAATCGGTTTATTTGCCTCTGAACCCATACACACCCTTCAATAATGACAATATGCTATGGTAACATTTATGTCATTTAAAAGCGAGTTATATGGAAGGAATAATATTCAGAGATACATTCTGAATTACTTTAAGCAACAGTTCCACTTCCCATGGTCAGTGTAGTTTGAGAAAAGTCAGTCAACACAATATCAAGAATCTAGTTCCTACTCAAGTACAGGTAACAAGAACTTCATACGTTAACAGCCTTCTTCGGAGGAAGTGTAAGAGCCTGTCTGTAAACACTAACCACTCAACTGTCTTCTAGTTTGCACCAGTATTGGAACAAAAAAACATTCTTCCCTCAAATACTGTAGTGTTACCTGTATTCATGCATTCCCTTTGTCAGTCCTCTGCCGTGTTCATTATGAATTGAAGAACAGAATGTAGATTCATCTAGGCCTCTAAGTAAAGGAAAAAAGTCAATGAGTTATTTAAGAAACCTGATATTTAAAATTAAGTATTCAGTAACTCAGAAGAGCTAGGTCTTTGCCAAGAGCTACACTGAATTATAAAAGAGCAAAGTCTACGGATTACTGTTTTTCTAGCTATTTTTGTCACAACTGCAGATACCAATGAGATGTTAAAACCAGTTCCCTCCTTGACACATCTTACTCAGGACAGTCATACCTATTTCAGTCAAAATGGAGATATACTTAAAAATTAAGTTAAATACTAGCATAACGCGTATTCAAAGGCCTCTAAAAAGTAAGTTTATAAAGCATTATATGAACATTATATGAAATCAATATGGATTAATATTTCTTCAAATTATCATCATTTGTCTCTAGCAATGGAAGCAATTTGGAAACAATTATTAATCAATTTATCAAATCTATACTGAAGCTATTTTGCAGCATCTTGGTATCAAATTTTATCCATGACTAAGTAAAGTACAGTCTACATTTTAAGTACTTCCTTATCACTGGAAGACTCATTTTCACAGGACTTTTCCAACTGCTGTGAAAGCAAATGCTCTGATTTAGAAGATCTGCAGATTAGCAAGCACACCTGTAGCATCACTATGTCTACAGCTACAGGATCATTTCAACTATCAGACTCAGTAAATCAGACCTACCATGCCAAATATCCAGGCGTTTTCTAGCAGACAGACTTTGGATGCACAGGCAAACAAACATCACTACCTTCCAAAAGGCTTTCACAGATGACATGACAAAGCCAGCACTATTCAACACAAGTCTTTTTTCACATCGGGTATCTATTAAGTTATCTACCAAAAATGATTCCGTTGACCCAGTGAAAAAAACCTCCTTGTGCATACATGGAAATCTCTAGAATGCAGGGAAAGCTTTATAAACATCTCCACTATTGCCAATGCTAGGCTCATGTTTCCACCAGCATCTCATAAAAGAACAGAAGGTGAAATTGCTAATGTATTAATCTGGCCACAGGTTTAGGTTGCTCTAAAATTTTTCAAGTTCAAGGATTTTAAAATTATGATATTTAGATGAATAAATATACAATTCTCTGTTAATAACTGTGCCTTTCATCCCACTCTATCCCAAATTACCTGATTTTTCTTTTCCTGCATGAAAAGGAATGTAACAGTGGGCTTAAGAAGGGTCCTTAACACTAAGTACTTCATATGTAAACATGAATACCTATGCGTGTAATGTCCACGCAAGACAAAGCTTCTCGCAGGATGTTATCTGCCTTTTACAGTACTGTTACAGTAGTGAATTCCCAGGGCATTTAAAAAAATCCCTGCATGCACACAGTTTATTACATAAAGCACTCATCAACTCACTCAGAGGTTCAGTTGACACTAGCTAAAACAAACAGACATAGAAGGTCAAAGTTGCATCCTCTTTGGCTGTGCGACCAAGTCTGATTTAGTTTAAGAACAATTACACTTGCATTTCCTGTGTTTAAAACAGTGACCTTAGTATTACATTATTATAAAAAGAACAATGATATGGAACTCAAGTTCTCATAACCGAATTAGTGGTCCAAGAAAACTTTATTTGCCTTCCTTCTGTATTATTCTAAGTCTTTAATTATGTGATCAAACTGTTCTGTCTCTGGATACCTGCGTAATGAACTGCACTGAGTGAATCTATCTTCATGATGCAGTATTGTGCTTAGATCACAACTATAGCTGTGTTTCTTGCCTTACGGATTATACTATAATAAAAGAAAAAAAGCAGGAAACAAAGTAAGCCTTCGGTCTCATATACCACCTCTTTACAAATACTAACTTGATTCTCAACCATGTTACTACCTAATACCAATTTCTGTTTTTTACATAAACTGAAGAGCAGATTAAGAAGTATCTCTGTTAAGGACAAATTTTTAAGACACTTTTTCAAAATATTCATCATTCCTTAGTTCAGCTGTTACCTTGCAGGTGGTACCTAGTACTTCACTACATGATCACACACAATTTTCACTTTTTTAGGCAACAGTTATAGCAAACTCATTCTTATCTGACCTTGTGCAAAAGTGACTTAGTACTCTGCCAGTATTGGATATGTCTCAATCCAGCTGTTTCTCCTGTTTATTATCCAATTGCTAAATAATGGCGTGCAGCCCAGCTACAGTACCTGACTGAACAAGTGGTCAGGGCTCAGTCATTGCTAATACATCAAACAAATGAAAGTTTGGCATATCAGCAAGAATGCAATTGAATAAATGCTCACATAACTTCACAGGCATATCTGAGATTTTTCCAGGGCTTATAAATTGGCTGAGTTATCTCAAGAACATCAAAAGGCACAGTCAAACAGCCAACAAATGCCAATTTTCAAGTCACTGCTTTAATGCTAAGGAACAACATTTTTTCTAAACACATGGAGTCATATGGTTTTTTTTCCCATACCTGTTCTTAGCATGAAAATTTAGGTTTGTGTCTTTTTTTTAATCTCATCTATGGGAAATATTCCCCCTGAACAGTTTAAATTAGCAACACTACAAGCATGGAAACAAGACCCTGTAATGCAAAATGACAAGCGTCACTACCTGTAAGACTGTGATTCAAGGGAGGCTTAACATAAAAAATGCTTATGTTTTTAATTATTTACGTATGAAGTGACAGATTTACACCCTTCCAGAGGAGCGCTCAGGTTTGTAACTGCTTGTATTATGATCATTTCTTTAAACTGTTGTCATTGCTGATAACTTGCCATACTGTTTTCACACACTTTTTTCAAAAACGTTAAGAAATATCTGCAGAGTATGTTTCTTCTTACAGAAATTTTGGCTATTTTTCTCCTTCAGTCACTGGTCATTAATTTTGTCTATATGTAGTGCTTGGACTTTTCCACATGATGATTCAATGCAGTGAACTTTGATTTAGGTTAAAAAGAGGTTATATTTCTGATCTGAAGTTCTCATTTTAACAAGTAGTTTTCAGAGAAGTCTGTATTCATTTGACTTGTTAGCACTATGATAAGGCCATATCAGTGGCATCAGAAAAAATAACTTTCTTCTCAAGCCTAACACCCAGCAGCACTGTTGCATGACAACAGAAAATATGGTGTATCATATTCACTGAGCGCAGCTAGTACTGTCTACTAAAACCCATTTTCTATCAATGGAAGAGATCTGGTTTTGTTACTAAAAAGTAACAAGAACCAAATCCAGCTCAACTGGACTAAAATGTAGCAACAGACCTACACAAAGATGAGCAACAGGGTATTCAGTGAATTCCCCTCTTCCTAGATACTCCTTCTGGGTCTAGCTCAGCAGCAATGCAGAAAATACAAGTTATTCCATCAGAAGGAAAGTTTTTAAGAGTTTATAGAAGGAGAACTACTGTCTATAAACAGGTGCTCTGATTCTCAAATAACACTCCAAGAGCAGGCAAAAAGCCTGCAGAGGCATGCAGCCTGTCACCCTATACGAATCATGCTTGATAAAGGTAGATTAAACAAATACCTTCCTTCCAAAGTCACACAGAGTTAAAATTTCCCTGCTCTCACTGTGGTTCAAACAAAGACTCAATGAAATAAAACAGCTGGTCAGAATATGCTACCAATTTTCACTACGTTCTTAGGCATGCTATTGCATTAAAAAAAAAAGTTTGAAGCACAACACAAAAGAAAATATTCTTACCGTACAACATCAAAACTTTGAACTGAATCATTCCAGAAATACTTCACGCTGTGATGTGTGAAATAACGAATCTGCAAGAGCAACAGACACACATATTAAACTAGCACTGCTTAACACCTCTCTTCTGACTGGCTTTATTCTGAACAGCAACAGAATGAATTTAGAAAAACTTCACTGAAAAATGAATACTTCTCTTTCAAAATAACCTTCCAAGTATTCCACAATTTCCAGTAACAGCTTATTGAGGAAAAGATTCGTGCTCCACCCAAAGAATGAGTTAGCCTTTTAGACAAAAGTGGCAGTTCACATGTGCTGTGTTCTGTGTGTTTACTCTAGATACTACTTCAGATACTTTGAAAATTAGCAAGTGTAGTACTGCAGGTTTACTTACAGGCAAATATTTTTTCAAATCATTTTTATTCTCTTCTGCAGCAGAATCACAAAAATGAACAGCATGGCCATTTGAAACCTTGTGTACAGTGGCGTTAGGATTCTGTAAAGGATTGGCTACCAAAGAAGGCATATTGCGAACCTTTGCACAAAACCATATCTTGAATTCATCCTTAAAAAAGAAGGAAAAAACCAAGCTGGTTGAAACAGCATTTAAGCAGCATTTATTGCAACAGTTGTAGCAAAACGTGTCATCAACAGACCGGAGATTAGCAGAGCCCACACACAACCACAGAAGATAGCCCCAAGTTAACAGCAGCTACCTTAAGAATACATTTTCTTTCCACAATTCTAAAAGCGTATATTTTGCACTGCAAGATTTTTGGTTTTGTTTTAAGCAATGAGTCTTGGTACTTGAATTTTGACACCTTCAGCCCTTCACAATTTAATATAGTAGTTCTATAGTTGGAGGAACTATGGGATTCCTATGCATTCAGCTGCACTCACCCTGCAACTTCAAGTAACACAGATCATAACCAGGGATTGTACACAGCATTTGTGCAGGAAGAAAATCACCTGAAATCAAGCCACACTTGGGTCCATAGTTACACCTTAATTCAACAAATGTGTATTTGCTGAACAGGGGAAGGAAAACCTGAAAACCATGTTATTGGGTTACATGAGCGAGGCATCTGTTCTGTAACTTTTGATGACAACCACATTCATGTACTTAATTCTTAAAATCCAAAAGCAAAGACTTTCTTTTTGCTATGTCCTCTGCAAACAGCTGTCAGGCGTCTCATATGAGCAGCAAATTTATCTGCATTACCAAGGAGCACAGTTCTGCAGTGCTGTAAAACAAAATCATCGCAGGCAAGGATTTGCTTATTTTAGCAAGCAGCGTGAGGGATGCCAAACAACTGCAAACTGGGAGAAGCGCACCCTCCTATAGACTTACAGTTGTTCTCAGCAGAACCACTTCACAGTCTTTAAGCGTAGTCCTTTTGCACGTTGCTTTCACACGCCACTGAGGCATCCAGTAGAGGAGGAGGAGAAGAAAGCCACCAGAAAAGATCACTCCTACAGTAACTAGCACCAACTTCCAGCGACACAGATCATAGCCATAGATCTCCTGCATGGAAACAGGGAAACAAATAACAAAACAATGACCCTCTTAATTACTCTGACTCGGGAAGCCAACGTTAATTTTTCATATAGTGCGGTACTTAAAGCAAATCAAATTTCAAAGCTATTTTCTCCTTTTGCTTTTCTAGGGGAAGGTAAGTTCTAAAAGACTTAATACATCGTGGAATGGCAACAAAAAGGAACACTGTTTCGCTCTGTCAGAAATACAAATATTAGTAATAGCCTGACAAAGGCAGAACATCCACATTGTTTAAAACATTTCCTTGCAGGACCTGTCTCCTCTCTGCACTGCTCCCTAAGGCCTGAGGGTGCAGCACAACCTGCCTTAACTAAGTGAACAGCAGAGTTTTTGACCATAAAACAGCACAAGTCAGCTAAGTACTTAAGAGCAAAAGTCTGTGTGGTTTTGTCAAATGCTGATTTTACCACAATAGCATTTGACCAGCTAGCACGCGTAGTTTTGAATTACTGGTACTAGCTGTATTTCATACTTTCTAAACAAGCCTGTAAATATATTTATCAAATACTGCTTTTTAGTAGAGAAAGTGGCTTATTTTGCCTGCCACTTAACAAGAAATGCTACTGTGAAACATTAGAAACAGCAAGCCATGCTGTCAAAGGTTCTGTAACTTGCACCAGCTGGAAAGATCCTCTTCTCCCATTTAAAAAAAAAAAAACAAAAACCAAACAAAAAAAAAAAAAAAAAAAAAAAACAACCAAAAAACCAACAACCCACAAAGTATTAAGTGTGCCTTGGTCAAAGGCAAGTACCAACTTAACCTAATGACAGCCAGGAACAGAAAATAGTTCAGTGACTTTCTGCATGCTGTGTTAGATTCCCGAGTTTCACATTACATCATTAGATTATATTTCCTGCTGTAAAAGGGCAGTGAAGTTTCCCATTGAGTCCCACCCACATTGTTCATATTGACACCAACTTTTTGCAATTTTTTTGCGCTTTTCATTAAACAGTATCAGAAATTGCTCAAATTCCTTTCCTAAGAAAAGGCTTTTCAAAAAGTTTGTTTTGCAGCCTTCTCAGCTGACAAAAAGCATAGACAAAACCCATTCTCTGTTACCCCCAAAACACTGGAGCTAGTATTCACTCTTTACCAATAAAAACAGGTGGGTGAAAGATAGTGTGAGAGGTTAATACTTCTTTTAAGGCAAAACAAAGTTATTTCCTCCAAAAAGCATTTGGTTTAGTGATCAGACCATAAGCATCTCAGTTTCATTTTTTGTTGTAAGGTGTATTTGCTTACTCTCCATATCAGAGCTAGTCTGGCGAAGAACAGCTTTTCCTAGCAGCATGCACAAAGACAGAACAAGGACTTCAATTCACATGAATCTACCGTTTTTTAAAACAATTCCTGTATACCCCAAGTACTTTCTGCTGTCTCTAGAAAGGGCTAGAAATTTAAAGATCAGCTGCCACTATTTTCCTGTCAAAGCTAACTGCTGCATCTTCCAGGACAAATGAAGAGAGATAATTGCTCTGGTAGGAAGGAAAGTTTATGTGCTACCAAATAACCATAAAACTCTTTGCCACGCTTTAAGGAATGGGTCTTATCAGCAAAAATACAAATATGCAAGAATATGCTCAGTACAGTCAGATTATGGAAAATTAACCTGTTTTAAATGACAAAAAAAAAACCTCCAGGATTTGAAGCGAACAACAAAAAAACCAGCCACAAGCCACTTAGCTTCCATTTTCCTTAAAAAGAAAAAAAAAGTTCAGCACCAAAATCTGTTGGTGCTATCTACTGGACTAATGACCTCAATGTAGCCAACCCAGCACCTTTGCAAAGGCTTTCAACAAAAATGTACCCTATCCAAAGACAAGATTTCTTAATACAAAAAAATACTATTGAGGATAACCTCATAAAATTGCTAAACTGATTTAAACTAAGACAGTCTACTTCCTGATGTAACATGCCCCATTTAGAGTGAAAACTATGAAAATGTGTAGACACAGAGAATTCATTACCATCTCATCTTCCTCTGCTTTATTGACAAATTTCTTTTCTTCCTTCTCCATGTTTAGTATGATATGGAACTTCTCAACTTGAGATATGGAAGACCTTTAACAACAAAAGAATTAAAAACTGAAGCAACATTGCTGATTTTATATGTATTAGGTTGTTTTATTTTCTTTAAGTGCATACACATAAAACACACTGACACGTATTAACAATTGATCTCAAGCTTGGACTGTTACTAGTTTCCAGTAGTAACAACCCAAGGAGCTCTAGTAAAGCTCTATGATTGAACACTGGATTGAATACTAGTGAAATACTTCAGAAACAGCAGGCTTTGAAGGACAGAAAAGAGCTTGTACCAATTTAACTTGGTTACATTCCACATGCAGCAAGCATTTTTTGGTACATTCTACACACTTCAGATGGAAACATAAATTAAACCTGTAAAAAAAGCTTACAAGTAGGTCAAGAATATACATTTCTATCATTCCATATGTAATAGCTCCAATCAGCTGCTTTCAGAAGCCAGGCTATTCTTCAAGAGATGTGCATCTCTCACCTGAGCAGAAAAATAAGTACATGCTAAATAAAGTTTAGTCCCTAGTTTAATATTTATAAATCAAGACATGCTTAATGGTCAGTTAGCCTTTTCCCTTCTTTCCAATTATTTTACTATTTAATTTGTATCAATGGGTTTATTTCTTGTTGTATATCTCTCATAGTTGCAAATCGCGAGGCGTACTCTGAGGACAGATTATGATCACAAGTTTCACAAATACAGAAAGGCATGAAAAAAATATGAAGCTGTATGAGATTAACATAGTGCACACAGATCCCTATAGGGAATACAAACAAAAAGCTACAACACAGTATAAGGCTCGTCAGAAGTTTCAGTATCACACACACACAAAGAAAATCCAAGATACCAAGTCAAAAAGCTAAATTTTTTGAAATCAAAACTGCACCTAACCTTCATTTGGGTGCTCTTGTACATGTTAATTGTATACAATTTATAATTAATGCACCCATCTCATATTTCCACAGGAACACCTGCCACAGGTAAAACCACTGAACAGCCAGTGCTCACCTGCCAAGACATGGATTAACTATCATTCTCTGCAGTGACATCGTACAGCCTTTAATTACTGCACATATATGTCTCTCAGAAGACAGTACTTATTACCACAGCACATAAGCTGTCTTCAAATATTAAGGATTCACTTCTTCAATTGCATTTTCCATCAATAAGTCATGCAGCCACAAAAAGTTTTATTTACAGAATTATATTTCTGTTAGAGTTCACAGCTCCATGAGAGAATTATTAGATTTATCATACTTGAACTAGCCTGCTCTTAAACAAGCATGCATTTCCCTGCTGTAGTGTACTGCAACATCAAAAACAGTGCCTGCAGGCAAAACTCCAATCTTGATGAACGTATCTAGCAACAACTGTACAGGAAAGCACCAGGTGGCAAAATAAATGCAAACAGCTTCAAGATCAATAAATCTCAACTGAGATTTCCACATGGCCAACACGTCAGAACAGGCACCTTATGGGACGCCACGGCAGCATGAGAGAGAAGTGCAACTGCTTTCATTTAGGGCTGTTTCACAGCTAGGAAGGAGCGGGAAGTTGTCAGTCTGAAGAAGCAGAAAGGGAAATCTCAGCACTGAGAGCACCAGCAATAATTCCTGTGATTCAAAAAGTTCTTTGAACAGCTGTGTAGAATCACACAGGGAATATATGAGAAGCATTAGGAGGCTATTTTTGACTCACTTCATTAGCTCCATCTGCATTATTTTATACTCATTTATTGAGCAACCTTAAACTAACACACATTCTCAGTATTTCATATAGTGCTTGTAAGTTTCTCTATTCAACTCAAATTCAAATCTCTAAACTTAGAAAACGTAAGAGATCTTTTCTTAGTTGATGGGTCATGAAAATCATTACTATTCAGCAACAAAGAACAGCACTCAGAGTCTACTCCCTGTCATCAGCCAAAGCTCATCATCAAAAGTTCAAATGCATAACAGCTTTGGGTTTGTTTCTCACTGCCTTGCTGAAAGTTGGGGTTGAACTCAACCACCAGGAGTTCCACAGAGGTGCCCTCTCTGGAGGTGACTTCAAGGCTGCTGGCTCAGGCTGAAGAAATAAATGGCAGCATCTCACCAATTCAGAAGAGACTTCAGCCATCTGCATTGATTTATCTTTCTTCTATAATACAGTGGGAAATTAAACATCTTAATACTTTAAGGATATAATTAAATATAAGCCTCGCACTACAATGGAGTATGAGATTTTACTAGTACTTGAACTGAAGGAAGGTTAAAATCCACTCACAAGCAGCAGTGTGGACTCAGGAATACTCAAACACCAAGTGCCTCCGATGCAAGGGCTGCCACTCAGCCTCTCCCCAGCACAAGTTCCCTGGAGTGAATAGCTGGAGGTGGTCTTTCCCCCTTTAACAAACTGAAAATAACAACCAAAAAGCACTATTTATTTCTTTTAAAGGGCCAAAACCAATGGAAATGGTGGAAGTTACTGTTATTCCACTTACATAATTTTTACTCACTGAGCTACCACTGCATAGCTAAGCATATTCTAGAGTCAGAAAAGCTGAAGTCTGTAAAAGAAATGCTGTTTGCCACTGAGAGCAAAAGAATGTAATCACTTCCATCATTTCAGAACATCGGTATAGATTTAACAAATGGTATAGCAATCAGCTGAGCAGTGTCTGAACCGCAAGTACTTCTAAGAGCACACATTTGAAACACAAGCTTAAACAGTAAATCTGCAACTTTGTAAAAAAAAAAAAAAAGCCTATCAAAATTAAGTTAAACTGCATTTGCTATTTGTCTCTGTCCTGAAGAGTATGTACCTATCAGTAGGACAGCACCTGCAGTTTCAGATTTCAGTCAATATTATTTTGGAGCTAAAGTAGATCACAAATTGGATCACTGGAGAAATTAAAACAATAAGGTACAAACCTTAAAACTACATACATCCCCCCCAGTGAAGAAAATGTTGCACCTTTTCTGGATTACAACACCAGTATCTATTTGTTGATCTATCCTGAGTAAACAATCAGGATACCAAGTATTCTACCAAAATATTTATAGGCAATAAACATTTGTAGCAACTGTATAAAAGTTGCAAGTGAACTCATGGTATATTTATTAAGGAAAATGTTGTAAAAGAACTACAGTAAGTTTCAATCAGTATGCCTGAGGAGTTCTGCAAGCCACACTTTCAAAGGACTATTTAGCTTATCTGAAGTCAGTTTTCTAATAGCTGGCATAATAAACATACTACTTCAGTGCAAATTTTACCCTTCAACTTTCATTTGGGGGGCGGTAGGAAGCAAGAAGATCTTCCTTCTGTTCTCCTCAATATTTGTCCCAAGCCCATAATCCTTAAAAACTAATTCTGCTTTAGCATACATATATTGTTGCCATCAGTTTATTCTTCCAGTTTTCCATTTTAACTGCAAGTTTCATTTCAAGAGAAAAAAAATCCAAGGTCTGGAAAGACCACAGCTATAAAAGAAGAAACTTCCAATATCTCCTGCAGTCACTGGGTAATTAAAATACCGACCTTCTCAGACAAAAATATAATTTTGACTCCTCAAGTCTTTAAATCCATGTATGGATATGCATTAAAAAATTATCAAGTTGTTACATATGCTTACACTCTGTTATTTGTCTGCTTAAAATATGCAAGTAAATAAACCTACAAACTTGTGTCTTAAACATTCCTTATTTAATCCTTTTCAGCTCTTTGTTAAAATCCTGAGATAACTAAGAGTTTCTCTTACCAACAAGCAGTCCAGCAGCTGTCCTCTGCACTTGCTTTTGTTATCATGAGTTACCGAGGCAGTTCTTAATAACTGAGACCCTATCTACAAGGGAAGTCCTGACAAATGAACTATTTTGTCTAAAATCTAAAAAAAGTCTCCAAGGGCTTTTCAAACTGTTATCAAAAGATTAACATATCAAAGAAAATTTGGCACTGCTTGGAATGCCTTTTTTTTTTTTTTTTCCTTCTTCCCTCCAGTGTGGCTGAACAATTGCAAGACTGTGGCGGGCTGGCGCGGAGGCTGTGCTTCCAGGCATCAGCCGCCCGGTCCAGCTCCTATTCAAACCACAAATGCCTCACCAGGAGCCTGCAGACAATTTCAGGTCTATGCACGAGCCCTGATACTATCTGCCCAGCTAAAAGCATATATGCTTCTGACCAAGCCCTTCCTTCTATTTACAGCTGTCGTGAGTGAAGACAACAACATTAATTTTGAGGAGCTGGCAGATGACAAAGGCACCAGTTAAGAAATACATTTCTTACTCTCTGCATTTTACAGTTTATCACAAAGCATAATGAAGAAATCGCATACACCAAATTAGACAGTCTTTAGAGATCAAGTGCTACAAAGCTAAAAAAGGGAACTTCGCCACTATCCGAACGTCACAGCAACAAGTTCCTTTTCTGTACAAGACAAGGATCAACCAGCATGGCTTTAGCAAGAACACAAAGGGCAAATTAAAAGATCTAGCAAGGCAGACAGGAAAAACAAGAGACATGCATGAAAAAGACCAAATTAAAAACCACCTATATGCAATGATTAATACAAGTCAATCTTCCCCAGCTCCCCATGTAATCACTGTCATTAAATGAACCAAGCACCATAAACTTCTACAGGAAGAGAATTAAGACCAAAACAAAACCTGACCTGTCTAGAAAAAGATCATGGTATAGATCAAACAGGAATCATATTCCCAAAATCTGATCTAGTGTCTTACTAAGTGACCCATGGCTCTACTGGGTCCAAAAGAATCCATTACGGTATCTTTAAGGGCTACTGAAAAGACTAAAAATCCCTTTCCAGAATTTATTTCCAAGAAATATTTCCTCCATTAAGACACTTGACAGCTCCGGAGTCGAAAATTAAGTTTATAAATAGCTTGATGTCATTACAAGTCTTTCAGATTTCTGAAAAAATATCTTGGTCATTCTTAACTGCAACTAGCGCCTGTTGCATAGCAGATAGGCATCACCTTCAACTGTATCCTGACTAGCTGTCAGAACATAGAAAAACCCCGTTTTGTTTTGAAACTAGAAAGCCAAACATTATTTCAGGCACTCAAACATTTCTGCACTTTAGACCCATACTTCCAACCCTTTCCCACATGACGGAACGAACCCCGCAAGGTAACGGACCTTAGGAAGGTGACATTTACCACCAGGGCACATTCCTGCTCCAGGAACACGCAACTCCCACACACTGAGAGCAGTTACCAAACAGGCCATTTTTCTCCAGACATTACAGTAAAGGTTTTCAGCTTTCATGCAACAGACCTACAGGAGGTAAGCAATTGCTTTACATATACAAAACACCAATAACGCCCAATCTCTGCCAAACTGGCAGTCATGAAACTAAAAAATGAAGAGGCACTAGAGCTGAAGAACAGTAACAGACCAGGAAAAAGCATGGATGTATCTTCTGAGAATACAGAACACATCTGATGTCTTAGGAAAGATGAAAACACAGCCTGGGATACAACTGACCCTTAGTAGAAGAGGATGGCAATTCATTTTACAGAGCAACCGACAGGGGAAAAATGTATTCTTTGCCTCAGAATCCAGCTTCCCACAGTACCCTACAGGGGCTGTGTCCCAGGTGCTGCACCGGAGCACTCGGCACATCCAAGGAGTCAGTGCTTTGGAAGACAGTTCTGCACTCACACCTCAGGCCAAATACCAAAAGATGCTCTGAATATTAATTGATATGTCCACATGCATATAAAACAAAGTACCCCTTATCTAACCAGCAGAAAAAAACCAATGAAAATGCTTCTTCAAAGTTATTCCAGAAAGATTAAGAACTTTTTTCCTCTGCACCACAGAAGCCTTTCTCAACAGGCAAAAAAAAAAAGTTTTTTAAAAAAATCTGTTTGTGACTCAAGATCTCCTTTGCCATTCTGCTAATAAGACCTCTTGGTCTACACAAGACTTGACAGCACTGATGATGCAAAGCTGCAGCTGCATTCAATACATCACTTTTAACGCATGTGCAGTATTTAACCTGATACTAGAATTGCCAGCAGCCAAGGAAAGAAGTTCTAGGTATAGCTTAAGAGACAATGATCTAGAAAAAGCACACTTTTAAACAGAGCTATAAAAATAGAAGGAAAACTCTTATCAGTTATTATTACTTGGGCTTGCAGCTCCTGCCCATGCCAACTGCCAATGAGTTCCACATACAATACCTGAAAAGCTGGATCTAAAATGCTGACTTAAAATGTGCTGTACCAATAAATGAATGGACAAGGAACAAAGCTAAGATGTAAGGATCAGAAAAAATAAAGATAAAAAAAGATTTAGGAGCACCTTCTTCTCAAACTGTATCACATAACATGCTGCATATTTTAAAAATCAATGACCAAAAAAACCTCCAGCAAACTTCAACAGAACATTTTAAGCTTTCAAGAACTGAAACTAAAGCTTTTGCTCAGTGTTTTGGACATAAGTCCCATATTCGCTTTCCAGTCTTTCTCCTTTATGTAAGGGATCCTATTTCAGTACCTATAAAAATAAAGTACTATTCCCTAAAATTTCTCCACTGGCTGCTTTCAAAACAGATTGACAGAACCTACAGCCACTCAAAATGGAAAAAAATGACCATTTTTAACTAGACTTGCAACTAAAAAAGCTGGGAGTCTATTTTAAAGGCTATAAGAATGCCCTGCTAAAATCCACATTATGACATCTTGTCTTCAAGGTACTCCTAAGTCTCAGTACCTCCTCAAAAGGAAAGAATTTCCAAAGTTCCTTTTTACGGAATCTCAGAATCTTCAAGGAGCTTCTGTATACAGGTATGCCTGCACTTGGCATTTTCCCTGATGTGCGCTACTGTTGCAGTGACAACTTCCACTTAGTATCTAGGACCACAGCCATGATATGTGGCAGATGGGATTACGCTACACCCAGGACTTGGAGGGATCCATACATCTGAGCTGCAGCACAACGCTGCAGACTTCTCACACCACCTGGCAAGCCTGACACCATGTGAGAGCGCCTGTCTTCACCTACCCCCAAAACAGAAAAGCCATGTCACTCAAAGACCACTTCAAAACTGACACAGATTGCTAAATTGTATATTGGGTATGAAGCAAAGTCTGGAGGTATCACTTTTGTGACCATAAAAAAACCAAAGGTCATCATATTTTACTTTAACATACACTATGATAAGCTTACATGCGTAGTTTAAATTTGTAAGGCTTTCGGAATTATTTTAACATATCATTATTTTTGCAAGGTTGTTGCCCATGTTACAAACACAAAAGATACTCTCCTTGAGAGGCACCCTCAGCCTGAGAAATGCACCTTACACGGATGGAAGCCAATGCAATTTACAGTTCTCCAGTAGCTTGCAGCTGAACCCTTAAATACAAAATTTCCACATAACGTACAATAAATGTTTGCGTAAGACATACAAGCTAAAAAGAACTATGGAAGATCAAAAATCCTCCAGCTATATTTTGAAAGGATTTAAGGTTATAATTTGTACTACAAACAAAGCTTAACACTTTAGTCAACTAACCAAGCTCTAACAATAAGAATGACATAATAGTTTAATGAATACATGGAAATTTTACAAGTACACGAGCTAAATTTTAACAAAGCCCTCCACTCAATACCTATTTTATCACTTCCCATCTCGGGCTTTCTGTTATAATACAAGCTTTTGTTTCTGTGTTTAGGCTTAAGGAAGACCATTGTATCCAACAATCACCAAACCAAAATTGTATTTACATTTGTAGAGTGTATTCTTTGTAAAGTATACTTTTTGCAGGCTGTAATAGCAATTGCAATGTTTATAGTAGACTACATGCTACATTATGGAAAGATAATTCTAAATCTAACAATAAACTCAGTACCACAATTGCTCATGATAAAGTACTATAGCCAATACTATACTCAAAACTTACTTTTGAACTGATCTTCGGATCATTATTTTCAGACCATTTACAAGTTATTTATTAACGCAACAGCACAAGCACAAGTTGAAGACATGTTAGAAGAGAATATAGGAAAGCACTTGGTCCTATCAAGGACAACTAGTCAAGCACTCCACTGCCCAGCCTTCCTGGCATCTCATTTATCGTCCTTCAAGCAGCAGCTATTAAATGAAAATTTTCAACTGATAAATCAAGCACCAAAAGTCAAAATTGCCCAGAGCTTGTTCCCACTCTCAGGCACACAGAAACACAGTCTTTCCTTGTTTACTTTTTAGATTTGTGGATCTCCTACCTGGCTACCATGAGGGAAGTAGACCTGTCCCACAGTCAGGGAATCCAATAAAGTAAACGCTTATCTCAGATGCTTATTGTTTCTTTCGTCTCTTGGAAGAGTATACAACGTTTGGGTTGGAATTCACAGACTTTGACAACAGACACAATGAAATGTTTTATTTATTCTTGGAAGAGAACGTTAAACTGTTTCAAATACCTCGGGTAAGGCATGGCGCCATTACACCCAGCTGAGCGCTGAAGCCTTTTCCAAAAAGACGTTCCTTTCTTGCATGGGGTGTGAACTTTACTCAGTCCTTCTATTTGATTAAATAACCAAGACTATTATGGTTAGATAATGGAGACTGCAAAGATGTCCCATCCCAGCACCTAGAGAACCACAAGTATTCTAGTGGAGAAACGGGAGTCTGAAGATCCAAATCCAGCAACAATGGGTCCTTTCAAGGAAGCATTTCCCCTCAGGGGCTGTGCCAAGAGCCCAACCTTTCCTGTGTGGCTGCCGCCTTATTGTGCAATGTAGAGTATCTGCTTCCTGGGATATATTTGCTTTTGTAGTATGGATGCTCAGTAACAGGAGGCAATGACTTTTTTTCCTCTTCCTCTAAATTCTTGGAAAATATTTTTGAGGTTAACATAAGAACATTTTAATCAAATTTCTGTTTGGAAATCAGAGATTTCCTACAAGGAGATCATCAAGCACAACCAGACTAATCACAAGGGATGAACTTTCCTCTGAAGTTTAGGCATTCAACTTCTGCTTCCTCAAAAGCACATATAGTTGACATACAGCTAAGACCACAGCATAGTCTGAGAACCATACTCATCACAAGCAAGCAATCTGCTTTAGCGTCTTTCTTTGCTTTCCCATTGTAAGCATGAGTTAGGACCTTTCATTGCTTTCAGCCGAGGATTCTGAGACAAAGCAGCAGTATTTCTTCATGTTTTCCTGAAGTCATTATATAAGACTTCAAGAATCTTAACATTCAACTACGTGACTGCTAAATGCACTCACAGAGTACCTTCAGATTAACAGAAATAGCAACAAATTGCACTCACTTCTAAAAATGTGTTCAGTAAGATGTATACATGCAGATATGTTACAACTTCAGCACTTAAACCTGGGTTTTCTAATGTTTATTGAAAGTACAATTTTTTTAAACAGTCACAATAAATTGATACAGAGCCTTAAGTATGCGGCACATTCACTTTACTTAGATCAGAAACACTTTAAGGGAAGAGCTCTTCTTGTGTGCAACCAACCCACAAATCAATTGAAATACACATGACAAACTGCTAAAACTTTAATTATTAGTGTTGTTATATGATATTTAAAATTAAAAGGTTGCATCAAAATTTAACACAATTTAAGATGTCAGGCAGGACAATTTAATCACCTTGATCAAATTCTAACAACTGAAGCGAGAGAAAAATCTGCAAACCAGTTCCATTCAGAGATCAGACTACTGCTGAAGACTATTTTCTCATGCACAGGAATTTATACAACCTGACAGCTTACCTCCTGAAAATGATTAATTTACTCTCAGAACTACCATATGAGGTAAGATGAGAAAACCAAGGGCAGAAGTTCCACTCTCTATGTCCATGAGCAGAGCTTTGACAAAGACAAAAGAGAACAGGACTGTAACATTTAACACAATGCCTCCACACCTGTAACGTAAACTTTGGCTGAGGTTCATCTATCTGCTATGTCCTAGTCATTCAGAACAGTCCTACAAACCCAGAAGAGCTTTAGCAATTTAGTAGACAGTTATCCCTCAGAAAAGGACTTCTACAATTCATGAAATTAGATGACCTCACAGCAGCCTACTACAGTAAGTTTCATCACTGCCTCAAATAGCTCGATCTAAATGATACTTCGCAGCACTTGTATACCTCTGGGAATTATTCCCACAGCATCAGGAATGGGAGACGTCTTCCATATAACGGAAACAGACTCTGCAAAAATCTGACACGTCCCCTCAGCTGCTGCAATCTTCTCAGCACTGATGACAGCCCAAAAAGGTGTTCAGACTTGCTTTTCCCAGTGAGCAACAGCTTTTGGTTATCACTCCGTTTATAGGTAACTTTCATTCTGCACACTTACCTAAAAGGAGAAATTCTCCTTTAACATATCATGTCTAGAGAAGTATTTATGTCCACATTTGAGCTACCTTTTTAATATTTTTTTTCTTTCCTAGACTATAAACTTTTTTATAACAGCACTAAGAGATGTAACTATCAGTCTTCTCTGCTACAAGAAGTTGGGGTTTTTTAAAAGCAAGACTGAAATCTTGTAAGTACGTACATTAGTTGTATCACGGGGCACTCTTCCCTCAAGCATTGATCTCACTAACTGAAATATCACCGAGGTCTAGCCAAATATTCACAAGCAGGCTCTTCTCAAATACCTCTGGTCCAGATACTCAGATTTCACCCATCAGCCTTCTTTTTTCATAAACGTTAGGTGAATGTTAGCTTTCTAAAGCACCGTTAAGGACTGCCACAATCTTCCACATACATTAAATGCATAAGCAGCTTTTACTTTATACCTTCTGAATGGAAGTAAACAAATAGGAAGACTCCTGAAGGCTAACAGAGCAACAAAGTAACAGTCCCTAAAAGGTCAGATTGAATGTGCCCTTAGCCTAGCATCCTGAAGAGCAACAGTCAAGGAGGCATCACAGTTAAGAGTCATATAATACTTCCCTGTAGACTCTCTCCAATCCCAGTGACTTGTGGTTCAAGAGCTTCACAAGCCAAATACCATATCATCTTATTTAATACTAAATGGATTTTTCTTAATTTTTTATTACTACTACTACTACTTTGGGGCACATTTTAAGCTTGCCAACATCCTGCAAAGAACCCCTGAGTTCATGAGGAAGGGGTTTTTTTCCTTATTTTGATGCTTCGTGTACTAGTGTCAGCTGAAGTCTCCTACTTCTTGTGTTTGAAAGGGCAGTGAAGTTATGCCTTAATCATAGGTGGTAGGGAGGGTGTGATTCTTTTATAAATTGTTTTATCCCACACCCTGCAGTCCTCTCCACTCCACACAGAAATTACTATCTGCTTCCCTTACAGAGGATATTCCATACTTCCGATCATCCTCATCAGCATCTTTCACAATTCTATGTATCTTTCATACAATGCCTCATCCTCTATAAGAATGTGCATGTGGCAAAAAACATATTAATACCAAAAATAAATTAGAAAATAGTACACTACACAAATTGCTAATTAAGATTAGTTTAAAACCATTTTACAAGAGCAGAAGTATCCATTTTCCCTCATACATCAGTCTTTACAGGTAAGCAGAAGTCACACACTCCTAGAAGCATCTGCTGGTTACATTAAATGCTGATGCTTAAAAAATAATCTACAGAATAGAAGCATTAAATATCATTATGCACATCACAAAAACACATATTCCAGGTGGGCCTGGTTCTGGGCAACTGGCTCTAGGTGGCCCTGCTTGAGCAGGGGACCGGAAAAAGTAACCTTGAGAGGGCCCTTCCAACATCAACCATCCCGTGAGTCTGCCACTCCATTTATCATACCCAGAACATTTTCATAAAAGAACATTCAAACAACGGTGGCTCTCAAGATGAAAGATTCATAACAAACATTTTAATGATTTTTCATAAGGCATCATGGAATTAAACCGGCAATTACCTAAGTACCAAATTCCTCATCATCTAATCCCAGATCCCTGAAATACCTCTAGAACTTAAGAAGTTCCCACCAGGACTATTCCCACATGCATTTCTGATGATCACATGTCTTTCTGGATTTCTGGTTTATGGGATGAAGCTAACACTTCTATTCCAGATGGTGCCACAGCATCCAAATCCCCACCCTCATCTTGCGCTTCAAACCCCGCAGTAAAGGGATCAAGGGCAGAGCACAGAATATATCTAAAAGCACTTCAAGAACAAAGTAAGCAATTTTTCTTTTAGCCTGGCTTTCTACACAAAGGAAGGGGGTGGACATTCACAGTTTACGTAGAAGTGATCACGGGGCAGGTCTGTCAAAGCTGACACCTCACCCTGAAGCTTCAACTGGATCATAAGACTTAAGCATAAACTGAACGCCTTGTAGAGGCTCTGCAGTCCTCACATTCTTACGGTCCTTAGAGAAACCACAGCAAAGTAGCCTGATTTAGATGCAGTAGGGTTTATCCAAGATAGCTAGCAAACTGCTAGGATTAATACAGTTAAGAAATCCACTCACGCAACTTTCTGGCGAACATTAACTCAACTCCCATCTTACCTGCAAGCGTACCAACCATCTCATAGAGTTTTTTAAAAATGCCTTCATTACTAAGGTAGAACAAAAGAACTTAGGAAAGCATTCTAGTGGCTATATCACAACTGCTGTATGAATATTCACTTTGGTTTCTCCTTGACCACAGCACTCAAAGGAAATCCGCAAGCAACTATTTCACATGAATGAAAGTAAAACAATCAAAAAGGTTTTGAGAAAGACCAAAGCTCTGAAAGTTACCTTATTTCTATGGAACATTAAGAAGGGAGTCAGCTACAAGTTACTGTATTTTTGCTATCTTTCAAATGGATGTTACAGATACCAAGACCATTTTCATAGCTGTATTCAACAGATTCACTATGACACTTTGAAAATTATGACTTATTAACTTAGCTAAAACAAAATTTAACATCCAAGGAATAAGGATGTTCCCTGACAGAGGAAAGCATAGATGACACACACACTCCAGGAACGTAGCAAAGATAAAACAGGAGGATAGAGTGAAACACTAAGCAGATGATTCACCACAAAATACTGCCCCATGAACTTAGCAAACTCAAATACCTAGGTATGACTCAATGTCCACAATATAAAAAATACAGTCTCCAAGGAAAATGAGCTTTACAAAAAGGTAAACTACTTTAGTTTAGCAGTAAGTCAATAAAAAGCATTTTCTCAGAGTGCACACCAAAACATTCCCCACCTGATACAGCTTCTGTTGACAGTAGCTAATGAGCCAGCACAATTACTATCTGACTATAGTACGTGTAAGTTCTCCTACCACATCCACCAATACTACATATAACAAGCGTTACCCAACTTCAGCTGGACAAACAATTATGGCATTTAATATCCTATTGCTTCCCAGACATT